>NC_089251.1:45658407-45970623 GCF_963930625.1 Muntiacus reevesi | reverse complement strand
GAATGCAGCTTATATTTTACAGTAATTTTAAATAAAGTATAATCTACAAAAAGTGAACTACTACATTGTATACCTGACCCACCTCTTGAGAACTTATATGCAGGTCAGGAAGCAACAGTTAGAACTGGACATGGACCAACAGACTGGTTCCAAATAGGAAAAGGAGTACATCAAGGCTGTATATTGTCACCCTGCTCATTTAACTTATACGCAGAGTACATCATGAGAAATGCTGGGCTGGAAGAAGCACAAGCTGGAATCAAGATTGCCGGGAGATATATCAATGACCTCAGATATGCAGATGACACCACCCTTATGGCAGAAAGTGAAGAGGAACCAAAAAGCTTCTTGATGAAAGTGAAAGAGGAGAGTGAAAAAGTTGGCTTAAAGCTCAACATTCAGAAAACTAAGATCATAGTATCTGGACCCACCACTTCATGGCAAATAGATGGGGAGAGAGTGGAAGCAGTGTCAGACTTTATTTTGGGGGCTCCAAAATCACTGCAGATGGTGACTGCAGTCATGAAATTAAAAGATGCTTTCTCCTTGAAAAGAAAGTTATGACCAACCTAGACAGCATATTAAAAAGCAGAGATGTTACTTTGCCAACAAAGGGTCATCTAGTCAAGGCTATGGTTTTTCCAGTAGTCATGTATGGATGTGAGAGTTGGACTGTGAAGAAAGCTGAGCGCTGAAAAATTGATGCTTTTGAACTGTGGTGTTGGAGAAGACTCTTGAGAGTCCCTTGGACTGCAAGGAGATCCAACCAGTCCATCCTAAAGGAGATCAGTCCTGGGTGTTCATTGGAAGGACTGATGCTGAAGCTGAAACTCCAATACTTTGGCCACCTCATGCGAAGAGCTGACTCTGGAAAAGACCCTGATGCTGAGAGGGATTGGGGGCAGGAGGAGAAGGGGACGACAGAGGATGAGATGGTTGGATGGCATCACCAACTCGATGGACATGAGTTTGAGTAAACTCCGGGAGTTGGTGATGAACCGGGAGTCCTGGCGTGCTGCGATTCATGGGGTCGCAAAGAGTCGGACACGACTGAGTGACTGAACTGAACTGAACTGAACTGAACTGATACCTGAAATTAATGTAAGATTATAAATCAGATACAATTCAATTAAAATGTAAAGTAAATGCAAAAGCATGTATTGCAAGATTAAGTTATTGCTATGTGATTTCTCAAAATAGTTAATTTCTTAACATGTTTTCAAATTCTTTGCCCACTGATTAAAAGACATCTGTTTATAGAGACATCTTAGAGAGCAAAAACATATTTAGCAGGCTATTTGCAAAAGGAAATTTAATATAAATACTTTTTTTAAGAAAAGTAAAATTTTATGAAATACTGAAGATTTGAAAATTAATTTGCATTTATTTTAGAAAATATTTTTGATTCTGCCTTTCAAGAAATGTAAAACATTTAGTTTGGGAGGGAAGGATTTTTTTTTTTTTAACCACACATTTAAAATGATTTATTATCCAAAAGAAAGCACATCTGATGTTAGTTACTATCATGCCTTCCTGAAAGCTCTGAATTCTGTTTTCGTGTTTGGTGTTCCACTTGTCCTCATAAAACATTACCATAGAGTAAAAATAATCAGGAATGCATTTCATTGTGTTTGCATTGTGTTGACTACATGTAAAATAAATACTACAGGTTTCTCACTTTTAAAATTTCTTTTATTTTGGCAAAATCACATAATATGCCACATACTATTTTAACATATTTAACTGTGCAGTTCAGTGCCACTAAGTATATTCATATTGTTGTGCGACTCTACTATCATTCCTATACTGAATTTTCCACTTTCTTAAACAGAAACTCTGTTCCCACTAAACACCAACTTGCCACTCCTTCTCCCCAGCTCCTCCATTCTTAGGCCACTGGAATCTACCAATTTACTTTCTGAGTCTATGAATCCAACGATTCTAGGTGACTCATACAAGTGAAATCAAACAGTATTTGTTGCACCTAATGGATATTGAAAAGCAATTTTAAGGTTAAGTTTAATTTAACATATGCCTTACAAACATATTGCATCCTTTAAAAAGAAAAACTATTTTTAATGTAAAAGTGTAGGAAAATCTATACACAAAATAAATGTCTGACTGATAAAAGTTATGACTAAAGGGAAAAAGTAGATATTGTAGGTTTGCTATTTTTGTTCACTGATCTATCTCTAGCATCTGCATTACCATAGAAGGTACTCAAAAATTACTTGCTGAATGAACACATGACTGAGAATACCATGATCATTTATGTTTATTATTAAATTATTAAATAAAGAGGTCTAATAGTTTAAAAAACTTATATGTTAAGGCTTTTGATGTTTTTAAATAACTAGATCTAATGAAAAATGAAATATTATTTTAATATCTCATTATTTCAGAGTTTAATTTATGTAGTTATCTTTATCGCTTTCTCTTTTTTTTTTTTTTTAACTCAGTTCCTTTAGTTTTCATTCCAGAAAGGAATTCTTTTTACTAAACCTGGGGAGTCTAGTTCTAAATTATAGTTTTATTTGGAAGTGGTATGTTTTTACTAAGATTCCATTAATAAATTTCCATAGTAAGAAAAATCTTTTGATGGTAGTAATTTTTCATGTGTTCATTTTGACAAAAATTCAGAAAAGTATGAATTTTTTGTTTTTGAGAATCAAATTGTAGCCATTTCAATGTTTTTACAATGATAAGCCTTTGTAAAATGTGAACTATATTTGTGAACAAAACAAAGGCATTCATTCAGTATCAACCCATAAAAACAAATGTTTGTGTGCATACCGTGCATGTATTTATTTCAGAAAAAAAAAAAATCTAGATAGGCTGAATAAACCTGTAAGTGACCACAGGATAATATTGGTTACTAAAATCCAAAAAGTATGATAACATCAGATTTGCTCATTTGTAGGACCATCATAGGCTTACAAATTTTATGGAGGTGAATTATTCATCAGCTGTTAACTATTCATCATGAATTTTGCAGTCATGATTTGAAAGTTCTCAAGATTTAGAGGACAAAATGAAGGAAATATTATCCTTCTGTAATAAAGCATGTTGGAAAAATGGACTCAATACACAAAGGGAAAAGCACAAACCATGTTTTATTTTAAAGAAAAAATAGATGTGATATGGACTATGGAGAGAAAATATTTGTATATTCTCATAATACACCTTGATTCTAAAGTATAAATTAAAAGAAATATTAGCCAATTATATATTTTTCCTATAGAGGATTTCAAGCTTCCCAGGTGTCTTTGTGAAAAAAAAAAAAAATCTGCCTGCCAATGCAAAAGGCTCAGAATACACAGGTTAGATCCCTGGATCAGGAAGATCCCCTGAAGGAGAAAATGGAAACCCATTCCAGTATTCTTGCCTGGAAAATCAAGGTGACTGAGGCGCCTCACTGGCTACGGCTCATAGGGTCACAAAAAAGTCTGACATGACTGAGCATGCACACACACATAGAGGATTTCAATCATAATCAACTAATCAAGAAAACATCAATCATATTTGGATGTTCTGGGTTAACTAGCATTTAGTCAATGACATTCATTTATACATATCACAAATACCCAGCAAATACCTATGATGTACCAAGCACTGTGCTGAAGTCCGTGAGACAGACACTGTGTTTGATACAGAATCAGATTTCAGGCCAAGAAGGTACATACAAATAAATAGACAATCACAATACAAAATGTTGAAAGAAAAGCAAGGTACTGTGGAATTTCCTAAGAGAGATCTGTATTAATAAAAGGGATTCTATGGGAGAATCCTAAAGAAGTAGTACTTTTCAGTAGCAGTAGTACTTATGATGACTCTCAATGTTGAAAAGAAATTTAAGAGGCAAATAAGTGGGGAGATAGAATGTTTCATGCAGAGTAATATGCACAAAAGTTGTTCTCATCAGGAGACAAGGTTATGTGATATTTTGGAAGAAGTAAATGTGAGTCAAAATGGTTGACGCTTGGAATTTAAGAGGGTCATAAGGATAAATCTCAAGCCATCAAAAAATCTTGATGACTGTAAAACTGAGAAAGAGTAAATTTAAGGAAGAAATCATTAGTATTCTTGCACCTCATAAAAAGGAAAATAATTTTCAACAGGCATGTACATTAAAGAGGGTAATCTCTAATTCAGTAAAAGTGAATAAGTATTCACATGAAGAAATACATTTCTCTAAGCCAAGCCTATTAACTATAGATAAAATATGGAAATTATTCCAATATAAGTATTGTGTAGAGGAGTATGATTGGGAAATGCAATACTTTTTTAGAGGAAAAAAGTATTTCCTCACAAAGAAAACATGTATCAAACATTTGAGTAAAGTGGGCAAACATCTCTTTAGTGATTTTACAGTGACTGTTGAATTGCAGTGTACTGGAATGCAAACAGGTCAGTACAATTTAGAACCATGATCAATATTCAATCCTTCCTAAATTGCTACCATTAAATCTTTCTAAACTTCATATAGAATGATTAGATTTCAATAGAACTTTAGAGATTATTTTATCTAACTTCTTATTGTATGTGAAAAAAGAAAAGCCATTGAAAATAGTCAAACTTCATCTTGTTTCCCTCAGCTTTTTTTGAAGTAAAACTGACAAATAAAATTGCTTATCTTAAAGCATATAATTTGGTATTTAATATATGTATACATTGTGAAAAGATTACCACAATTATGTAATTAACATATCCATCATCTCACACAGTTATCTCTTGATTTGTTTTATGGTGATACAATTGATAGCTACCCTCTCAGCAATTTTCTCATCTTTGATTTTAGGTTTGATGTTTTGATGTTTGATTTTCTAACCAGGTAGCTCATGTATTAGAAATGAATTACTGGTACTGTGTATGTGTGAAGGGGAGAAGCGTATAAAGCATGTGCAGAGAGGGATAGTGTTTTGTTCACAAATTATCAATCAATGAGCATAAATTTCTGGGCATGAATGCTAGACTGCTGACTTCACACTTGCTCCTCCCCTACTAATAGTCTGTCTTACTGAGAAAGCATGATTGGATCAGAACAATCCCTAATAACTATGAGAAATTTTAGAAAAATATGCATCCTTTACTGATGCCAAATTATGCTTGGGAATCTGTCCTCATGGAGTTCATGCTCTTTAATTGGTTTTAGTCCTGATAGGGCTACCACTGGCCAAGAAATGGAGAAAATTAAAACACACTGAGATAAAATGGACACGACTGAGCGAGCGACTGAACTGAACTGACTGACTGAGATAAAGTGAAGAATGATCAGGGCTCTTTGATTTCAGTTCAGTTCAGTTCAGTCACTCAGTCATGTTCTACTCTATGTTATCCCATGAACCGCAGCACCCCAGTCCTCCCTGTCCGTCACCAACTCCCGGAGCCTACCCAAACCCATGTCCATTGAGTCGGTGATGCCATCCAACCATCTCATCCTCTGTAATCCCCTTCTCCTCCTGCCCTCAATCTTTTCCAGCATCAGAGTCTTTTCAAATGAGTCAGCTCTTTTCATCAGGTGGCCAAAGTATTGAAGTTTCAGCTTCAGCATCAGTCCTTGCAATGAACATCCAGTACTGATCTCCTTTAGGATGGACTGGTTGGATCTTCTTGCAGTCCAAAGGACTCTCAAGAGTCTTCTCCAACACCACAGTTCAAAAGCATCAATTCTTTGGCGCTCAGCTTTCTTTATAGTCCAACTCTCATATTCATACATGACCACTGGAAAAACAATAGCCTTGACTAAACAGACATTTGTTGGCAAAATAATGTCTCTGTTTTTTGATATGCTGTCTAGGTTGGTTGTAACTTTCATTCCAAGGAGTAAGTGTCTCTTTATTTCATGGCTGCAATCACCATCTGCAGTGATTTTGGAGCCCAGAAAAATAAAGTCAGCCACTGTGTCCAGTGTTTCCCCTCTATTTGCCATGAAGTGATGGGACGAGATGCCATGATCTTAGTTTTCTGAATGTTGAGCTTCAAGTCAACTTTTTCACTCTCCTCTTTCACTTTCATCAAAAGGCTCTTCACTTCCTCTTCACTTTCTGCCCTAAGGGTGGTGTCATCTGCATATCTGAGGTTATTGATATTTCTCCCCGCTATCTTGATTCTGTCTTGTGCTTATTCCAGCCCAGTGTTTCTCATGATGTACTCTGCATATAAGTTATAGAAAGAACACTGATCAAACAAAGATAAGAAAACAAGCAAGAGAAGGCTTCCTTGGGTAGGTCAACTGAAGATAGCATAGAGGCTGTCCATATAATACTAACCATCTCTTTTCATAGTATTTACCTGACTAAATTAAAACTATCTGTGCATTTGTCTGTTTGCCCTTAAAGGTGAAGTTCTGACCTTATCTTTGTCTTCACAGCTGTGCTATGGTACAGTGCCTCGCACTTAGAAAACCTTTAATATCTGTTTGTTTGATGGAAGGATGATTGGAAAAGACTTAAAAAAATGGAAAGGAAGATGAGAAGAAAGGAAAGAAGGTGAAAGAAAGAAACAGACATAATCAGATGGAATTAGGAACTTTTAAAAATTTTATTTCAGATAGTAATCTAATCTTCTCCCAACATTTAAGAACCTTGTCACTCAGAAGTATTGCAAATATTTCCTCATTTTTCTTTTCTAATAAACATATAATTGAACATTAAACATATATAATTAAGCATTGCTTGGTAAACTTGTTTGGCAGAAAGTCTCACTTGCTTTTGGTGAAAAAGTTAGGGTAAAGAACTCCCAGCCATCCACATAATTGTGGATGTTTCCGAGGGAACTAACAGCATAACTAGACAAGAGAGATTGTTGATGTTTGCCTGGTGTTTAAAACATGGATCCACATAAATGCATGATTTCATTCCAGGAGGTAATAGTTGGCATTGTCTGTGGGTGGGGGGTTAGATGAGGGAGAATCCTACAGAAGGATTTTCCTTCTCTACATCAATTCTCTCACACTGGAAACAGTTTCCTGAACTTCCTGTGACAAATCATGCCTCTAGTTCTCATCTGTGAATAGAATTTTCTCCAAGAGGTGTATTGGCTTAAACCAATTGGAGTATCCATTTCATACTCTACAATAATTGGGTTCAGTAACACAGAACAGAGTTGATCAAAGAATACATTTGCTGGGATTTCTGAAAAGGAAAACTTTTCACTGTTTTTGGAATAAGCAGTTCCAGTTTAAGAGACTGGAACTGCTCAAGTCAATTGGTTATCCTGAAGGAAATCAACTTGATGATGAAACAGAGGAAAGGACCTTAAGATAGGGATCTCCATGGTTTAAGCTACTGCAGGTAAAGTCAGAATTAACCATATTCTTTTCAGATCTATATAACCAAGCAATTTCACTTTAGTTTATTATAGTTTGGGTCACGATTTCCTCTAATTACAAGCAAGACAATCATTAATGATGTAAACAGTGAACTAAGAAGTATAAAACCAGTATTTGAGTCAATAATCTTGCCACACAGCAACTACATTTTGTTGGTTAGTCACCTGTGCGGTTGAGAAACTGACTACCCAAAAAAACAAAAGGACAAATCTCCCCTGTTTGGTTAAAAAATACAGTTGTGTCTCAATAGACACAATGTATGTTAAAATACTTATTAAGTAGTACATTAATAAACAAATGGAAGGGAATATCTTTCATAGCTCGAAAATGAGCATTACTTATTTTATTCTTCCTGACAATGAAATTGAGGTAGAGAAATTAGATGGTAGAAAGTTAAATCAAGATATTTTAACTTTTTAATAAATATATCTCTGTCATACCATGCTGCTGATAAAATGTAGAACAATTTACAAAATTGTATCTAATTAATGATGGCAGTTTCTGATTAGTTATTACCCACATCTCCCCTGATAGCCCTGCTGCCACAGATACCCTTATGGGCTTTCATTGCACAGACATGACCTTGAGTTTCAACATTGTCATGTCTTCAGTTACAGACAGACATGATTTGAAGCAACCAAATTTTCTTTTTACAACCAGTAATTCACATTTAGTCTGTTCAAAATACTCTTGGGGTTAGCACATCCAGAAGGCATTATCCCAAAATTAAACACTCATAGCTGCTTGCAAAATACGTGCAAATACAGAGCATTTGCAGGGTAGCTAAACAGATACAACTCTAGTATACTGCAGAGATTTGGGGGAAACTTAGGAGTGAACATATTAAGGGTGATACTTTTTTTTCCACTGTCTCCTATTCTTTGTTCAGAGATAAATTAATTTCTTCCAAATGGCATCCTGCTAGAATCTTAGCTATACCACAAACTAAAATGTTGCCTTCAAATACTCTAGATGTCTGTGATCCTTGTCTACTCCACAGATCTACCTGTCATTATTCACACTGAGGAGATATTTGCATGGGGAATACTTAGAGGTCTCTATGAATAATGCCAAAGTGAAGCAGAACTGTAGTCAGTAAAATTTAGGAACAGTGATTAGTCTTTGCAGAATCTACTCTAAGGCCCAGAGTTATGCCTGTGGGAAGACTAAGATTGGGACAGATGCCTGGGCTGATGTCACAGAAGTTCACTCTTAAAGTGAGACAAGCAAGGGGACAGTATGAACTCAGAACCTAAATCTACATCCCATTTTCAGTAGGTCATGTGTTCCTCAAGGAAAAGGATGGGGTTTTATATATTCCTGTCTTTCAGAGCCCAGCATACGGCTTTCCACCATAGGGAGCCTTCTCTAAGTTGGCTAAGTAAATACACTGGTGTGGGGCGTAAGTGCTACAGTAGAAACTCAAGATATGATAGGTACCAACAGGAAACGGAAGTGAAGACGGCATATCCTGGCTGCCTCTTAGCATCATGAGAGAGTCGTGTGGCTCAAGCAGCTGTACCAGGTTTAGAAAGACCCAGTGGCTGGGTTGTTGCAGCCACAGTCACCCAGCCAGGGACCCGAGCCACACGGTCATCTTCAGAATGTCAGGCAAAGACCGAACTGAAATCTTTCCCTCTCGAGTGGTACAGACCATCATGAAGGCTCCATTAAAAGGAGCACAGATAGGAGGTGGAAGCTTCATGAAGAAAGAAACCTGATGCCTTAACTCTTTCGACAGATCCTTAAGAAGATAATAGTAGAGACTAAAATGTAGATGGGTGAAGTGATGAGAGAAGCTGCCTTTTCATTTTTTGAGGCTAAGTTCACAGCGAGGGACTTAAGCATCCCAGTTATCCAAAATGTAAATGGACCCCAAATGAAGATTAGAGCAAAGAAAGATAATGTAACAGGTGTTCCTTTGCCAGTGTTTGAACTTACCATGAAGGAACTGACAGTTATGAACTGATTGGCTTAGGCCGAGGTGGGGAACGGTTTGACTAAACTGAAGAGGAATTATGCCAAAGCAGTGGAACTGGATTTGCTGCAGACTTCCTTTGTTACTTTGGATAAAGCTATTAAGATAATCAACAGGTGGGCAAATACCATTGAACATGTCATCATTCCCTGGATTGAACCTACCCTTTGCTATATCATCACAGAGCTGGATGAGAGAGAGAGAGAAGAGTTCTACAGGTTAAAGAAAATACAGGAGAATAAACAGATTCAAGGAAAAATCTGGTAAGGACTTGGAGCAAGGGAGGGCAGCTGGAGAAGTGACAGAGCCTGCTAATCTCCTGGTTCAAGAGAAAAATGAAGATATTCTGTTTGAATAATCTCTCCTGCTCTGATTCTTTCAGAAGGCCTAACGTGGCACCATTTTAATTCATGGTGTGTAGGTTTGTTTGGTATGTGTGGCTATTTATTTTTTGGCTTAAGAATTTCACCGGTTGTTAAATTTCCCTGAATGTCTGTCTATGGTATCTGCTTTGCAGAGTCATAATTAAACAACTAATAATCACCAATGAAATCTGTAAAACCTGCCCAGGAACTTGTAGAATTCATTCGGCACAAGTGTCACCCTACTTCACTTATATGTCTGCTACAAGTGATCCCCTTACCAAACATATTAAGAAATCCCTTTTAGGAAGCAGCAGTGGTCTCAGGCCAACATACGTAAACCAGCTGTTGCTGGAGCAACCTTTGTTCCTATCTGTTCACATCCCATGGCACCATTGTCTGAGATTGCTACAGCCATTCTTGTGTTAGTTATTGTGGAATTTCTCTCCTCAAGCTTTATGAAAACTTTCACCTACTTTTGTTTGAATAACAAGTCTCTGTCTGGTTTGTCATGGGAACAATTCTGCCAATTCAAATATGACTATGGTATAAACAATAAAACGATTTAAAAAAGAAAAAAAAAAAAGAAGAAGAAAGAAACCCAAAATCCTGGGGTCAAATGCTTTTGTACCCTATCCCATGAAAAAGTATAAAGGAGAGTGACTGGGATCTAGGGTCACATCCAACCCCAATATTTTGCTGAGGATACTTGTTATGTTAAGCCAAACAGTTTAGAGACACAAAGGAGACTGAGGCTATGGTTTAGATCACTGTGAGAGTCCTTTGTGAGAGATCAGGGGAAGGTAAGGGAAATCAGGAAGAGGGCTGGACATATGTTCCAGGAAGCTTTTTCTGAATGTCCTCTACAAAAGTAATGCATTTCCTCCACATTTAAATTGCGAAAATTTTATAATATTTAGTAGATTATGGGGAAAGGAAAGCAAAAAGTAGGAAGTCAAGAAATATCTAGAGTAACAGGCAAATTTGTCCAAGGAGTATAGAATGAAGAAGGGCGAAGGCTAACAGAGTTTTGACAAGAGAAAACACTGGTCATAGCAAATATCCTCTTCCAACAACACAAGAGAAGACTCTACACATGGACATCACCAAATGGCCAATACTGAAATCAGATTGATTACATTCTTTGCTGCCAAAGATGGAGACACTCTATACAGTCAGCAAAAACAAGAATGGGAGCTGACTGTGTCTCAGACATGAATTCCTTATTGACAAATTCAGACTTAAATTGAAGAATGTGGGGAAAACCACTAGATCATTCAAGTAGGACCTAAATCAAATCTCTTATGATTATACATTGGAAGTGACAAATAGATTCAAGGGATTATATCTGATAGAGTGCCTGAAGAACTATGGACAGAGGGTCCTGACACTGTATGGAGGCAGGGGTCAAGACCATACCCAAGAAAAAGAAATGCAAAAGGCAAAATGGTCATCTGAGGAGGCCTTACAAATAGCTGTGAAAAGAAGAGAAGCAAAAGGCAAAGGAGTAAAAGAAAGATATAGCCATTTGAATGCACAGTTCCAAAGAATAGCAAGGAGAGATAAGAAAGTCTTTCTCAATGATCAGTGCAATGAAATAGAGGAGAACAATAGAATGGGAAAGACAAGAGATCTCTTCAAGAAAATTAGAGATACCAAGGGAACTTTTCATGCAAAGATGGCACAATAAAGGACAGAAATGGTATGGACCTAACAGAAGCAGAAGATATTAAGAAGAGGTGGCAAGAATACACAGAAGAACTATGCAAAAAAGGTGTTCACACCCATATAATCATGTTGGTGTGATCACTCACCTAGAGCCAGACATCCAGGAATGTGAAGTCAAGTGGGCCTCAGGAAGCATCACTATGAACAAAGTTAGTAGAGGTGATGGAATTCCAATTGAGCTATTTCAAATCCTAAAAGATGATGCTGTGAAAATCCTGCACACAATACACTAGCAAATTTGGAAAACTCAGCAGTGGCCTCAAGACTGGAAAAGATCAGTTTTCATTCCAATCTCAAACAAAGGCAATGCCAAAGAATGCTCAAACTACCGCACAATTGCACTCATCTCACAAGCTAGCAAAGTAGTGTTCAAAATTCTCCAAGCCAGACTTCAACCATACATGAACCATGAACTTCCAGATGTTCAAACTGGTTTTAGAAAAGACAGAGGAACGAGATATCAGATTGCCAACATCAGTTGGATTATTAAAAAAAGGAAGAGAGTTCCAGGGAAATATCTACTTCTGCTTTATTGACTATGCCAAAGCCTTTGATTGTGTGGATCACAATAAACTGTGGAAAATTCTGAAAGAGATGGGAATACCAGACCACCTGGCCTCCCTCCTGAGAAATCTGTGTGCAGGTCAAACTGCAACAGTTAGAACTGGACATGGAACAACAGACTGGTTACAAATAGGGAAAGGAGTACATCAAGGCTGTATATTGTCATTCTGCTTATTTAACTTATGTGCATAGCGAATCATGAGAAACGCTGGACTGGATGAAACACAACTTGGAATCAAGATTGCCGGGAGAAATATCAATAACCTCAGATATGCAGGTGAAACCACCCTTATGGCCAAAAGCAAAGAAGCATTCAAGAGTCTCTTGATGAAAGTGAAAGAGGAGAGTGAAAAAGTTGGCATAAAACAACATTCAGAAAACTAAGATCATGGCATCTGGCCCCATCTCTTCATGGCAAATAGATGGAGAAACAGTGGAAACACTGAGAGACTTTATTTATTTATTTTTGGCTCCAAAATCACTGCAGATGGTGACTTCAGCCTTGAAATTAAACTGTAAGAAAAGTTATGATCAACTTAGACAGCATATTAAAAAGCTGAGACATTACTTTGCTGACAAAGGTCCATCTAGTCAAAGCTATGGTTTTTCCAGTAGTCATGTATGGATTTGAGAATTGGACTATAAAGAAAACTGAGTGCCAATGAAATGATACTTTTGAACTGTGGTGTTGGAGAAGACTCTTGAGAGTCCTTTGGACTGCAAGAAGATCCAACCAGTCCATCCTAAAGGAAATCAGTCCTGAATATTCACTGGAAGGACTGATGCTAAAGCTGAAACTCCAATACTCATTGAGTTTCAAATTCTCTGACTCATTTGAAAAGACCCTGATGCTGGGTAAGATTGAAGGTGGGAGGAGAAGGGGACAACAGAAGAAAAGATGGTTGGATGGCTTCACCCACTCAATGGAGATAAGTTTGAGTAAATTCCAGGAGTTGGTGATGGACAGGGAGGGCTGGCATGCTGCAGTCCATGGGGTCACAAAGAGTCAGACATGACTGAGCAACTGAACTGAGCTAAACTGACTATGCCTTGCATGTCTAGTGCACATTATTTATTATTCCTGGTAGATTATGATCTCCTTGAAAATAAAACTCATATCTTTTTCACCAGTTACATTCATATTACCTCATCATTGTTTCTTCTATGTAGTAAATTTCCAATGAATGTTTGTTGAATGAAACTGTGCCCAAAGTTGTTACCTTGCTGACTTCTTATGGCAATGGTATATATAACAGAATGATCTGGAGTGATTTTAAACATGCAGACCTGGATAGACCAGTTCTATCCACCACAGATTCTGATGCATTCAACTAACTGGCAGACTTAAAACATTGTTTAATACCCCCAGATCATTCTGATATATGTACCTGACTAAATATCAGTACTTTAGTGAGTGAGAAAGAAAAATGCTGTTGATTTCCAATACACATATCCCTAGAATAAATTTCAATTTGCCCAAATTTTCTTTAGCTTTCTTCTTCTCAGTTAGTATTCTTCTACTCCTTATGGCACCCTATTTTCAATATACTTTCCCATAGGGACTATCTCACTTAATTAGCTGTCTGCCAGATTGGAAAGCAATCCCTGATCAGGTGTTAGCTGATGCTTCCTATGGTGTTACATCTTGTAAAGCAATTTCAATTTAATAGGAAAATGTGAGGACCAAAATCTTTAGGGCTTAAGATATCTAATAGAAGTTTCAAGTACCAGCATGGGAGCTATTTCAGGACAGGGAGGTCTTTAAAATAGACCTCTAAAATCACAACAAAATGGGTTTTCCACTTATGAGGTTGACTCCATTTCTCCAAACATCAAATATCAGTTATACCTGACATGAAAAGTTTCTGGTGATTTCTATTCTATTGAGTATAGTCCTGAATTTAAAAAAAATGTTTATTTGTAAATTGTTCTCTATAAGTGTTAGTCTTATAGTATCTTTTAAAATCTATGATGTTTATATATATATATATATATATATATATATATATATATATATATAATGATTTGTGGGACAAGTTTAGCAGTGACAGGTAAATTAATCCAAGCAATTTTCTTTCAAAGCTAAGTCAAGGTTTCTTTGTTAATGAACATTTTCTTCTTTCCTTATCATAAGCTTAAGTGGGACAAAGAGGAGCAAGACTGGCACCAGAGAAGTGCTACAGTAGGAGGTTACAACCCTTCATTTTCTCTACGGGTTTGATTAGCATTGTTCCTTAAACTTTTCAGTCAACTTTAACATCAACTTAGGGCAGATAAGTTAAAACTAAAGATAGAACTCTTCTACTTAAAAAAAAAAAGTTTGGTTTTTATTTTTTAAAAGAACAAAGACTGAGAAATGACATTCCTTATTAAAGAAAATCTGTCAATTATTTATTTTCTTTGTTTTATACCTCTTCTAAAAGAAGAAGAAACACACATGCACATGCTCACACACACACGCACAAGCAAATATACAACCTAAAAGACAAAAAAACAAAGAAGTCTCCAAATGGTTAAATGCTACTTTGTATCAGATACTCTTGCATATATACTATATTTAATTTTCAATGTAATCCTATGAGGATAAAATATTATTGTGTTTATTTTTTTCTACCATTAACTAACTTGAAGAAATTCCACAAGGCAGGATTCAATGTTCATTAAACACACACACACACATACACACTCTCAATGGAAGAATGTTATTTGTATGATTAGATGATTTTTCCCCATAAAGTTGGTTAAATTGTAACATTTTCTCATAAAGTGTGAATCATTAGTACCAGAAAACAGCAGAACATGCACATGTGATTCATTACATATTTTCCTAGTTGACTTTAATTGATAATATTTTTTTTTTCATGCAAACATTTATTAAACAGAAACTGTAGCACTTGTATCAGACACTTGGGATTTAACAGGCATAATTTCTTCTTTTGAAGAGCGTTAGTTTAATGGGGGATACAGAGAAGTAAAAAAGCAATTATAATTTAGAGTGACAAGGACCACATGGGGAATAAGAGTGACAGCAGAGGAACACCTAACCCTGACAAGAGGATTGGGAGGCTTCTGGAGACACGCTGGGTTTACAGGTAATTTGATGAACAAAGCAGTCAGTGGCTCAGTTGTTGCAATTACTTATTTTTATGAGAAAACACACAATGAGAAATATTTGTGAACATAACTCCAGCAAATTGAATATTGATTTTATATTATATCACTTAGGGATTTAAATTCTAAACTTAGCAGATGAAAGAAAGTCCTAATTAGTAGCAGCATCTTTTAATAACATATTTCAAATTGGTATTTATGACTGATATAACTTGGTCTATGAAAAATTATGTCTGGAAAATAGTTCAAATCATGATAGATATTGAGCTATTAACAAAGAAACACTAAATTAAAAGATAAATTTCAGTAGCAGATGTAAGGGCAAGTATTCTACTATTATAGCATTAGAATCCATCATGAAGAGATATCTTGAGCATGGCAGAGGACATACTCTTATTAAACATGGATAAGAAAAAATCATTTTCACTAGGAAGTGAGATTAAAGGATGAGAATAGAAAACATTAATGCTGAAAACTGATTTTTAAAATGGAAAGATTGATGAGAAATATATTTCCTAATAGGAGTTGATAATTTTTTGAATGTTGGAGAAATATACACTCTTATATATGTGAGCCTACAGTCTTTGATTTATTAACACAAGTTTCCTTCTGAAAGACACCAAGGGTGAAAGGACAAGCTATAAGTTTGACCAAAGAAACAATTAGCTAAGCATTTGTGATTTTTTTTCTCCTGTTGCCAAGTTATTTGGCACAATCATTACATCTTAAAAATATATATCCAGATCAAAGACTTTCAAACAATTTGGAAAAGGGACTGAGTTAGCATTTAGAGACAATTTTGGAGGCATTGAAATAACCCTGAGAGTAATATGAAGCTATTTTTAGTCTTTTAAATGTATACCTGTGATTTTTCCCAAGACTGTTGTTGTCAAGTCAATGGCCTTTAACTGCCAAAACAAACAAAAACACAAACTAACAATAAACTCAAACTTAAAACATGAGCTCATAAATAGTACAAAAGTAGTTTTTGTCCAAAACTGTAGTTTCACTCTTCAGAGTATTTGTTAGTCTGAAATAGACACATCAAGATTATAGCTCTCAAAAATTTCATGCAGTGATTACATCTCACATATATAAAAGCATTTCAATGTGAAAGTCACTCAGTGGTGTTCAACTCTTTGCTACCCCGTGGACATGGAATTCTCCAGGCCAGAATACTGGAGTGGGTAGCCATTCATTACTCCAGGGGATCTTCCCAACCCAGGGATCAAATTCAGGTCTCCTGCCTTACAGGCAGATTATTTACTAGCTGAGCACTCAGGGAACTCCAGGCACTTTCTGAACAGTATATGAAGTGTTTTTTGTTTTTTTGTTTTTTTAAATACAATTTGTGTTTTCTTCTAACCAAATATTCTCTTTTCGCTGTCTCAAATTGTTCTCAAATGGGGGCATGTAAGATTGGTTTATATGTATAAATTCCTCTGCCCTGATAAATAGTACAAAGCAACCAAGCAGATACCAATTCTTTGTGAGGTTTTCTTGCTAAGATTTACTTTTAATTACAAGTGAGTTCAATAATCCAGATCTAAGGAATAAATACTTCCTCTACAATTAGAAATTATCTATTTAAAAAATTGGCTTTATTGATCAACTTTACAGTAGTTAATTTTGTAGGATATGCATCACCAGCCTGCTGAAGAAAAATTTATTTCTCCCAGAGCATTGGGTACTATATTTCCTCAGTTGTTTCCCATTAGAATGGAAATACCTATTTTTTTGCTGGTCATATATTTTTTAAGATACCAGATCACTGTGTTTCAGTCTTTCCTTGTTATTTGTGGATTTAGAGCAAAAATTTTTTCTTTTTCTGTATTTCTTTGTATGAAATGGAGATAATCTATCACACTGAAGGAAGAACTTTGAGCTCAATTCATGGACAATGCAAAGTGGTCTGATGGCCATCAGGTTTCATAGTAAAAACTATATTATCCTTTTTTTTTAAATTTGTTTATTAGATTATATATTATCTTTTTAAAGTAAAAATAATTCTTTTTACTAGGCTAAACTAATATTAGCAAAATAGAAGTCCTTATCATAAAACCTAATACATATTAATTGGTTGCTTACTTTAGCGATTGATTAGCTGTCTCAATTTGAGTTTTGGTACAAATTCTAATGACCAGTTTCCAGGTATAACCTTTTTTTCTTACTTCTCCACTTTTGTTTCCTCCTCTCAACTACTAAAAAAAGGTTAATTTTGGCAAATATTGGTTGGCCAAATATTTTTGGTTGGCAGGAAAGTTCCTTCACCTTATTTAAGTAAAAATAAAAGACATTGTTCATTTTCACTAAGAACTTTATTGAACAACGTATTTACCATTTTGTTCCACTACTTTCTGCCATTTTTTTAAGCAACTGCATAATTCTGTCTTTCCTTTTTGTCCTTTTAAGCAAAAAACTGTTCCAAGTGCCTTTAAGTCTTCCAGGGAATTGAAATTTTTTCCATGAACAAAATTTTGTAAAGATGAAAATAAATGGAAATTTGAAGATGCAATATCTGGTGAATATGGCAGATGAATCAGAGCTTCCCAGTCAAGCTATAACAGTTTTGCTTGGTCATCAAAGAAACATGCAGTCTTGTGTTATCCTGGTAGAAGATTATGTGTTTTTCCATTGCTTAATTCCAGACGGTTTTCATCAAGTGTTGCTTTCAGTTGATCTAATTGGGAGCAGTACTTGCTGGAATTAACTGTCTTTTCAAAAGACTCTCATAACAGAATACTCCTTTCCAATCCAACCATATACATGACATCACCTTCTTTGTATGAAGAACGGCCTTTGGTGTGGTTAGTGATGGTCATTTCATTTGTCCTATGACGTCTTGCATTCTACATTATTGAACAGTATCCACTTTTCATCCCCTGTCACAATTTGTTTTAAAAACAGAACATTTTTATTACATTTCAATAGAGAATTGATATGTCAAAAAGGGGGTTTTTTGTTGTTGTTTTTTTTTCCTTAATTTATATGGAAGAGGAAATGGCAACCCAATTCAGGATTCTTGCCTGGAAAATTCCATGGACAGAGGATCCTGGCAGGCTACAGTCCAAGGCTTTGCAAGAGTCAGACACAACTGAGCAACTGAACACACGTGGAACTCAAACATCAAAAAAAAGAATATAACCAAGCTGGTGCAGATGATTTTCAACACTTGATTTGGATATTCGGAGTATGTCAGTTATCTCCTACATGGTAAAATATTGATTATTCTCGATTAGTGTCTCGAGTCAGTCTCTGTTAACTTCAACTGGTCAATCCAAACATGGAGCATTTTTCAGTGAGAAATCTCCCACACAAAACTTCACAAACCACTTTTTACATGTTCAATCAGTCACAGCATATTTTCCATACACTGTGCAAATCTTTTGTGTGTGTTTCAGTTGCATTTTTACCTTTATTGAAACAATACAGTATAATATGCTATTGCTTTTTTCCTTCCATTTTTAATATTAAAATGGTTTCACAAAAATTCACAAATTTTGTTAAGTTTTTGAAAAATGTATACTGATGTGACAGCTGCCACAATACAATCTAACAAAATTGCTTCAAATGAAATTAAAGACAATTAAGCACTTCTGGAGCCATCCTACAGTAAAAACGGGACAAACCTTTTGAACAACCCAACATTATTCTATTAAACTGTGAGTGATGCTATTAGTTTGTTAATATTTCTGCTCATTTATTTTTTTGGTTACTTATACAATATCTACTTATTATGTACATAGTGTTAGGCTTTGTTACAAGGATAAAGAGAAGGAAGCTCATTGTCTAGTTGTGAAAGTCAGATGATGTACCCAGAAAGAAGATGAGAGTGTTAGCTGTCCAGCCATGTGTCACTCTTTGTGACCCCATGGACTGCAGTCCGACAGGCTCCTCTGTCTATGGAGCTCTCCAGGCAAAAACACTGGAGTGGGCTGCCATTCCCTAATCCAGGGGGTCTTCCTGACCCAGGGATTGAACTTGGGTCTCCCACATTGCAGGCATATTCTTTACCATTTGAGCCACCAGGGAAGCACTAATTTTTTTATTTTTTTATTTTTTTTTTAAGTTTTGGCCACATCACATAACATGTGTGATCTTAATACAGGACTAAAACACACATGGGATAAAACACACATTCCCAGCAGTGGAAGCACAGAGCCTTAACCGCTGGATCACTGGGGAAGTCAAAGATGATAGAAATAAAAGCTATAGAAACTGGTAGATGAGACATACTATACTGAGGAGAATAAGAAGAAACTGCTTCCTTTTCCTCAGCATGGTAAAACAGAGATAATCCAAGAGATTCAATACAAAAAGACTCTACAAAAATCTACTCTGAGTAGATGCAGGATAGCTGGACTTGGAGTTTTGTTTCTTGGCTTTCAAATTTCTTCACTTTCAAGGTCAGGTACCAATAATAATTGCCAATATTACCTTTGTTTCAGGAGTAGCTCTGTTGCTAAATTAATTTCAGAGGATTAAAAAGAATTTCTGAAAGGGTATATCTTTCAATCAAATACTGCACAAAAATCAGTATCATACAAGTGAAGTTTGAAAAGTAGTGAAAGAAAAGTCACTGGTTAAGAAGAGTAGTATAATGATTTAATGGCTTAAGATTCAGCAGTACAATGAAACTATGTTCAAAGCTTAAGAGATATATCACATTCAGGTTCATGCATGTTGTTCAGTAGAATAGAAACAAGATTTTAAAGGTTTAGGGTAGTTAACAGCAGCCCACTTTATGAATATCACCTTTCTACCATGTCCAGGATCTTCCTCCACCCCCATTATAGTTTTGAGGTGAAAGAAAGTGAAAGTGAAGCCTCTCAGTCGTGTCTGACTCTTTGCGACCCATGGACTGTGGCCTACCAGGATTCTCCGTTCATGGGATTTTCCAGGCAAGGGTACTCGAGTGGGTTGCCACTTCCTTCTCCAGAGTATCTTCCTGACCCAGGGATCGAACATGGGTTTCCCACATTGCAGCCAGACGCTTTACCCTCTAAGCCACCAGGGAAGTTTTGAGATAAAGTAGTAAAAATGCTATACTTCCCAGATGGTTCAATGGTAAAGAATCTACCTGTCAATGCATGAGATGTGGGTTTGATCCCTGGAGAAGGAAATGACAACCCACTCCAGTATTATTGCTGGGAAATCCCATAGACAGAAGAGGCTGGTAGGCTATAGTCCAAGGGGTTGCAGGGTCTGGCACAACTGAGCAACTGAGCACAGACAGTAAAAATATTGGTGTGATTTTTGTCATTCCCAGAGGGTCAGCCAAATCATAATGAGCATGGGTCTCATAAGTCAAATTGTATTAATTTGATTGCAATTAAAGTGAGACTAATAAGTGGAAGCTTTCAACTCAAACATCTCTGAAAGCTGAGTTTTTATGTTAGAGTTTTAAAATTACATTATAAGAGTAATTTAAGCTAGGCTTACACCTGCTATTTAGTAATATTGATTGCAGAGTGTTTAATAAGTTTATAAATTTACCTTAAAAAGTGGCATTACCTTTACCAATAATATGAGAGTTCAATAATTTGAAAAGGAGGAAGGGGAGAGTTTTATGAAAAATATTAGATATTCAAGATATGCAATAATTCCTGTTGCTTAACTAAAAGTTGTTGTTGTTGTTGTTGTTGTTACTTTTATTTCATTCAGCTACTTATTTATAAATTCCCTGTGGCCATTTTAATTAGCTTTCCCACCACTCCTGTGAGATAGACAGATAACATAAGGGGGTGAGATTGATGAATCTGGCTGTGGCTCAACTATTTTTTATAGAAAGTTGGAGGTTTCAGTAGTGTTGAAAGAAAACTCTAAATTTCTTTAGCCCATTTGACAATTCACTATGCTTAAACAATCAGAGCTCAAACTGTTCTTTGAATATGTTAAACAGTGTATTTAGCTACTATATATGTATTATCAGAACTTCCTCTTGTTCTAAAGGCCTCTTTTGTCCTTAAGTTTGCTTAAGGGAAAATATTCTTCTTGCTCTTATTAGATAACTGAGTTGTTTTCTGAAATGTTGTGCCCAATAGAGAAAGTGTTAATAGTAGCAAACATTTTCATTAATTACAATATAATTACAGGCATACCTCAGAGATACTCCACATTTAGTTTCAAACCACTGGAATAAAGTAAATATCACAATTAAGTGAGTCACATAATGTTCTGTTTTTTTCCAGTGCATATACAAGTTGTGCTTACACTCTATTGTAGTCTATTAACTGCACAATAGGATTATATCTAAAAAATAATGTATAATCTAAGCAATTTTTTTAAATGCATTGCTAAAAAGTGCAGTGAGCTGAGCCTTCAATGAGTGATCATTTTGCAATTGTAACATCAAAAATCACTGATAACAGATCACCTTAACAATATAATAATGCAAAAGCGTGTAATACTGTGAGAATTACCAAAATGTGACACAGAGATATAAAGTGAGCAAATGCTGCTGGAAAAATGGCACCAACTGACTTGCCTGAGGCAGAGTTACCATAAACCTTCAATCTGTAAAATACATGATATCTGCAAAATGTGATAAACTAAAGCACAATAGAAGGTGGTGTGCCTATATTATAAAAAGCTGACACATCAAATTGAATAAAATTGTTTTCCAGTATTAAGTAGCAGTCATCTGAAAAAAGATGATGGGGAAATTAAAAACAGTGACAACTGAAGAGCATACTTTTTCACCAGCACACAATTACATGAATCTTGTACTTGCTTTTTATTTTTATAAATTATTTATATGGCAGTATTTTAAAGTAGAGTGAATTTTGGTAAATCAGAAACTAGAATATCATCATGTGAAATTCCCATAATAAGAACTGATCCAAGGACAGTTCTATATGAAACAATAAATTAGAATAGAAGTGGTATTCTCTCATTTTTCCAAGCAAGACAACTTATAATTCCAATTTATGCTGAATGCAAAGATGGATCCTTTAGAACTGTAACAAGAAATTACTTATATTTATCTATAAGACATTTTATTAAATGATTTTTAAAGTATAATAAACATTTTTCTTCTTAGTAAAAAAGAAAATCTCTCAACCAAGTTTCCTTTGCTAAAATATATGTCTCTTTCTCTTTCTTGTATAAACAGGAGAAAAGATATACTTACTCATTCAACAACATCAAAAAATAAATCAGTTTTATTAAATTTTGGCAATTGCATGATATTGTCAGGGTTAGGGTAGGATGAAGCTTCAAGATGATAATGTCAAAATATGACACATAAATCTCAGTAGACAGAGATTTAAAGGGAGAAATTATCTAAGACCCATCCTAATTATCTAAGGACTGACAACTATCTTAGAATTATATAGGGCCTAGCAAGTCCTAATCCCATTACTGAACAGTTAGAAATCCTTAATTAAGTACTTAGTAAGTAAAGCAAAATGGTAAAGAAGGAATGTTGCTGCTGCTGCTAAGTCACTTCAGTTGTGTCCGACTCTGTGTGATCCCATGGACTGCAGCCTATCAGGCTCTTCTGTCCATGGGGATTTCCAGGCAAGAGTACTGGAGTGGTTTGCCATTGCCCTCTCTGAAAGAGGGAATAAAGTTCAATATATTTGCTGGTGAAATTGTTTTTTAATATATATATATTTATATAATATACAAATTAATGTGGTATGTATAGCTAATATATAATATATATAATATATTATTTATGCATTTCTATTATGTACATAAAATCTTACCAATTTCCATTATTTCTCATTCATCACTCATT
The DNA here is from genome assembly GCF_963930625.1 of Muntiacus reevesi. Lineage (NCBI taxonomy): Eukaryota > Metazoa > Chordata > Mammalia > Artiodactyla > Cervidae > Muntiacus > Muntiacus reevesi. The sequence goes on along the minus strand of NC_089251.1, from coordinate 45,947,806 downwards.
CATTTACTTACCTCTCTTTTTGTATAAATATAAAATACTTACCATAATCCAAGTACTATACTAAGTACTAGAAATCTATCTGAAGTAACACATACTTTTTGGCCTCAAGGGATTTGCAATAATATGACAAGAAGGACACAGTATCGGCAGTAAGTGATTTCTGGGAGAGTGACCAAGGTACCATGAATACACACAGGAGAGTGAATCTGTCAATTTATGGGGATTGCAGCAGCCTTTATGTTGCTATGGAATTCTGAGAAGAGCTCTTAAAGCAGGATTTATCAGGATATAAAAGCAAAAAAGGGTGTAGAAAAGATTTTGGATAGAGAAAATCACAATTATCAATATATGTCTATAGTACCAAAAATAATAACCAAAGGACTGAAATTAGTTAAGGAGGATTAGAGCCCTGAAATCAAGATGGCATTTCTTCTTCTACTTCTTCTTCTTTTTTTTTTTTTTTCTTTTTGCTTGCTTGTTTGTTTGGGGGCAGACTGTGGAGAAATTGTATTAAAAGTTCAGGATAAAAGGGCAAACTGATTATTAAGAGCTTGAACTGATCAGATTAGAAATTTCAAAGCTTAACTGAGGTTAGCAAACAATCATTATTAGGTTTTCAGCACAAAAATGGTATAATTTGTATGATGAGGTTTGTTCTTAAGCTATATTAGGCTTAGTGTGGAGAGTGGTATAAAAAGAATGAAACATGAAAACGTTCTCACAGGAACCTAAGCATTAATAATGTTGATCTATATTAGGAGAGTGACCACTAAGAAATAGAAAAGTGTGTACATCTTTTATGAGCAAAAGGACTAATTTTTTTTTTTTTTTTTCATCTAACACCATTGTATGGACTTCCCTGATAGCTCAGTTGGTAAAGAATCCTCCTGCAATGCAGGAGACCCTAGTTCGATTCCTGGGTTGGGACATCCTCTGGAGAAGAGATAAGCTACCCACTCTAGTATTCTTGGGATTCCCCGCTGGCTCAGCTGGTAAAAAATCCTCTGGCAATATGGGAAGCCTGGGTTTGATCCCTGGGTTAGGAATGGTGAAAGGAAAGTCTACCCACTCCAGTATTCTGGCCTTGAGAATTCCATGGACTGTATATCCATGGGGTTTCCAAGAGTTGGACATGACTGAGGGACTTTCACTTTCACTTTTCAGCAGAGAAATAGCATTATCAAAGTCCCTCTCTGCCTGCTGTATATAAACATGAAACAGAAGTATGAGAAAGCGAAGCAAGAAAAGGATGGAGAGACTTTCAGAAACTTCCCTAAATTATTCAGGTGAATATCTTGGCCATGAACTAGGCAATGATATACAAGTGGAAGAGAGTGGGTGTTTTTTTTGGTTTTTTTTTTTTTAGATATAAAACAACTACACATACTGATGGATGAGTTGTGAGATGAAAGAGAAATAAAGTCAATGACAGTTTAAAGCACTTCAGTCTGGGAAGGCAGATGAATTGTAAGACTGAATCCTCAACTACAGTCTTTAGAGCAAACTAAAGGGTCAATTATTCACCTGTAGGTAGTATTTTTCTCTACTGCCTACAGGTGAATAATTTAGAAAGATGGTAACGATAATCCTATATGCAAAACAGAAAAAGAGGCACAGATGTACAGAACAGAATTTTGGACTCTGTGGGAGAAGGCGAGGGTGTGATGTTTCGAGAGAACAGCATTGAAACATGTATATTTTCTAGGGTGAAACAGATCACCAGTCCAGGCTGGATGCATGAGACAAGTGCTCAGACCTAGTGCACTGGGAAAACCCAGAGGGATGCGATGGAGAGGGAGGTGGGAGGGGGATCAGGATGAGGAACACTTGTAAATCCATGCCTGATTCATGTCAATGTATGACAAAAACCACTACAATATTGTAAAGTAATTAGCCTCCAACTAATAAAAATAAATGAAAAAAAATTGTAAAAAGGCAGAATAGGCATTAGACAGGATGAAGAAAAAAAAGAATAAAGCATTAGTCACCAAGAAAAGAAAGTGTTTCAAGAAGAATGGGCTCACAATGATCAAATACAGTGAGGGAAGGTAAAGATGAAGTTGAAGAATTGACCACAAGCATAACACTGACAGTTTTTTTTAAATTGTGACACTAAATTGTAAAATTGTGTATGAACTTCAAGAGAGAATGGGAAAAAAGTAGTATAGACAGTGTTTACAGATTGTTCTTGAACATCTGTGCTAATGCAGGGAACAGAGAATGAAGAAGTGACTGGAAAGGTATAGAAATAAGTAGCTTCCCTCCCTTTTGTGATAAAAAACTAGAAGTATTACAGAATATACACATGAATTATCCAGCTAAGAGTTAAGAGGAAAACTTTGATAAAAGAAAAAAGATTGAGAAAAATTGCTGGTTTATGTTTTTGAGTTTGTTAGAAGAGATGGCATCTTGTTCATGATTAGAGGATTGTTATCATAGACACAAGAGAGAAGTAAGACTAATATTGATATTTTTGTTGTTTAATTGGTTAGTCATGTCTGACTTTTTTTTGTGATCCCATGAACTTTAGCCTACCAGGCTCCTCTGTCCATGTGACTTCCCAGGCAACAATACTGGAGTGAGTTGCCATTTCCTTCTCCAGGGATCCTCCCAACCCAGTGATTAAGCCCACATCTTCTGCATTGGCAGGTGTATTCTTTACCACTAAGCCGCCAGGGAAGCTCAATATTGATATACAAAGGTGAAAATACAGAATATGTATAAAGAGGATATACTTATTTCTCTCTGACTATTTCTATTTTTTGTAGCCTGGGAATAGCAAGGAAAACTCTGGTTACCTCCAGGATTTATATGAATTGGCATAAGAGAAAATAGACAAAGGAAAGACATCTGCATCAGGAAAAGATTTCCAAGGAATCTATTTTATCCAAGGGCAGCCTGATTTCATGAATCAGATAGGCACAGAAATAATTGGGTAGTCTGTGGATGAGGACATATGCTAAAGAGCAGAGGAAGGCGTGGGACTCAAATTGGGCTGTGTATAGCATATAATGGGGCTTCCTTGGTGGTTCAACAGTAAAGAATCTCCCTGCAATGCAGGAGATGTGAGTTCAGTCCCTGAGTTGGGAAGATCACCTGGCAACCCACCCCAGTATTCTTGCCTGGAAAATTCCCTGAAGAGAGAAAGCTGGTGGGATACAGTCCATAGCATCGCAAAGAGTTGAACATGACTGAAGCTACTAAGCCTAGCTCATAATGAGAGGAGTTATTACATTTTCTTGAAACTGAGTAGTATCATAGTTGATGATATGGGAATATTGAGAAAGAATGATGTTCTCTCCAGGAGAAACAAGACTTTCATAGCTCTACATCTAGTCTTTTGGGGTCAATGATGAGGCCTAGAGGGAAGACAAAGAGCTGTCTGAGCCTTGTGGGCATCTTCATTCCTGCAAAGGCAGTGCTGAAGAAACTGATGGCCATTTGTGAATACATTATGCCATGTCAGATGATGTTATCTCATTTAATCATCTTAACAACACTATTTTATTGGAACCATGAGTTGGTCATTTTATAAATTAACATGTTTTCTGAGATATTTCTCAATCCAAGTTGTCTGTATTTATGGTCTATAATTTTAGCCACTTTAAAATAGATAAAATGAAAAAGGAACTATTAGGTTGGTAGAAAAATAATTGTGGTTTTTCATTGTTGAACTTTGCTGTTTGATATTGGAATGCATTCTTAAATGTGGTTATGTTACACATTTTAATGCACATTTCTCACTTTATTATTTTTTGCTAGTGCTTTACTACTTGCTATTTATTTTATATTTATTTTAGACTAGGGAACTGGTGTTAGACAAAAAGCAAATTGAGTGCTTTTTTTTTTTTTTTTTTGAGTTCAAAATAGGTCATAAAGCTACAGGGTCAACTTGCAACATCAACACACTTGGCCCAGGAACTGCTAATGAATGTAAAGGGCAGTGGTGGTTCAAGAAGTTTTGGTAAGGAGATGAGATCCTTGTAGGTGAGGAGCACAGTGGCCACCATGGGAAGCTGACAATGACTGAGAGTGATCATCAAAGCTGATCCTCTTAAAACTATGTGAGAATTTGACAAAGAATTCAATATCAACTGAATTCTACAGTCATTCAGCATCTGAAGCAAATTGGAAAGATGAAAATGCTCAATAAGTGTGTACCTGAAAATTAAAAAATAATAATAATAATCAATTTGGAGTATTGTCTTCTCTTATTCTACTCAACAAAGAACATTTCTCGATCAGATTGTGACATGCAACAAAAAGTGGATTTTATACAACTGGCAATGACCAGCTCAGAGGTTGGGCCACAAAGAAACTCCAAAGCACTTCCCAAAGGCAAACTAGCAGCAACAACAACAACAACTCACCAGCCAACTACCACTTATTCAAGCATCTCTACAACTTTTTGCAGGGAAAATGATTCTACAACCAGCAGGAGGCAAAAAAATGCTTTCCAAGATTTCATTGAATCCTGAAGTTCAGACTTTTATGCTACAGAAATAAACTTATTTCTCATTGGGAAAAAATGTTTTGACTATAATGGCTCCTATTTTTATTAATAAAGATATGCTTGAGCCTAGTTATAATGATTTTAAATTTATGGTCCAAAACCACTGTTACTTTTGTTGAAATATAAGGTTTAATGTTACATGTTTTCCAAATTCCCTTTTTTTTTTTGTAAGTTTGTGCCACATTTAAGGGCAAGGACACTGATTTTTGTTTTGTCTTCAGCAAGTGTTTGATTCCTCCTTATTGATCTACAGACACTAAGCAACAACCTACATAATGCAAAGTGATCTTATAGGCAAAGAGTGTAGTGGAGAAAACTAGATTATACTCAAGGTGTTAGCTTAAAAATTTACTGATAAGAGGATAGCACATAAGGACCAGTGTATAGGAAGACAATGGCATCCATCACTCTGTTTGCTTATCATAGAATCATGTCTTTTTAAATAGGAGATAATAGAGTGAGTTTAAATGTTTAGTGGCATATGCATGAGATAAACTGAAGATAGTTTTATGCAAATAATTTTAGTAGAAACAGAAAAATAAATCAAATTCTTGGCCCAAGGTACCTCAAGGCTTAGCACAACTCTGGGATGAGCTTTTAAAAATTTCCTTAGGCCTCTTTTTTGTGTTCTATGCCCTGCACACAGCCATACCTTTTTAGAGAGATGCAATATTTCTTAGAGATGATAACTAATTTGATCAGGCAATAATCACATCCTACTGGCCTGTGAGCTATCAAATCTTTTTAAATGCCTTTTCTTATCTTCTCTCTGATTCATTATCTGCTGATGTCAGCATTTAATTAGCAAAAATCAGTCTTAGAGGTCTTCCTTCCATAAAGGAAGATACTGAGCTTTAGCACATTGTAATAAAGAAGATGGAAGTTATAAGCATAGTTGTGAAATATAGAATCAGAGGATCTAAGCTCCAGCCTTGATTGTATAACTTATTCAAAGACAGGAGTTCTTATTACACCTGTTACACATTAACTATATGAATGGAAATATTTTGGTATAGCCTCACATATTTATTTTGATAATCAATTAAACAACACATATAAAAAGGAAATTGATAAGTACAAAAATCTGTTTGAATTGCATTTGTTCAGTGCCCAGCATATATTGCACAATCTCTACACTTAGCAAGAGTTTGTTGAATGTATGAGTAAATCAAAGATTCAGTCAGTCTTTGTGTATTGCTGCATTGGAAGCCACAGGTCAGAGGTTCCTGTTATGTACAACTTTTCCATGGATAAAGTGAAGACGAAAAATAAAAGACAGTAGCAATAATTATCTTGTGCATAAAAAAACCTTCTCTTATGAAACGTATATTCAGACACTGATTTCAATTGACCTTGCTGTTCAACCCTCCAGTAGTAACAACGCCACTTAATCACTTTTCTGTTCTATGTGTTGTTCAGGAAAGTGTACAGATTGTTTTTTCTCACTAATAAATAATTTGCTGTCAGCTATGCTACTGAAACATAAAATTAACACTTGTTTTCCTTAAGCTCTCATAATATAGCATGAATCATTTGGGCCAATCATGAAAAAGAAATTTGTAGTAATTTTTCTTGGATTTTAACAGGATTTGCTAAAGACTGAGCCAAGAGAGATAAGAAAGCCTTCCTCAGTGACCAATGCAAAGAAATAGAGGAAAACAACAGACTGGGAAAGGCTAGAGATCTCCTAGAGAAAATTAGAGATATCAAGGGAACATTTCAGGCAAAGATGGGCTTGATAAAGAACCGAAATGGGATGGACCTAACAGAAGATATTAGAGGGGTGGCAGGAACACACAGAAGAACTATACAAAAAAGATCTTCACGATCCAGATAATCACAATGGTGTGATCACTCACCTAGAGCCAGACATCCTGGAGTGTGAAGTCAAGTGGGCCTTAGGAATCATCACTACAAACAACACTAGTGGGTTTGATGGAATTCCAGTTGAGCTATTTCAAATACTGAAAGATGATGCTGTGAAAGTGCTGCACTCAATATGCCAACAAATTTGGAAAACTCAGCAGTGGCCACAGGACTGGAAAAGGTCAGTTTTCATTTCAATCCCTAAGAAAGGCAATCCCAAAGAATGCTCAAACTACCACACAATTGCACTCATCTCACACGCTAGTAAAGTAATGCTCAAAATTCTCCAAGCCAGGCTTCAGCAATATGTGAACTGTGAACTTCCAGATGTTCAAGCTGGTTTTACAAAAGGCAGAGGAACCAGAGATCAAATTGCCAACATCTGCTGGATCATTGGAAAAGCAGGAGAGTTCCAGAAAAACATCTATTTCTGCTTTATTGACTACACCAAACCCTTCGATTGTGTGGATCACAATAAACTGTGGAAAATTCTGAAAGAGATGGGAATACCAGATCACCTGATCTGCTTCTTCAGAAACCTGTATGCAGGTCAGGAAGCAACAGTTAGAACTGGACATGGGACAACAGACTGGTTCCAAATAGGAAAAGGAGTCCGTCAAGGCTACATACTGTCACCCTGCTTATTTAACCTCTATGCAGAGTACATCATGAGAAATGCTGGGCTGGAAGAAACACAAGCTGGAATCAAGATTGCCAGGAGAAATATCAATAACCTCAGATATGCAGATGACACCACCCTTATGGCAGAGAGTGAAGAGGAACTAAAAAGCCTCTTGATGAAAGAGGGGAGTGAAAAAGTTGGCGTAAAACTTAACATTCAGAAAACTAAGATCATGGCATCTGATCCCATCACCTCATGGGAAATAGATGGGGAGACAGTGGAAACAGTGTCAGACTTCATTTTTGGGGGCTCCACAATCACTGCAGATGGTGACTGCAGCCATGAAATTAAAAGACGCTTACTTCTTGGAAGGAAAGTTATGACCAAGCTAGATAACGTATTAAAAAGCAGAGACCTTACTTTGCCAACAAAGGTCCGTCTGGCCAAGGTTATGATTTTTCCAGTGGTCATGTATGGATGTGAGAGTTGGACTGTGAAGAAAGCTGAGCTCCAAAAAATTGTTGCTTTTGAACTGTGATGTTGGAGAAGACTCTTGAGAGTCCCTTGGACTGCAAAGAGATTCAACCAGTCCATCCGAAAGGAGATCAGTCCTGGGTGCTCATTGGAAGGACTGATGCTGAAACGGAAACTCCAGTACTTTGGCCACCTCATGCGAAGAGCTGACTCATGGGAAAAGACCCTGATGCTGGGAGAGATTGGGGGCAGGAGGAGAAGGGGACGACAGAGGATGAGATGGCTGGATGGCATCACCAACTCAATGGGCATGAGTTTGAGGAAACTCCGGGAGTTGGTGATGGACAAGGAGGCCTGGTTTGCTGTGATTCATGGGGTTGCAAAGAATCGGACATGACTGACAGACTGAACTGAACTGAACTGAACTGATGCTGAAGCTGAAACCAAAAATTTGGCCACCTGATGTGAAGAACTGACTCATTTGAAAACACCCTGATGCTGGGAAAGATTGAGGGCAGGAGGAGAAGAGGACAACAGAGAATGAGATGCTTGGATGGCATCACCTACTCAATGGACATGAGTTTAAGTAAACTCTGGGAGTTGGTGGTGGACAGGGAGGCCTGGTGTGCTGCAGTCCATGGGGTCGCAAAGAATCAGACACTACTGAGTGACTGAACTGAAGAGAATTTGAGATTATTCTTTATTAACCAGGGAAAGACTGTATCATGTGTATGTGTGATTTACTCAGAAAAATTTTAATGAAATATAGACTCTAGAGATAACCAAAAATTTGGTTTTGGTGTTCTCTTTCTCTGTCTCTCTGTCACTCTAATTCTCTTCTTCTTTTCTTCTCTTTCAATCCATATCCATTTTTCTTTATTTTCCCTCCTTTCTCAGTTTATTTTTCTTTATGTCATTTTATTTTTGATAAATTATGTTTTGTAGGGCTTGAAAAATTAGACTCAGAAATTCAGACATGCTACATTAGACAAAGGGGAGAAGCACAGTGTAGATTTTTGAGTAATATTGATAATCACTTTCTAAATAAAGAATATTTCTTTTGTATGCTCTACAGAATACTTCTTCCACTATTGACTGAAAATAAGGGTAGATAGTGTCAACTCAAAGCAATGTACAACCTTAAAATCGAGAATTATGTTTTATACGGTGGACAAAAGTGGGGAATTAAAGAGGCAGCTTCTCAGATAGCTCTAAAGGACTGCTAGAAAGAGAGAGGGGAGGAGCCAGGATCCATATGATTTTTTGCAATGAAGACCAGATGTCAGAAAAATCAAAAGATTGCTGTTTATTTTTTTTTAAACTATAGATATCTCAAAGTAAAGAATTTAGCATATTTGTATGCATAGGAATATGCAAGAGTCTGGGCTCACTGAAATCATTCCTTTGATCTGCACCTCAACTATCTGGGACCAGTATCCTGTGTTTACACATCCTGAGTTTCCTCAGGGCTCACCATAGAGCATAGTTGCAGATCTAGATGACTGCTAGATAATGAGAATCCTATTCCATCCTGTGTTCCTTCAGGGCTCACTGGAGGGGTAGTTGTGATGGCTTGATGGCTGCAACATCTTTTGTTTACTGATATGGCAGCATTGTTCCACTGACAGTGGCAACGCTGGTGATGTGACCTGCATTATCATTGTGGTAATCTGTGTCCTTTGAATAACCCTAGAGAACTGCAGAAGAACCAAGGGTAATGCCTCCTTGCCTAGAATATCCCAAGAGATCACTCACTGTAGGTACTTTATAAAAATCCCTGGATCTATACAGTTGAGTGAATATTGAGTGAATATTGACATGGGTGATCCCACAAGGGGTATATTGAAACATAACTTTTTTATATTGTTTAACTCTACCCTTATAGAGATCAGATTTTTACTCTACTCATCTGTACTTTGCAAACAGAGTGATGTGACCAGCCGCCTGTGTTAGTACTCATCATAAGAAAGGTGTCCATGGGGAGAAATCTTTACCAAATAGAAACTTAAGTGACTTCAGTTTAGTGTGCCCACACTGATGCTTGCTCCTGAACTTTGCTGCATTTCCACTATCTTGAAAATATATATTTTTTAATACACAATGGCCAAAGAAATTCATAGCAGAATAGTTCCATTGTTTCCCTTCAGTTTTTACCTTTCTAAATTAAGACTTGTTTGTGGTATTCTTCACAACTCAATCCACCCCACTGCCCCAGCCCCCTCCACCAATTTATTTAGCAGCAACTTGTATTGCTACTTAAGGAAGCAAATGGTTGTCCTTCAATTAGGTTCCACCCAATTTAATTAAGAGGAAATCACTTGAGGATACCAAAATGTGGATATCTTCCTTCTCTGTTAACAGCACTGATACAAATTTTCTCTACTTTTATGTTTTGGGTTGACCAAAATTTCACTTGGATTTTTCCATAAGATGTTACCTAAAAGTCCACACAAACATTCTGACAAACCCAATACCTTTGTTCAGTCAACTTCTGATATCAAAGAGGGGAATTTGGGTTGCCAATTCTGAAGTTATCACTATTCTCTGAAGACCCTCTATGGAATAAGTTTTTGATCTTTGGTGAAAGTGAAAGTGACTCTTAGTCATGTATGATTCTGCGACTCCATGGACTGTAGCCTGCCAGGCTCCTTTCTCTCCATGGAATATTCCAGGCAAGAATACTGGAGTGGGTAGCCATTTCCTTCTCCAGGGGATCTTCCTGATCCCAGCAACAAACCTGGGTCTCCTGCATTGCAGGCAGATTCTTCATCATCCGGGCCACTGGGATAAGCTTTCGGTATTTGGTATTCAGTTAAGACTCTATATCAGGTACTATATTGTTTTGCTTCAGTGAACCTTATAGAAGGATTGTATAATCGAAAAGCAAGATAACAAATCACAAGTATATCCTATGTTCACCTTAAATCCCTTTTCTAACTTCATATCTGCAATAGAAGATGGTACTTATTGAGAAAAATAATTTAAGGATTGAGAAATAAAAAACATCAGTAAGAAATAAAAGAAAGGTCTGGGGTAAAGCTTTTATAGGGACTAGATTTACTGCATTTTAATAAAACATTTCTAGACAGAGAAGTCAAATAAACTAAATTTTCCTTTTTTCTGTCATTCATTTAACAAACACTTAACAAGTGCTCACAGTATGCAAAGCCGTATGTAGGCACTCTGGAAGAAAAAAAGATGAATTAAAAGAGGAAAACCTTAGGGGAGACAAGAAATATGCATGAATAGCTTGAATACAAGCTCCAAAAATGATGAAAGCCATAAGAATAGCATAAACAAAGTCTATTGAATCAAGCAGCTGTGGAGATTACTTCTTTGCTGGAGTGCTAAAGGTAAATATAGAATGCATATGAATAGATGCATGTACATGTATACACAGGTCCACACATATGTATACATAATTTGGAGACTTTTTTCTGTGTTAATTTTCTTTTAAAATGCTAACCAATCTTTAAAATGGATAAATTATTATAGTAGGTGTAATAAATAAATTGACAAAATTAACCATTCCTTGATAATAGAATCTAAGTGATTCCAAATATAAACCTGATTTTAATAATGTTTAAAGAAATGTTTCAGTAAAAATAACAATTGCAGGACATGAAAGATATGAAATAATTAACAATAAAAAAAATTATTTCCTTGTCTCTTAGTTAATGTCATAGAAGCATAGCCGTTTGTATCTAATTATTTTAAATGTAGAAAAATTAGGAGGAAACCTGGATCATTTAAGAAAAAAATCTAAGAAGAACAACTGAGGTGGTACTAAAATGGATCTTGCTACTGCTAAGTCACTTCAGTCGTGTCTGACTCTGTGCGACCCCATTCTTGGGATTCTCCAGGCAAGAACACTGGAGTGGATTGCCATTTCCTTCTCCAATGCATAGAAGTGAAAAGTGAAAGTGAAGTCGCTCAGTCGTGTCCCACTCTTCACGACCCCATGAACTGCAGCCTACCAGGCTCCTCCGTCCATGGGATTTTCCAGGCAAGAGTACTAGAGTGGGGTGCCATTGCCTTTCTCCAAAAATGGATATTAAGGGAACACTAAAGCATCAAAATACTTTTTGAGTGTCTAAATAATTTGAAACAAGTCCTTTTCCAGTAGACTAAAAATATAAAGGAAGTTTTGAAAACATCACTGATTAGCTAGCCTCATTTGTCTCTGAGCATAAAGGGTAAATACATTTTATTTTTACCAAGACAATGTTTCTGTTAGATATGTATATATTTTAAATTTTCAAACACAGCAACCTAACTAGGATAGAAGTGAGTAGTGAAAGTTGCTCAGTCAAGTCTAACTCTTTGCAACCCCATGGACTGTAGCTTGCTAGCTTCCTCTGTCCATGGAATTATCCAGGCAAGCATAGTGGAGTGGGTTGTTACCTTCTCCAGGGAGTCTTCCTGACCAAAAGACTAAACCTGGGTCTCCTGCATTGCAGGCAGATTCTTTACCATCTGAGCCACCAGGGAAACCCCAACTAGGATAGAAGCATCAGAGCAAATTATTAAGACTTGCCAGCTTATAAAATCTATGTTACTCAAAACAACATGAGGAAAGTTGTAGATGAGAGTCTCTACAAGGGAATTAGTATTGTGTCATAATAAAAACTTTCTAAATTCAAACATTGACTAATTTGGGTCTGGCTATGTAATTTCAGGTAAATACTTAACATTTTGAGTCTTATTTAGCAAGTAGATATCTTAAAGTTAGGATAACATTAAAATCTACCTCAATTGTATTAAAAATTAAATGAGTTTATACATGCCAAGTTTATGCTGTTTTCTCAGATATTAATTCTGAGTAACAACTCTTCCCTACAACACAAAAACAAAAATCAGCAAAGAAGAGTAAAAGAAAACCCTGAAATCAATAAATTTATTGTCACATATATGTTGACAATACTTTGGTTTCCTGCATGAAAATCTATAACAATAGAAATAAGTTCCTTGAATTTTTACTCAAATTTATTTTATTTTTACACAGTTGGCTTTTCTCCAATCTTTTTTGGTCATAGATTTGTTTTTTCTGGTATCCTTGACTTAAAACTATGAATTGTATTACATGAAATATAAACCTGTATATGTGTTAGAAATTAGAGGAAGTCCTGAATATTGCAAAAATGCATGCTTTATATCTAATACTGTTCCACAATGTAGTTGTCAGATTAAATGCAAGACACTTATTTAAATTTGAATCTCAGATAAAAGTGGAACAATTCTTTAGAGAAATGTCCTAAATTTACATGGGCATATTTATATTATAAATTGTTGTGTGTTTATCTAAAATTCACATTTAGTTGAGCATTTTATATTTTTATTTGATGAATCTGGCAGTCCTGGACTGTAAGAAGCCCATGAATTACCAATGTGTCAACCTAAAAACATATTAATCAACAAGCAAATTCATACATTTATCTAGATCCCTATAGGGGACCAGTGGTGGCAGGTGGTAAAGAATCAGCCTGCAATGCAGGAGTCACAGGAGATGAAGGTTCAATCCCTGGGTGGGAAAGATCCACTGGAGGAGGGCAAACCACTTCAGTATTCTTGCCTGGACAATGCCAAGACAGAGGAGCCTGGCAGGCTATAGTCCATAGGGTCACAAACAGTTAGACACAACTGAAGCCGCTATGCAAGCACACTAGGTCCCTACTGAGACCTCCCTGATTTAGGCCATAATCATTTGACACTAATAATTCCAGCATCCTCCTAATTGTGTCTGGCTTTATTCTATCTTTCTTCCAATTTATTCTCCACCTTGTAGCAAAGTGATTGTTCTAAAACACAAATCCAGTTACAGTAACTTGTCTGCTAAAAATTTGTCAGTGGTTCCCCAAAACCCTCTGGATAAAATCTAAACTCTAGTAAATGTAATTGTGCAGTAGTTTGAACATTCTTTGACGTTGCCTTTCTTTGGGATTGGAATGAAAACTGACCTTTTCCAGGCCTGTGGCCATTGCTGAGTTTCCCAAATTTTCTGCAATATTTAGTGCAGCACTTTCACAACATCATCTTTTAGGATTTGAAATAGCTCAACTGGAATTCCATCACCTCCACTGGCTTTGTTTATGGTGATGCTTCCTAAGGCCCACTTGACTTCACATTCCAGGATGTCTGGCTCTAGGTGAGTGATCACACCATTGTGATTATCTGGGTCATGAAGATCTTTTTTGTATAGTTCTGTGTATTCTTGCCACCCCTTCTTAATATCTTTTGCTTCTGTTAGGTTCATACATTTTCTGTCCTTTATTGTGCTCATCTTTGAATGAAATGTCCCCTTGGTATCTCTAATTTTCTTGAAGGGATCTCTAGTCTTTCCCATTCTATTGCTCTCTTCTATTTCTTTACACTGATCACTGAGGAAGGCTTTCTTATCTCTCCTTGCTATTCTTTGGAACTCTGCATTCAAATGGGTATATCTTTCCTTTTCTCCATTGTGTTTAGCTTCTTGTCTTTCTTCAACTATTTGTAAGGCCTCATCAGACAACCTTTTTGCATTTTTTTTTCTTGGGAATGGTCTTGATTACTGCCTCCTGTACAATGTCATGAACCTCCATCCATAGTTCTTCAGGCATTTATCAGATCTAATCCCTTGGATCTATTTGTCACTTCCACTGTATAATGGTAAGGGATTTGATTCAGGTCATACCTGATCATTGGATCATCAAAAAAGCAAGAGAGTTCCAGAAAAATATCTTCTTCTGCTTTACTGACTATGCCAAAGCCTTTGACTGTGTGGATCACACAACTAGAACATTCTTAAAGAGTTGGGAATGCCAAATCACCTGACCTGCCTCCTGAAAAAGCTGTATGCAGGTCAAGAAGCTACAGCTAGAACTGGGCATAGAACAACAGACTGGTTCCAAATCAGGAAAGGAGTAAGCCAAGGCTGTATATTGTGACCCTGCTTATTTAACTTAGATGCAGAATACATCATGAGAAACACTGGGCTGGATGAAGCACAAGCTGGAATCAAGAGTGCTGGGAGAAACATCAAGAACCTCATATATGCAGATGACACCACCCTTATGCTAGAAAGAACTAAAGAGCCTCTTAATGAAAGTAAAAGAGGAGAGTGAAAATGTTAGCTTGAAACTCAACATTCAGAAAACTAAGATCATGGAATCCAGTCCCATCACTTCATGGCAAATAGATGGGGAAACAATGGAAACAGTGAGAGACTTTATTTTGGGGGTCCCCAAATCACTGCAGATGGTGACTGCAGCCATGAAATTAAAAGACACTTGCTCCTGGAAGAAAAATTATGACCAACCTAGACAGCATATTAAAAAGCAAAGGTGTTACTTTGCCAACAAAGGCCCATCTAGTCAAAGTTATGGTTTTTCCAGTAGTCATATATGGATGTGAGAGTTGAACTATAAAGAAAGCCAAGTGCTGAAGAATTGATGCTTTTGAGCTGTGGTGTTGGAGAAGACTCTTGAAAGTCAAGGAGATCAAACCAGTCACTCCTAAAAGAAATCAGTCCTGAATATTCATTGGAAGGATTGATGCTGAAACTGAAGCTCCAATGCTTTGGCCACCTGATGTGAAGAGCTGATTCAATAGAAAAGACCCTGAGGCTGGGAAAGATTGAAAGAAGGAGGAGAAGAGGATGGCAGAGGATGAGGTGATTGGATGACATCATTAACTCTATGGACATGAATTTCAGCAAGCTCAGGGAGTTGGTGATGGACTGGGAAGCCTGTTGTGCTGCAATCCATTAGGTTTCGAAGGGTCGGACATGACTAAGCAACTGAACTGAAGTAGTGTAAGGTAAAGCCCTAGGTAATCTAGAACTTTTGTTCATTTCCAATTTATCCATTCTAAACTAAACCCCAGCTACAGTGAGCCTCATTTTGTTTTGATTCCTCTGCCTTAAAAGATCTCATACATTCCCCTCCACCTCTCTTAATGAACTCCATACTTGCCAGTCTGATTTGTGCCTTATACTTTATGTTGTCCTATGCTAGGTAAAGGATATTCAGTTATTTGTTCAATACTCTATAGAAATATTGGCTATAATATCTTCTTTTTTTGTTTTTGTATTGAAAACAGAAGGGAACTGACTAATGTGAGCTGTGAGTTACCCTACTTTTAACCAAGATCTCTTTAAAGATGTTTGAATTAAAAACTATTTCTTTTTAATTTTTAATAGGTAACATATGCACAATGCTCAAAGAGTAGAGAAAGCATCTTGCTTCACCCAGCCTATACTTCCCTTCCCAGAGATAACCAGAGTCAGAGTTTCCCCAAATATCCTTCTGGAGACATTTTATGCTTGCACAAGAAAATACATGCAAATAGAAACACACACATTTCCAATGTCTCTATGGGTAATTATATCTTCAACTAGTAAATGATGTAAAGTTATTAAGCTTTCATCTGACCTATTCATGCTGTGGATTTCATGAGAATATTTTTTTTTGTTTCACTATTTCAATCAGTAATTGAGTAATTAAATATTCATTAATAAAGAATTTACAAAACCCTGATTTCAAATTTTAAGTGGGTCATATCCTACAAAATTATGCTCCATTTCACTGTCTCAAGTTTTTAAAAATTTAAGCAGATAACATCTCTAAAGTTTACATATTTCCTTTTGTTTTCACATTTTTCTTGTTATATTTATAAATTTCCTACTTCCCTAAGAATCTTTATACTCATTCTCAATGCTCAAAAAAATAAAAAATTAGAGCATGATTTTCTCAAGGAATATAGAATTAGATGTGTTTAATAAAAATATAAACTAAACCAATCAAAATATTAGCTTCTTAAGGCAACATACCTATTTTCTCTAAATTATTTAAAATTATATAGTGTTTTGCCTCTATTTTAATGTAACTCAAAATTTTAAATTACATTTATATTAAGGTCATTTTATTTAGCTTTTTGAAAAAAGTTGAATTTATGTATATGTATTAGTATAGTAGTAACATAATATGCAATTATAGCTGTAGAGTATATAAAGAACATTCCAGTTTACCAATGTGAAGAACAGGAATCATGCTTCAGATGAATGATGTCTAAACCTATATATATACTAATGGTGATATGGCTATTTCATGTTGCAAAATTATTCTTAAATGCTATGTGCACCCTTTAGGAAAATTGCAGTAATATGTCAGTACCTATAGAAGCACAAAATGGAATACATAAAGATATGTATTACAAAATACATATATTTATATTAAGTGGTGCTGGTTTTAAAAAAGCCATCTGCCAAAGAGATATGGGTCCAGTCCCTGGGTTGGAAAGATCCCCTGGAGAAGGAAATGGCAACCTGCTCCAGTATTCTTGCCTAGAGAATCCCATGGACAGAGGAGCTTGGCAGGCTACAGTCCATAGGATCACAAAGATTTGGACACAACTGAGTGTATATGCTATTTTACATATTCATTTACACATTTTTATTTTTACTTGTTTTATTAATTCACTGAAATAAATTAATGACATAAGAATTCATGACACAAAACACATTCACTAACATACCTGCCTTGGAAAATGTTTACAAAAAGTCTTAAAGAAAACATCCAGCTAAGTACAAAATTTGAAATACAATTGACACCATACTGATTCACTGCTATTCATAAATATTACTCTTTCATATATACTATATATTTTTATATAAAATTTTTGTAATAGAGAGATTTTATAATTTTGCCTAGGTGATAAACAATATAAATCTCACAAAACAAAAAAGTTTCTTGTAACTGTAACACAATTGCATGAAAGAAAAATAACATCCACACTAAAGTGAAGGAGAGAAACAATGAGTGAAAAAGAAAAACTCTCTCACATTTATCTCCTCCAAATCAGGGGCTTCTGCCACCTTTTGTATTGCTGTCACAGTTTTCAGTCTGATGTAGAGAAATAATATTCTGGCCTTGTAGTTATGAGATCTGTGTGCCACCAACTACACAGTGTGACCTTGGACTATTGAGACGAGATATTTATGATCTTATCCAGGTTTAACATTCTATATCTAATCTAATCTTTTCTGTGAAGATTCATTTAATATACTTCTCTACACAGAGGGCCTGAATGACTGCTCATTTCAGAAACCCTCACATTTTCTATTTTTGAAGACTGAAGTCACTAATCTGTCTTTTCCTTTCTTGTCAAGATAGTCATGACTCAGTCTTCCATTGCATTGTCAGGTAAGTCAGTTCACCACAAGACACAACAAAGGCCTTCATCCAGTCTGGGAAAAAAGTCTGCCTCAAAAGGGTGATGTGAGCAGAAAAAAGAACAAGAAACTGATCTTACCCTAGGTTCTGTGAAAATATGAAGTGAAGAATCCATTTAAATCTCTTCAATCGCATTTTTGTTTCACTATCAGTGAAGTGGTATATGATAATAGCTTGAGGACATTTTAATATAATCTCTATTCAGACAAGTAGAGGTAATGGTGAAGTAATTTTATTAGCTATTAGGTGTATGCTTTCCAACTCATTGCCATGTCCCTAGTTTATACATAATTTTTCTCATCAGGTGGAATGACTTCCATTTAGGTAAGCTAGTCCTTGTCAAGAACTGTGAAGGACCCAAGATGCTATCCTGCTTGCAAGCTAACAGGTTAGTCAGCCACATTTTCACAGAAGCTGGGAGAAGGTGCATTAGAACTCAAGGCATAAGGCAGAAGCTTCCTTTACACAGGGCTTCTCTTGCTACCCCAGTGCTGTTGGGTGACATGGAATTGTCCAGCTTGATAGTGAGCAACTTTGAGTTCAGGAAACGCCAGCCTTTTAAAGAGAACCAAACGTGTTCAACTTTGTTCCAAATGGTGATATTCCAGAGAGCAAAGAAACATATTCTTTGCTCCAGAGAGCAAAGAAACATATCCTTTGCTTAGAAGACAGCAGAAACATGCAGGATCAATGAAAACTGGTCTTTCAAAAGTGCTCATAAACAAAGAAAAAAATTAATGTAGAAAATTCACCTTTACATATAAATCAAAGTGATTATAAAAATTAAAATGCTCCCCTTTTCCTTTTCCTTTTTTTGGGTGTTTTTATTTTCATAATTTATTTTTAATTGGGGGAAAATTGCTTTAAAGTGTTGTATTGGCTTCTGCTATATAGCATTGTGAATCAGCTATAAGTATATATGTATATATCTCCCCTATATATATGTATATAAATATAAATATATATATATATATATATATATATATATATATCTCCCCTTGCTCTTGAACTTCCCTCCCACACCCTCATCCCCCCTCTCTAGGTCATCAGAGAAGACTGAGATGAGCTCTCTGTGCTCTAGAGCAGCTTCCCACAGCTTCTATTTTACACACTGTCATGTATATGTGTCAGTACTACTTACTCTCAATTCGATCCCCTCTTCCCTCCTCTGTGTTCACAGATTTGTTCTCTACACCTGTGTCTCTAGTCCTGCCCTACAAATATGTTCATCAGTACTGTTCTTCTAGGTTCCTATATGAATATACAGTATTTGTTTTTCTCTTTCTGAACTACCTCCCTCTATGTAACAAGCTCTAGGTTCATCCACATCACCAGAGTTGACTCAAACTCTGTTGTACATATGTACCACAACTTCTTTATCTAAATTACTTCCATGTCCTAGCTAATGTAAATGGTGTTGATATTGTGTGTCTTCTTTCCTAAGGACATTAGGAACCTAGACATTCTAATCAATAATATTATATTTAATATCTATTAAAAGACATATTCTAGGCATTTTCATATACACTTTTACTCTAATTTCTAAACTTTGTCTGTGAAGAATGTTATATAATTCTCAGTTAAGAGGGTAAAGAAATTAATATTCTCACAAGAAATATTGCCTAACTTTTGGTCATAAATCATTCTATAGGAGCAGTGGGATCTAAATCTGGTATAATACATTAATGAAAGTAAAAGAGGAGAGTGAAAAAGCTGGCTTAAAACCCACATTCAAAAAACTGAGATCATGGCATCCAGTCCCATCACTTCATGGCAAATACATGAGGAAACAAAAGAAACAGTGACAGACTTTATTTTCTTGGGCTCTGAAATCAATGCAGATGGTGACTAAAGACATAAAATTAAAAGATGTCTGCTCTTCGAAAGAAAAACTATGATAAATCTAGACAGCCTATTAAAAAGCAGAGACATTACTTTGCCAACAAAGATCCATCTAGTCAAAGCAATGGTTTTTCCAGTAGTCGTGTATGGATGTGGGAATTGAACCATGAAGAAAGCTGAGGGCTGCAAAATTGATGCTTTTGAATTGTGGTGTTGGAGAAGACTCTTGAGAGTCCCTTGGACAGCAAGGAGATCCAACCAGTCCATCCTAAAGGAGATCCAACCAGTCCATCCTAAAGGAGATCAGTCCTGAATATTCATCGGAAGGACTGATGCTGAAGCTGAAGCTCCAATACTTTGGCCCCCTGATGAGAAGAACTGACTCCTTAGACAAGACCCTGATGCTGGAAAAGATTGAAGGCAGGAGAATAAGGGGATGATAGAGGATGAGATGGTTTGATGGCATCACCGACTCGATGAACATGAGTTTGAGCAGATTCTGGGAGTTGGTGATGGATGGGGGAGCCTAACATGCTGCAGTCCATTGGGTTGCAAAGAGTCAGACACAACTGAGCAACTGAAATGAACTGATAATACATTGAAAAATAACTTGTGTGAGTCTCATAAGGATGAGGAATGAAGCTAATAACCAATTTTTGATTTAAAACTTTCTCTTTGCTTTGTTGACTTAGTAGATGCACAAAATGTATTTAACCTTGTTAAGAGGGAACAGCATCCTTATATAGATGTACTAATAGAGGATCAAGTAGATTTGTAGATATATGAAATCTGTCACTTTTGTTCATGTTAGAAACTTTATTGATCTATCATCTCCAGCATTACTCTTCTTTCTTTCTTTCTTTCTTTTTTTTTTTTTTTTTAGCTTTCAAAGTCAGTTATATTAGAACAATTTGATCAGGAGTTAGGCTCAATAAAGTGAATGTCACTCAGTCGTGTCCTACTGTTTGTGACCCCATGGACTATCGTCCACCAGGCTCCTGTGTCCCTGGAGTTCTCCAGGCAGGAACACTGGATCCCTTCTCCAGGGGTTCTTCCTGACCCAGGAATTGAACCTGGGTCTCCTGCATTGCAGGCAGACTCTTTACCATCTAAGCCACCAGGAAAGCCCCTAAAAATACTTTCTCTTAGAAACAATCTATCTTCTACATCAGAACTTCTAAAACTGTACCATATAACATACCTTATTAATATGTACAATCTAGATCTTTGTCCAAAAAGAAAAAAAATTAAAAATAAGAACATCTGCTTATTGGCCTAGAACATCTGGCATTATTGATGGAGTGAGAAACTCTGAGGTCCATACAATTTCAAAAGCATGTTTTAAAGTTAACTTAATTATCTTCAGAATATCATAAGTTATGCTTATTTGATCTAAGGTTTTGCTAGAAATCTACTCCTCTCTTAAAGCTTACAGTTATTTTAGGATAGCTGCCTAAATAGCCAGTGAGTGGGTTAACTGAGGGGCAAAGAACTTTCACTACACAAACATTTTCAAAACCAACAATAGCTAAGGGGATTTTTTTTTTTCCTTTTAACCAGTGAATCTTCAGAAATCTCTTTGGAACCACAGTAAACACAATTCTATTCTCTTGTCTATTGTTAATGTTATTGCTAGTTGACTTAATTTTGGGTAAGCCCTAAAGATAAAAGGTTGAGAAATGTACAGTTAGGATTATTGATGGAATTTATAAAATCAAATGGGTCATTAGAGTGCAATCTACTCTGATCCCTTTGGAAGAATTCCATTTTCCATTATCTCTTGTTCTATTTTTCAGCCTTCAGAGATCCTACTGTGATTGCTACTTCTTAAAATGCTTTACCTACCAATGTTATTTTTTCCTTTTCTTATGGTGTTATTTTTTTACATTGTTTTTCTTCCTAAGCATGTTCCACTGGGAATTTCCCATGTTCCACTGGGAATTTCATAAGCATAACTTATGATATTCTGAAGATAATTAAGTTAACTTAATTAAAAAATGGTATACCTGGAAGATTATCATGTTTTTGTAAATGCTACTGTTTTAGTGTTATAATTTTTATAATTTTGCTGTAACACAAATTATTTATATAACATGTGAAATTTCTTTGAGATGAATTTTAATTTGCAGCAAGAAAGTGCCCATATATACTAACTTTAAATCTAAACTTACCATCTGCACCTACTTTCATTTATAAATCTATTGTATTAAAACTGACATTATTTTCCCAGAAATATTCTTTTGAATTTCTCTTTTTACCAAATCCTTTTCCTTTTCACTATAGAAAGATAAAGACATCTTTATGCTCATCTTTTCTTTAAACTCTTCCTTGAATATCCCAATCCTCAGTGATTTTCAACTTCATCAAGTGATAATTAATCTCTTTTAAGCATTTTAGTATAGATTGTAAACTGCTAGTAGTACTACTAGTAGTAGTACTAGTAGCAAGAGAAGTAGTGACAAGTAATTAATCATTGTTGGAAGTGATAGGCAATTAACATTTATTGGAAGCTTAATATGTTAGACATTGTCCAAAATGCACACATTCTCATCTAGTGATCTTAATAACCTAGTATATTGAGATCTTTTAAGAAAAATTTAGAAACCAAGAATTTGAACAAATAACATTAAGTTACACAGTTAATCACAAATAACATAAATAAAGTTACACAGTTAATCATATTAAAATAAAGATTCAAACCCAGTTTTTCCAATGCAAGACCTAATTCTCTAAATTAAATCATCAAACTATATATAGCATTTTTAATGATCTATATTTTTTAAATTCTTATCTTCCTAATTATAGTAAAAGCTCTTTGAGAAAAATGACAATGTCTTATATATTTCTTGTTCCATTGTAGAACCTAATTTCATGTACACCAAAAACTCTCAATGAATATGAAGTTGTTAATTGAACAATTGATACAGTGAATTGTAAAATATGCTGTTTAACAAAATATAAATATTGAGAGTAATAATATAGCAACCAATAGTTCAGTTCAGGTCAGTCACTCAATTGCATTTGACTCTCTGTGACCCCATGGAATGCAGCATTCCAGGCTTTCCTGTCCTTCACCATCTCCTATAGTTTGCTCAAACTCATGTCCATTGAGTCAGTGATGCCATCAAACCATCTCTCTGTCAATCCCTTCTCCTCCTGTCTTCAGTCTTTCCCAGCACCAGGGTCTTTTCCACTGAGTCAGCTCTTTGCACCAGGTGGCCAAAGTATTGGAGCTACAGCTTCAACATCAGTCCTTCCAATGAATATTCAGGGTTGATTTCCATTAAGATTGACTGGTTTGATCTCGTTGAAACCCAAGGGACTATCAAGAGTCTTCTCCAACACCGCAGTTGGAAAGCATCAATTCTTTGATGCTCAACCTTCTTTAAGATCCAACTTTCACATCCACACATGACTACGGTGAAAATGATAGTTTTGACTTTATTGACCTTTGTCAGCAATGTCTCTGCTTTTTAGTACACTGTCTAGGTTTGCCATAGCTTTTCTTCCAAGGGGCAAGTGCTTTTTAATAGAATAAAGACAGTAAAAATCTGAATCAGGTACAGGAAAATAGGACGTGATCAGCTGTGTCTGACTCTTTGAGACTCCATGGACTGTATGTAGCCCACCAGGTTCCTCTGTCCATGGGGTTATCTGGGCAAGAATACCGCAGTGGGTTGCCATCTCCTCCTCCAGGAGATGTTCCCTATCCAGAGGTTGAACCCCCGTCTCTTATGTCTGGCAGAAGGGATCTTCACCACTAGCACCAAATGGGAAGGCCGGCTTTCACATCCATACATGACTGCTGGATGAACCACAGCTTTGACTAGACAGACCTTTGTTGGCAAAGTAATGTCTCTGCTTTTTAATATGCTGTCTAGTTTGGTCATAGATTTTCTTCCAAGGAGCAAGTGTCTTCTAATTTCATGGCTGCAGTCACCATCTGCAGTGACTTAGGAGCCCAAGAAAATAAAGTCAATGGTTTTCTGAATGTTAAGTTTTAAGTCAGCTTTTTCACATTCTTGAAGAGGTTGATTAGTTCCTCCTCACTTTCCGTCTTAAGAGTGGTGTCATCTGAATACTTGAGGTTATTGATATTTTCCCCAGCAATCTTGATTCCTGCTTGAGCTTCATCTAGTACAGCATTTCACATGATGTAGTCTGCATATAAGTTAAAGAGCAGGGTGACAATTTACATCCTTGTCATACTCATTTCTCAATTTTGAACCAATCTGTTGTACCATGTCCAGTTTTAACTGCTGCTTCTTGACCTGCATACAGGTTTCTCAGAAGGCAGGTCAGGTGGTAGGGTGTTTCCATCTCTTTAAGAATTTTCACAGTATGTTGTGATCCACACAGTCAAAGGCTATAGTGTAGTCAATGAAGCAGAGGTAGATGTTTTTCTGGAATTCTCTTGCTTTTTCTATGATCCCACGGATGTTGGCAATTTGATCTCTGGTTCCCCTGCCTTTTCTAAATTTGGCTTGAGCATCTAAATGTTTTAAGTTCACGTTCTGTTGAAGCCTAGCTTGGAGGATTTTGAGCATTACCTACTAGAGTGTGAAATGAGTGCAATTATGCAATAGTTGGAACATTGTTTGGCATTGCCCTTCTTTGGGATTGGAATGAAAACTGACTGTTTCCAGTCTTGTGACCACTGATTAAGTTTACAAATTTACTGGCATACTGAGTGCAGTACTTTAACAGCATCATATTTTAGGATTTGAAATAGCTCATCTGGTATTCCATCACCTTCACTAGCTTTGTTCATAGTGATGCTTCCTAATGCCCATTTGACTTTGCATTCCAGGATGTCTGGTTCTAGGAGAGTGATCACATCATTGTGGTTATCCTGGTCATTAAGATCTTTTTGTACAGATCTTCTGTGTATTCTTTTCACTTCTTCTTAATATCTTCTGTTTCTATAAAATCCATGCTATTTCTGTCCTTTTTTGCCACCAACTTTGAATGAAATCTTCCCATAGTACCTCTAATTTTCTTGAAGAGATCTCTATTCTTTCACATTCTATTGTGTTCCTCTTTTTTTGCATTGTTCACCAATAGTAGCCTCATTTATTGCAGTATCTCCATCTGTTAACCCACTTATAAAATTAAACACAACAGAACAATGTGGTGGTTCTCATATTTAAGCTTGTATTTGAATTCCTTGAAGGGGTTATCATAGCACAGATTGCTGGACCCTCGGAGTTTGTGATTCTTGCTCTGGTGGGCAAGGCCATGCTCAGTAAATCTTTAATCCAAGTTTCTGTTGATCAGTGGGCCTGTGTTTCCTCCTTGTAGTTTGGTCTGTAGCTGAACTGTGCTAGGAGTAATGGCAGTAAAGTAGACCTCCTTCAAAAGGACTTATGCCAGCACACCATGGCTCCCTGTACTGTTGTTGTTGATGTCCCTGGCCCCACAGCAGGCCACTGCTGACCCATGTCTTCACCAGAGCCTCCTGAAAACTCACAGGCAGGTCAGGTTCAGTCTCTTGTGAGGTCACTGCCCCTTTCACCTGGCTCCTGGTCCACACAAAGCTTTGTTTGTGGCCTCCAAGAGTCTCTTTCCCCATTCCTGTGGAAGTTTTGTAACCAAATTTCACTGGCCTTCAAAGTAAAATTCCCTGGGGATTCTCAGGTCCTTTGCGGGATTCCTAGGTTGGGAAATCTGTTGTGGGGCCTAGAACTTTTGCAATACCGCAAGAACATCTTTGGCATAATTGTTCTCCAGTTTGTGGGTCATCTGCTCAGCGACTCTGTAGTGAAGCTAATGGCAACCTCCTTCAAGTGAATTTATGCCTTATGCCACACGTCCCAGTTCTGCTGCAGCCAGAGCCCCTGTACCCGTGGCAGGTTACTGTTGATCTGTGCCTCCATGGGGGACACTCATACACTCAAAGTCAGGTCTGGCTCAGTCTCTTGTGGAGGTGGCTGCCCCCTTCCTTGGGTTTGGTATGCACAAGGTTTTGTTTGCACTCTCTGAGCATCTCTGGAGAGTCTAAGATTTTATTTTAAAGGGAATTTTGCCTCTCCTACCATCTTGTTGGGGCTTATCCTTTGCCCTTGGACATGGAGTATCTTTTTTTGGTGGAATCCAATATTCTCCTGTCAATGGTTGTTCAGCAACTAGTTGTGATTTTGGTGTTCTCACAGGAGAAGGTGGGTGCATGTCTTTCTACTCCACCATCTTAGGTAGCCCATGAATACTGGAGTGGGTAGCCTATCCCTTCTCCGGGAGATATTCTCAACTCAGGAATTGGACTGGGGTCTCCTGCATTGCAGGCAGATTCTTTACCAGCTGAAATACCAGGGAAGCCCCATCAAGATTTTACATCTTTTAAAAATAACGAAATGGCAACTCACTCCAGTATTCTTACCTGGAAAATTCCATGGACAGAAGAGCCTGGAGGGCTACAGTCCATGGCTTCACAAAGAGTCGGACACAACTGAGTGATTAAGAATTTCACTTTCAAAAATACCTTTGTTCTACAAAAGTTAAGTTTGTTGATATTTTCAGATTTATTTGTTTATAATTATTCATGATATTCATTTATAATTTAAAAAATGATGTCTCTGCAATTCTGTTATCTATTTCATTTAAATGTTACTTTATTGAAATTATCATCTTTTTTCCCTCCATTTGTAACCTTGTCATGTCTATCTTCCTTTATTTTTCAAACAACAGTATCTAAAGGCATTAACTATTCTCTATCCTGTATTTCAATTCATTTTCCACTTTATCAAATCTGCTTGTATCATTTTCTCTTACTTTGGGGGACTATTTGTCCTTCTTTCCTAGTAATAAATAAAATTAATTGATATTACATCTATATTCCAATACATTGAAGAGTATAATTTTTTTTTCAAAGGTGTCCTTAAATTCATTCCCCATGCTTAGATATCTGGTGTTTCATTGTTTAAATATATATTATTTTTATTATGATTTCTTTTTATTAATTTATTTTTTATTGAAGGATAATTGCTTTACAGAATTTTGCTGTTTTCTGTCTTTTTATTGCAATCTTTATCTAGTGTGTGCATTTGTTTTGTTTGTTTGTTTGTTTTTTAATTTCTCCCTTTATTATGTTTTGGGAGCTATCATATCCTTATCTGAATAAGTAACTAAGTGTTTTGAGGACATGTCCCATATATTTTCATCTATTAGGTATTTTTGAGACCTTTTCTTTGCAACCTGATCTGGTTTGTTAAAAGTTCACACATGCTTGGATTCAGTTTGCATTCTTTTACACGTGAGGTAAAGGTCTCTTTCTATAATTGTGATAGCTTCTTATGACCTGCACCAGCTTATGCTTTGCAGCCAAGGTTATGGTGTACATTTAACTTTATCCATGTTTAAATGTTTGAGTTCAGACTGAGCACCTAAACTTTCACCTGCTTCAGTCACCTTGTGTGTACAATGGACCCTCCTGTTCGGTTGTGATACATCGTGAGCAAATTGAAGAGGCTGGGCTGGAATATATTATGTGACATGTTTGCCATTTCACATTTCAAAAGCTCAGAAATTTATCTTCCTGTTGTCATTATGCATGATGACACTCTTTGTGATGAAAAATGCTCATTTTTTTTCTCTCTTTGTCTAATGTTCCTATCATTTTTTACTCCATAGTGTACTTTCTCATTTTTTGCCTTTAATCTTATAGCTTTCAGAGGTGTCTATTTTTAAGATGCATATATTTCCATTGAGTATTATTTCAGTATTTTAAGAGAAGATTTCACTTGTACTGTTGATTGCTAATATTTTGAATTTAATTATTTTGATATATTTTGTGATTGTACTCTCAGTATTTATTCTTTCTCCCTCATCTCCTTTCTGGACATCTATTCATTGATAGAATTTTCTGTTTTAACGTTTATTTCCTTTCTTTATCTTTGCTGGCTTGGAAGCAATATCTTATATTTATGGAAGTAATACCTTGTATTTATGTAGTTTTAATGTTTTTGTGTATATCTGTAATATGAGTATTTGGCATGACAGCATCTAAAGAATTATACACCCCATTATCTTTCCAATTACATCTGTCACTTAGATTAGTTAACTCCAGGGTCTCTTCTAACACATGGTATATTATTGTTGCCCTTTATTTTACCTCTATGTTAAATTTAATCTCCTCTGCTAGTTCCCACTATTAATATTGATATTTACTGTTAATTATATATAGATTTCCCTTCATAACTATCAATTTATCTGCTTATAATTGGTATTTGCCTGTGTTTTCCCTGGAGTTATACTTCCTGAATTATAACTTTGTGGTAGTTCTTTAGAAAAGGCTTATAAATAAACTCTGTCTAGTTTTATCTTTTATTTTGCCAACTTATATCAGTGTTAGTTAATCTGATGATCTGAATGGCAGTTATTTTTCTCAAAAAGTTATACATATGATGTCATTGTTTTCTGACAGTTATGTTGAAGTTGGGAAGTCTACTCTAAATCTCATTATTATTGATTTGTAGTTAATCTATTTTTATTTCTAGTCTTTTAAATTTTCATTTAGCATTTGATAATCTACAGTTTTATAATAGTGTATTTATATGCAGATGGCAAGCAACAAAAAGGCATATGCAGATCTCATTAGGTAACATTTTTTCAGACTATTAGAATTCTTAGCAATCATCTCAAACAGCATAGATCTTTAAATATATAGCAGATTAGGTTTAGACAAAACAATGGCAATTATTTCATGAAAAGATATAATCAGTTTAAAAAGTTCTTTGTATATCAAATTTTCAAAGACTTTCATTTTTATAGATTGATTTTAGGAAACATTACCAAACATTGCCAAGGTTTCAGTTAAAGAAACAATGTCATGTACAACTCAGGGAGTAACAGTCAGTAACATATCTCTTTGGAGCAAAACATCAACATATGAAAAAACTGAAAATGTACTCATATAGATTGACTCAGGAGTTTAACGTCTAAGAATTGTTCATAATGATAATTTTATTCAGAGGACTATGAAAAAGATACTTAACACAATTTTAAATAAAATAACAAAAAAGAAAAAAAAAAAGTCCCACAATTAGCCTGCTTAAAACTTGCTGTATGTCTAGATACTGAAGTGTTTATCTGGCTATTAAAGTAAGTTGCTGAGGAACTTTGGGGAAAAGACTTGTGGCTAAGTTGTAAACACTCTGCCTCCCAAGCAGGAGACATGGGTTTGATTGCTGGGTGAGGAAGATCCCCTAGAGGAAATGACAGTCCACCCCAGTATTCTTATTATCCCAGGAAAACCCCATGCACAGAGGAGCCTGGCAGGCTACAGTCCATTGGCTCTCAAAAAATCAGACACAACTGAAGTGACTGAGCACATATTAAAAATTAGTTTATAAAACAATACACCCCATGGACTGTAGCCTGACAGGCTCCACTGTCCAAGGAAACTTCCAAACAAGAATACTGAGGTGGGTTGCCATTTCCTCCTCCAGGGGATCTTCCTGACCCTTGTTCATGGGATTCTCCAGGCAAGAACACTGTAGTAGATAGCAATTCCCTTCTCTAGAGGATCTTCCTGTTCCAAGGATCGAACCTGGATCTTCTGCATTGCAAGCAGATTCTTTACTGTCTGAGCCACCAGAGAAGCCTCATAAACCTAGTAAAAGTAGATATAAATAAGGTGTTTGTAATATAGCATATAATTAGCTATTGTTATTACTTTATGAGAGAACTGAAAAATGGAGATTGAAAAGTTAGAGATTTCAGACCTAGAAAATCATAGAATAATTTCTAAGTGTCACACACACATGAAAGACAGAAAAGGAAATATCAATTAATTTGATTGCATAAAATTTTAAAGTTCTTGTATTGATTATATAATAAACCAAACTGAAGACAAATAACAAACCAGAAAAAAAAACCCAAAAAACTGGCAGTTATATGACATTAAAAAGCAGAGACAATACTTTGCTGACAAAGGTCTGTGTATTCAAAGCTAGGTTTTTCCAGTAGTCAGGTATGGATGTGAGAGTTAGACTATAAAGAAATCTGTACTCCAAAAAATTGATGCTTTTCATCTGTGGTGTTGAAGACTCTTGAGAGTCCCTTGGACTACAAGAAGATCAAACCAGTCAATCCTAAAGGAAATCAGCCCTGAATATTCATTGGAAGAACTGATGCTGAAGCTGAAACTCCAATATTTTGGCCACCTGATATGGAGAACTGACTCATTGGAAAAGACCCTGATGCTGGGAAAGATTGAAGGCAGGTGGAGAAGGGGACGGCAGAGAATAAGATGGTTGGATGGCAGCACCGACTAGATGGACAAGAATTTGAGCAGACCCCAGGAGTTGGTGATGGACAGGAAAGTCTGGCATGCTACAGTCCATGGGGTTGAAAAGAGTCAGACACGACTGAGTGACTGAAATGAACTGATACGACAGCAAGAGGGCAAAGTGTTTTACACAAAATACCTCTTAGAAACCAATATGAGAAAGTGAAACAGACCAGTAGAAAATTAGTCAATAAATACATAAATAGCCAATAAGCATACCAATGTACAAATAATTGCAAGTTATAATAAAAATATATCATTTCTATTCATATGTAGGGTAAAAATGGAAAAGTTTATTATACAGACAATGTGAATGGGAATTTGGGAAAGGAGTTGGTTGTTTTAAAGTTTTGATGAGCATGCAAGTTATATAGCTTTTTTAGTTATTTAGTGGCATTTTGAAAAAGAATATCCAGTAAACTCACTTCTAGGTATTTACTATATAGTCACACACACACATTTTTGCACAGAAAAAGAATGTTTGAGACCACTTTTATTTTCTTATGACAGTGTGATGGACTTTAGGAGAAGGAGAAAATTTTATATAATTTATATTATGTAATATATAATAAATATATAAAGTAGTTCAATTTCTCAACTAGAATAGTATATATAAACAAGTCATATAATATTTCTTGTATTGTTATCATGCAATATGAATACCTTTTTAGATATGTTCGAGTTAAGGATATTTGTATAAGAATAATCTTGTATAAATTTTCTACTGTTTTTCAAATCATGGTTAAGACTCAAGTATTCAGATTTATTAATACTTTGAAGATTTTTCTATGTTAAATCTGGCATACATGAAAATGACAGTGTTTTCAAGCTTAATATGAAATAAATATTTATTAATGCTTGCTTTGTTCTTTCTGCAAGTATTTTATCACTGATTGGCAAGCTTAATTTATTTGCACAGTTCCTAACCTACAGGAATAAAATGCATTTTATTTTTAACTACACAGTTTCTCTCAGGAAGTCTGCACTTATAAGCATCAAGGAGTTACAGGTTCAGGAGAAAGTGCTTGTGATATCTCTAAGATAATTGATTCATGAGTTGAACTCCCAGAAGTTATGAGTCAGTGGTCCTGGGAAATGCCTAGAGACCTAAATTTATCACCAACATCCTGTGTGATTTTGGGGCAGGCACCCACAGACCACAGTTTGAAAAACACTAGCAGAGATATTTGTCCTTTATGTCGACCCTAGCAATGTTAATTTGACTTTATTACATTGCCCTTTGACTCATGAGATATGCAAAAATAATCAGGAGTACATTCTTACTACAGGGGCCACAGAATGATGTTTTATGTAAAACTGTTTATGTTGGAAATCATACCACTACTGCATTTTTTCCTCATGTCATTTTAGATTAGAATAAAGTGATGCTGTTAAAAACAGAAAGGACTATTTTCTTTACATTGGAATCTAAGTATACAGGGGATCTAGGCTGAAAATAGGCCAATTGGTAGAGTACTAGTCATACCAAAACCACTTCCTTTGTATCTTCAGATATTATCCTGTTATGTGGTTACTTTTGCTGTTTAAAAACCTGATTTGAATGAAACTCTGGTACAGCACAGCCTGTTCACTAAAAAAAAAAAAAAAAAAAAAAACAGATTCTTCATGTGGAATAATAAATATCAAAATTTCCTCAGTTTCAATTTTATTGATATCATGTTCTCAAAGAACAAGGAAAATAATTTTATGTGTTTTGTACCTCAAATTAAATTCTGGAAATTATGTCAATTTAATATTCTAAATACTAAAGCAAAATGACTGAGAAAATTATGGATTGTGTTAACTACTAATAAAGTAGTGATAAATTTATGCTTAAAAACATTCATTGTGAATTTTGTACATTTCAGATCCAGTGCCATGTTTATTAAAAATTACCAGACATTCTGACCTCTACCCTGACACTTTAAAAATCATCCTTGGTTTCTTCCACTTCTCACAGAAACCTTTTTTTTTTTTTTTTTTTTTCTTTATGAAGCTCTTTGTGTTGTACAATTGTTTGAGTCTTCTACTAAGGCTTTGCTCGTAATTTTCTTATACCTCATGAGCTTCTTCTCAGTTATTCTGAGAATCACAGTTCAGATTCTGTTTCTCAGTACTTTGCCCTCTGTATCACAACACACACAAGAAATAGTCTAAAAAAGAGTTGGATGTATTCATGTTTGCAACTAAATATTTGTTGTTGCTGCTTAATCGTTAAATTGTGTCTGACTCTTTGTGACCCCATGGACTGTAACCAGCTAGGCTTCTCTGTTCATGGGATTTCCCAGGCAAAAATACTGGATTGGGTTGCCATTTCCCTTTCCAGGGGATCTGTCAAACCCAGGGATCAAGTCTGTGTCTCCTGCATTGGCAGGAAGATTCTTTACCATTGAACCACCAGAGAATATAAAAATCAATATAGTTATAATTACTGAGCACTTAACATATGTGTCAAGCACTATTCTAAGCAATTTATATATGTTATCTTACACAAAAATTCTACCATCTCCTTTACATAGATGAAGAAACTGAGGCCCAGAGATATTAATCATTGTCTCAACCTCACATAACTTAAACATGACAGAATTAGGGATCTAGCTCCACCCTTCTAGTTCTAGAATCACTAACGAGTGGTTCTCAAGACTTGTTTCTGGAGTAGCAGCATTAGCATCACCTGGAAACTTGCTAGAAATTCAAAGTATTGCAACTACCCTAGATTTTCCAAACAGCCAGTCCCTCCCATTAGGAAGCTTCCACAAGCCTGTCATCCACATCCATCAAAGGGCTGCTACTGCTGCTGCTAAGCCACTTCAGTCGTGTCCGACTCTTAGCGACCTCATGGACTGCAGCCTACCAGGCTCCTCTGTCCATGGGATTTTCTAGGCAAGAGTACTGGAGTGGAGTGCCATTGCCTTCTCCACATCAAAGGGCAGACAGAATGAAAATCACAATTACAGAAAACTAATCAAACTGATCACAGCCTTGTCTAACTCAATGAAACTATGAGGCATGCCGTGTAGGGGCACCCAAGATGGACGGGTCATGGTGGAGAGTTCTGACAAACGTGGTCAACTGGAGAAGGGATTGACAAACCACCTCAACATTCTTGCCTTGAGAAATCCATGAACAGTATGAAAAGGCAAAAAGATAGGACACTGAAAGTTGAACTTCCCAGGTTGATAGGTGCCCAATATGCTACTGGAGAAGAGTAGAGAAATAGTTCCAGAAGGAATGAATGAGGCTGAGCCATAGTGGAAATGATGCCCAGGTGTGGATGTGTCTGGTGGTGAAAGTAAAGTCCGATGATGTAAAGAACAATGTCACTTAGGAATTGGAATGCTGGTCCATGAATTTAGGTGAATTGGAAGTGGTCAAACAGGAGATGGCAAGAGTGAACATTGACATTTAAGGAATCAGTGAACTAAAATGGACCGAAATGGGCAAATTTAATTCAGATGATTACTATAGCTACTACTGTGGGCAAGAATCACTTAGACGAAATTGAGTAGCCCTCACAGTCAACAAAAGAATCTGAAATGCAGCTCTTGGGTGCAATCTCAAAAATGACAGAAGGATCTCTGTTCATTTTCTTTCTTTCTTTCTTTTTTTTTTTTTTTTATGTAGAAAGCTTTAATAAAAACTGTCAAAGGGTTTACCAAAGTGGTTTTACAGTGTGTACTCACAGAAGCAGTAGTCAAGAGGTTATACTCGTTCCATTTGTCAATACAAATGGGCATTTCTTCATGTGTCCTTTGCCTGTTTTTTCATTTTATCCATTTCAGTGGGAGAGTAGTTGTATGACATAGTACTTCTGCTTATACTTTTCTGGTGACTGACAGAGGAGCACCATTTTGTATATTGCCCACTTGGATATCTTTTCTTTTCTTCTTTTCTTTTCTTTTTTTTCATTTATTTTTATTAGTTGGAGGCTAATTACTTCACAACATTGCAGTGGGTTTTGTCATACATTGACATGAATCAGCCATGGACTTAAATGTATTCCCCATCCTGATCCCCCCTCCCACCTCCCTCTCCACCCGATCCCTCTGGGTCTCCCCAGTGCACCAGGCCTGAGCACTTGTCTCATGCATCCCACCTGGGCTGGTGATCTGTTTCACCATAGATAATATACATGCTGTTCTCTCAAAACATCCCACCCTTGCCTTCTCCCACAGTCCAAAAGTCTGTTATGTACATCTGTGTCTCTTTTTCTGTTTTGCATATAGGGTTATCATTACCATCTTTCTAAATTCCATATATATGTGTTAGTATGATGTAATGTTCTTTATCTTTCTGGCTTACTTCACTCTGTATAATGGGCTCCAGTTTCATCCATCTCATTAGAACTGATTCAAACCATTCAGTATCACCGTAATCCAAGTCTATACCCCAATCACTGATGTTGAAGAAGCTGAAGTTAAATAGTTCTGTGAAGACCTATAAGACCTTCTAGAACTATTACTCAAAAAAAAAAAAAAAAAAAAAAAAAAAAGGATGTCCTTTACATTATGGGGGACTGGAATGCAAAAGTAGGAGGCCAAGAGATACCTGGAATAACAGGCAAGTTTGGCCCTGGAGTACAACATGAAGCAGGGCAAAGGCTAACACAGTTTTGCCAAGAGAACACACTGGTCATAGTGAGCACTCTTTTACAAAAACACAAGAGATGACTACACACATGGGCATCACTAGATGGTCAATTCTGAAATCAGATTCTTTGCAGCCAGAGATGGAGAGAAGTTCTACACAGTCAGCAAAAAAAAAAAAGAAAAAAAACACGAAAAAAACAAAAAAGGAGCTGACTGTGGTTCAGATCATGAACTCCTTATTTCCAAATACAGACTTGAAATTAAAGAGGGAAGAAAATCCACTAGGCCATTCAGATATGACCTAAATAATATCATTTATGATTATCCAGAGGAAGTGACAAACAGATTCAAAGGATTAGATTTGATAGACAGAGTGACTGAAGAACTATGGATGAAGGTTCATAACATTGTATAGGAGGCAGTGATCAAAACCATAGCTAAGAAAATGAAATGCAAAAAGGCAAAATGGTTATCTGAGGAGTCCTTAAAAATAGCAGAGAAAAAAAGAGAAGTGAAAGGCAAAAAAGAAAAAGAAAGATATATCAATCTGAATGCAGTGTTCCAGAGAAGAGCAATGAGAGGCTTCTTAAGTGATCAGTGGAAAGAAATGGAGGAAAACATTAGAATGGGAAAGACTAAAGATCTTTTCAAGAAAATTAGAGATACCAAGGGAACATTTCAGGCAAAGATGGGCACAGTAAAGGACAGAAACTGTATGGACCTGACAGAACAGAGGATAAGAAGAAGAAATGGCACAAATACACAGAAGAACTGTACAAAAGAGATCTTAATGACCCAGATAACCACAACAGTGTGATCACTCACCTAGAGGCAGACATCTTGGAGTGTGAACTCAAGTGGGACTTAGGAAGCATCACTACAAACAAAGCTAGTGGGAATGATGGAATTCCAGTTGAGCTAATTCAAATCCTAAAAGATGATGTTGTGAAAGTGATGCACTCAATATATCAGCAAATTTGAAAAAACTCAGCAGTGGTCACAGGGCTGGAAAAGATCAGTTTTCATTCCAATCCCAAAAAAAGGCAGTGCCAAAGAATGCTCAAACTGCTCTACAGGTGCACTCATTTCACACGCTAGCAAAGTAATGCTCAAAATTCTCCAAGCTAGGCTTCAACAGTATGTGAACTGAGAACTCCCAGATGTTCAAGCTGGATTTAGAAAAGGCAAATGAACCAGACATCAAATTACCAACATTCATTGGATCATAGTAAACAAGAGAATTCCAGAAAAATGTCTACTTCTGCTTCATTGACTACACTAAAGGCTTTCAGTGTGTGGATCACAACAAACTGAAGATAATTCTTAAAGTGATGAGAATACCAGACCAATCTACTTACCTCCTGAAAAACCTGTATGCAGGTCAAGAAGCAATAGTAAGAAGTGGATGTGGAACAATGGACTGACTCAAAATTGGGAAAGGAGTGTGTCAAGGCAGTAAATTTTCATCAGGTTTATTTAACTTATATGCAGAGTACATCATGCTAAATGCCAGGCTGGATGAAGCAGAAGTCGGGATCAAAATTACTGAGAGAAATGTCAATAACCTCAGATATAAAGACAACACCATGCTTATGGCAGAAAGTGAAGAGGAATTAAAGTGCCTCTTGATGAAGGTGAAAGAAGAAAGTGAAAAAGCTGGCTTAAAACTCAACTTTCATAAAACTATGATCATGGCAGCCAATCCCATCATTTCATTACAAATAGATTGGAAACAATGGAAGCATGACAGACTTTATTTTCTTGGGCTTCAAAATCACTGCAGATAGTTACTGCAGTCATGAGATTTAAAAGACGCTTGCTCCTTGGAAGAAAATCTATATGAAATTTGACATCATATTAAAAAGCAGAGATATTACTTTGCCAACAAAGGTTTATCTAGTCAAAGCCATGTTTTTTCCAGTAGTCATGTATGGATGTGAGAATTGGATCATAAAGAAAGCTGAACACTGAAGAATTGATGCTTTTGAACTGTGGTGTTGGAGAAGACTCTTGAGAGTAGCTTGGACTGTAAGGAGATCAAAGCAGTCAGTCCTGAAGGAAATCAACCTTGAATTCTTCTTGGAAGGACTGCTGCTGAAGCTGAGGCTTCAATACTTTGGCTACCTGATGTGAAGAGCCAATTCATTAGGAAAGATCCTGATGCTAGGAAAGATGGAGGGTGGAGGACAGGAGTAGAAGGGAACAACAGAGGATGAGATGGTTGGATGGCATCACTGACTCAGTGGACATGAATTTGAGAAGCTCCAGCAGATGGTGAAGGACAGGGAAGCCTATGTGTTGCAGTCCATATTGCCACAAAGAGTCAGACATGATTGAGCAACTGAACAACAAAAGTTTGATAGGAAAACAGATACTAAAGAGATCAAATTAATTTTAGAGGGTTAATAGACTGATTTTTTTACCTTAAGATAATAGATGCAAAAATATAAAATAAAGTATTAGCATGTCTTTCAAAGCAATGAAAGGATAAATATATCCTGACTGTAAAGATTTGATCTCAAACAGTGAAGGAAATCTTATTACAAAATATGTTCATGTAATTCACCACATAAACTGATTTTTTTTAAGTGATACCCCCTTTTGATTCAGAAAAGCATGTGATAATATTGAGATCCCCATTTAAGATATTTATTTTTCTTAGCAAGTTGTAGGTAGAAGATTACTTCTTTAACCTGATAAGTAGTGTTATTAAAAACTTGCACAGAACATTTCACTTTCCAAGAAGTAATAGAACATTCATTTATAGTTAGAGTTCATGACAAAAGTTGCTACAATTTTACATTGTTCTGGAGATACTATCCAAATCAGTAAGACTAAAAATATAGATGAATCGATATTGTAAAAGTCAGCTAACACCAAATCAATCTTTATATAGGGTCAGAAAGCTATAACTCTTCAGCCAAATCCAGCTCATTGCCTGTTTTTTTTAATGCCCCATGAGATGAGAGGTTAGTAACTTGCTCTTATTGCAGTATTATCAGACAATTTTCTAAGGACTTCATTTGTTTCAATTTTTTCCTCTCACAAACATTCCATGAAGCAACAGCCATATTTTCCTATTTCACAGAAAAAGAAATGAGACACACAGTCAGGTATTTTACTTGCCCAACATCACAGAGCTAGGAAACAGTTGAGCACAGATTCCAACTCATGCTGCTTCCCTCTAGTGTTCACACATTTGTAAGCACTGATTGAAATGATCAGCCCAACTTCCTGGGTTTGGAGGCTAGAAGTCTAGCGATAATTATGATGTGCTGTTTCTTTCTTTTCTGTTAAGGTTTTTTGTTTGTTTGTTTGTTTTTTCTCCAATTTTGTTGTGTCCTTTTTCCCTAGAGAAAGTGAAAGTAACTGCAGCAAATTGCAAGCAAATTCTGTTTCCTAGTAACAGCTACATTTATTTTTTTAATCAAATTGAGTCCTCTCGATTGTATAAAGTGATGATTTTAAACTTGTAAAATTTGAATTTTCATTCAGTGATGAGGTTCACAGAAAGAGAGAAAGACAGAGTGGAAACAAAAAGAATGACTGGATTAACAACTTGTAAACTTTGCTAAAAAAATATTTTAACTAATATTCATAAGAAATTTAGAAAGTGAGGAATCCAGGAAGCTAAGGAAATTAGATGAAGCTGAGGAAAATGACTGAAATATTAGTAGAATTATCCAATACTCTCTGAAAAGGAGTTCTAGAAAATAAAGCTTATACTAGGAAAAAAATAATACTTTTCTTCCGTTTCACTAAAGAAAACTAGGAAGTTCTCTACAAAATGACTTTGGAACTTAAAATTTATAGCAAGCAACTAGACCAAGTAGTGCTACAACCACAGAATGCTTGATATTGCATTTGTAAACTAGTTACAGATAAATCTTTGAGACCAGATGGTCTCTAGTCAAGAGTTTTGAAAGCAATTAAGACTGGCACTAAAGTTTCATAGTAAAATTAAACAGTCATTGAGAGTAGTCACTCTATTGGAACCAAAATTGACTGTCATCCAAAACTAAAGTCCCACCATACACCTTAGAATTACTATCTAGTGAGTTTCACTTCCACTTTAGAGAAGATGACAAAATCTGTGCAAAGGTATTAGTTTTACTAACATTTAAACGAACACTTTTAAGAAGAGAAATAGTGGGGGAGAGGGATGTTGTTTGCATGTTTATTTGAGAAAATCATGTCTGTTTATATGGAAACCATAGGGGAAATTGGTACTAAGTTTTAGTACTTGGATTAGTCTTTTTAAATACCTTTGAAAATTATGGAAAGAAGAATTACACTGCTTAATTCTTTGCAAGTCAGTTTCTTCTGTCTTTACTATATTTATTCCCATTTGATTTGAAATACTTTCTTAGCTCCTCCATCTCACATTTCATAGCGGCTCATTTGCCTTTAATTTCAGTTTTTTCTTCTCTATAGTTATTTCCTCCAGCCTCACATCTTCATGTAATCTTCTGAGTGTGCCAAACTTTTGAATGTTTTATATTTTAATTCAGCAGTGTCCACTTTGGCTAGGCAGGATGTGAACATGAACTTGCCCTCTAGTTTCAGAGGTAAGAAATTAAGAGGTCATGTTGAAAGCTCCCTGTCCAGTTTCTCATTTCCATCGAGGTTTTGACTTTTTGACTCTATCTGAGCATTCTGAGCTCCATTTTCTACTACAGAGTGGACTTTTCATTGTATAGAGATCTAGGTTGCTTCCATCCCTGCCTAAACTTTTCTGGCTTTATATTAATAGCTAGGTCCCCAGAAAGGGACATTTCCACTTCCACTTCTGCCCCATTCCCACTATATACTTCTTGGTCCATTGTCTTCCATGAGGTGTCTTCTATGATCTTTGAAAACGAAGGGGAGGAAAAGAAACGTTATCCAAAAAAAAAAAAAAAATCAAAAAAAGGTTGTTAGCTTAGTTACCAGTATGGTAACAGTCTAATTCCTGGTTTGATGTTATATACTTTAAGATGTTTTCACTGAAGGAGGTTAAGTGCAAGGTACCTGGGAACTCTGTACTGTTGTTACACCTTTCTATTAATCTAATATTTTTCAAAATAAAAAGTTAAAAAAAGAAAGGGATGGGGGACAGGAAGCAGTGAATGTTTTATACACCTCAAACCACATTACCAATGTTGTTGAAGAATAGCACCTCCACTTTATATTTGGTATAA
The DNA here is from genome assembly GCF_963930625.1 of Muntiacus reevesi. Classification (NCBI taxonomy): domain Eukaryota; kingdom Metazoa; phylum Chordata; class Mammalia; order Artiodactyla; family Cervidae; genus Muntiacus; species Muntiacus reevesi. The sequence continues at coordinate 45,908,227 of NC_089251.1, read as the reverse complement.
GCCTTGGATTTCTGAGTCTGAAGACAGACAGAAATTGAAGACAAATCCTTTTCTAACATTTTTCCCTAAATGAGTTTTATTTCCTGGCTGATAATATTGAAGACATTCAATATATTAACTGTTTATTTCTTCCATAATCTCTTTTCTACCCTTTTCAAAAATCCTCATTATAGGTTACCCATCATTATAAGTTTTAGAAATTTTGAGTGACTGTTTTTCATTACTATATTGTCATAGGTTTCCTTTTTCTTTTTTTTTATCTTGTCTTTCAGGACTGGGAAAAGATGCATAAGGGTTAATGTCATTTAGGTCAAAAGTGTCCTCAATTTGGTTGATATTTCTTATGGCTCTTTTTAGTAAGCCTTTTTGTACCCCAGAAATCATTAAGTTTATTCCTGTGAGCGAGTAAATTGTGTTTGACCAGCTGTTCTATTGCACTTATTTCCAGAAAGAATTGCATTTGCTTCTGAACTTTGAACTCACAGTGGCTAAACTTGGCAAAATGTGTTTCCTCATCCCTACCTCAGAAGACCAAGCACACACAGTTATTTAATATAATGTAATTTTAACTGTTAGCTTAAAACAACATGGAGGCTTATAGCAACTATAACAATTTTTCATGAAGTACAATTTGTGCCTTCTTGAGTGAAGAAAGCACTGTGAATGCTGAAAAATTATTTGCAATTTATTCCTTTTTATTGAATCAATACTAATACATGTGGAGATTGATCTCAATGCCTAGTAACCTTTCAGCAGTTTATAATGAAATGACTATATGTGAGTTATGATTTATAATTAAGAATGTTTAAAAATCACCATTATTCTTAAAATGTGCAGAGGTTCATTGTGTCTATTAAGAATTCAGTTCTTCAAATCCAGTACTGCCCTATGTTCTGCATCTCTGTAACTCCCCATGTAGCAAAATAGCTACAATGTAGAGAATATTCAGTAGCTTTTTTTAGTTCATAAGAATATAAATTCTAAAAGGCAACCTTTTGAAGATCAATTCTCCATGGCATTTCTACATAGTTCAGGACAGTTTTTGTCCCAGATTATATTTCCAAGAATGTTTGTACAACAGAAATCCTTGAAAAATAGAGATAGATTCTCCTTCTTGGGCAGAGGGCAAGTTTGTTTCTGATCAGAAGAACAAAAATAAAGTCTTCTTCTGGCATAAAGTTGTATGAATCTGCCAGCAGCTTGCTATAATACATGGAAGTATGCTTGGTTCCTTAGCTATAAGATAAGCCCAATGTGTACACAGTACCCCCTTGGCCAAATGGATCATTGCTGTGGGCCCTGGGGGCCTGGGCAATCAAAGCAAACATAAAGCCCATGCTTCTTGCTGTACCAGGAATAGTAGAGCCCTTTTTATCTCTACATAAAAGTTTTGTGTCTCCTGCAACTGTGGTAGACTGAGTTGCTGGTTTTCAAGTGTAGTAAAATCCCATTCCCTTCAAGTTTCTTGGAATAATGATTTAGCTTGGAGCACCTTATGACTTTGGAGTACCTAAGGAGACTTTGAGGTCAAAAGGCAGTCTATCAGATTTGGAGGATTAGGCTCAGAGGGAAGAGCAAAAAGGAGAGATTGAATGTATTGTGAAAGAAATATGATGGATGTAGTCAGTTCCTAGAGCAAAATTGGCAAGAGAATTTTAAAGCTCAAGAGTAATAGATGGCTTAGAGCAAGAGGAAGGCTACTTCATCCTGTGAGGATGGAGAAAAGAAAGAAAGAAAGAATGCCTGTGGCAACAGATTAATAAAGAGGTGGAAAGATGAGAAAAATCAAGCCTGTTGGCCATAATTTTCTAGGTTGTCAGGCAATTTGCTGAAGGAGGGGGTAAGAATTCAGTGCCTGAGGAAAAGAATAGTTCTGAAATTGTCAGTAAGAAAATGGAAGAGGTAACTGACTAAAGAAAGACAGGTAATGGGTTGATAGGTGGTGCTGAGGACCCAGATGAGTTTTGCATGTCTGTAGAGTTCTTAAAACTTTGTCAGGTAATGGTCCCTGGCAGAATCAAGTTGTTCTGAAGTAGGAGAGAAGACCCATCTTAGAATTTCAGCTTTCCTGGTTAAGACAGAGAATGATATCTGTTGCCAATTATTCTGGGGTGAGCCTTAAAGTTATATGTCCATCCCATGTCCTAGTTAATTGTACATCTACAGATGTAGCTGACCATTGAGGTGATGGATGAGTAACATCCTTTAAATAGAACATTCACTGTTTGATTCTCCAGTAAAAGTGGAAACTGACATACATATTCTAAAACCTTTCCACTCTATAATATAGTCCTCTCCAACCCAACTAATCATATTATAGATTAAATCCAACTTGTGTTGAAATCATGTGTTAATGAGGGGCCTTGGGCATAAAACTAGAGTTAATTTGCATGGATGTCTCTGTTCTCTTTTTTATTGAAGTCTAGCCAGACCATGTCACCAAGGAGCTGTGAGTGATGGGGAACTTCAATAAAGCACTTGGCAAATGCATGTCAGAGAAATTCTAAATAATAATAAATCCTTTGACAAGACAAGAGCACTTAAGTCTGATGGTGACAGTTCAGTTTACAGAAATAAAGCCTATGTTCTCTGCTCCATTTTCAGGGTCTGAATGGTTTTAATCATGCTGTTTGACAGATAGCTGTATCAGTACATTTTATCATATCTAAACTCTGCCATCTCCGACTAGTCATCCATAGACATATTTGTAAATTGAAAAAAAAAGTCTTTGTATTTTTTCATATTTGCTTAGCAGTCATAGAAGCATTATCTCATTTACAGTTTGGAAATGAATAAATCTCCTGCTAGTTTCCCAAAATTAGAAAATACAGATTACTGTCAAATCAACCTTATGCAAAGGTTGATGTTTCATAAAATATCATTGCTCTGGGTGGTAGTTATTATTCTTAAAAACTTGATGGTTTATATATTGACTGTCTTAGGTCAGATTTGTCCCCATTTTCTGACCTCTGCCCCCTTGCTTTCTTAAGCCAGGCTCAATAGTTTCTCTTGTTTCTTTCCAGGCCTGAGCTTAGATCAGCTTTAGTGAAGAGAACCTCTCTCTAGAAATTGCATGCACACTGTTCATTTTTAAATAATTGTTAGATCTAATGCATGACAACAGTCTTTGTGGATATCTCAACTCCAATATTTTCAAGAGTTCTTGGTAACTGTCTTACGTTTATAAGAAAAGTTTGAGGATGACCTCATTCTTTGTCTTTTCTTCAGATTCTCCTATATTATGCACACAATCCTGCATCAATTTCATTACTCCCTGCTTCTTTCCTATACATCTTGACTCACAATTGATTAAAAATATAATTAACCAAGGACAATGAGTTATTTATTCTTTAATTCCCAACTTCTAGCACAGATTTGTAACTTGCAAGTATAGTAGCAAAAAAATAAGACACGTTTTCAAGTCACATAAATCAAACAAATTTGAATTGGGGCTCTATTATTTTTATTGAACTTTTTAAACCAAAATCTCTTCATCTGTAAATAGAAATATTAAGATATACCTCATGATCTATTATGAGGATTAAATAAATGTTATACAAGCTGGCTTATATTTATTAAAATGTAACTTATGTTTAAGGATTCAAAGGTAGCTCATAATACCCTGAGGGCAAGGATAAAGAAAGGGTTCAGAACAAGACTATATGTGAATACAACCATGGCTTTAATTTTCCTCCTCATAACTGGTTGACGGCAACCTGCTATATTCTTTATTTCTTGAATTCAATTCCTCTTCCTCTCCAAAAATACATGGTAGCATCAGGTGAGTTACTTGGAGATAAAATGATCCTTCTCTTCTTCAGCCCAAATTCCAAATTATTTAAGAAGAGAGAGGTTGCCCGAGTTTGAGAATCTGTTCCGGGTTGAAGAGGATAGTGAACACTGGCGAGGTCATATAGTAGAAAGCTGGATCTTCTAAGTCACTTCTGGCTAGCTCAGGTGACACTTTTGGTGGCTTGGATCAGAAGATAAGTCTAGGCTTTGACCGAGGAAGCAATGTTTTCCTACTAGAGAATGTTGTTTTATTTAAAATAAAAATTACAGAACAGTATTTTCAAATTGAGCTTTATATTATGATAGACAAGGTCACCTAAAGTGTTTCCTTGCAAACAAGGATATAACATTTATTTTAATTAAGTTAAATTTAAATAATCATAAGTGGTTAGTGACTAGAGTAGCTACAAAATTTTACTATCAACTAATGGAAACTGTTACTATGAGGTAATCGATCCTTGTTTAACGGATGTGTAAATGAATGTTTTCCCTAGAGAGAGCACAGTTACTAGTTATTTCTTGTTATTCAACCCTGCAGTTATTTTTATACTTTCCATAATTTTTCTATTTCTTTAGATGCTTGGAAAAAGAAGTATTCTGGGAGAGGTGTGTTAAAATTGTTTAGTAAAAGGAGACTTAACCGAAGCCTGCTATAGAGGTCACTGAGCTTTTAAAGATGAGGAATTGCCAGAAGTTGGGAGGGAGCAGGGAAAAAGGGAGAAGAGAACAGAGGTATCAATGGTCTTTTCTTACTCCACAATTTTTCAAGTTCAGTTCAGTCGCTCAGTCGTGTCCGACTCTTTGCGACCCCATGAACCGCAGCATGCCAGACCTCCCTGTCCATCATCAACTCACAGAGTTCACCCAAACCCATGTTCATCGTGTCGATGATGGCATCCAACCATCTCATCCTCTGTCATCCACTTCTCCCCCTGCTGTCAATCTTTCCTAGCATCAGGGTCTTTTCCAATGATTCAGCACTTCACATAAGGTGGCCAAAGTATTGGAGTTTCAGCTTCAACATCAGTCCTTCCAGTGAACACCCAGGACTGATCTCCTTTAGGATGGACTGGTTGGAGCTCCTTGAAGTCCAAAGGACTCTCAAGAGTCTTCTCCAACACCACAGTTCAAAGCATCAATTATTTGGTGCTCGACTTTCTTTATAGTCCAATTCTCACATCCATACATGACCACTGGAAAAACCATAGCTTTGACTATTCAGACATTTGTTGGCAAAGTAATGTCTCTGCTTTTTTATATGCTGTCTAGGTTGGTCATAACTTTCCTTCCAAGGAGTAAGCATCTTTTAATTTCATGGCTGCAATCACCATCTGCAATGATTTTGGAGCCCAGAAAAATAAAGTCAGCCACCGTATCCACTGTTTTCCCATCTGTCTGCCATAAAGTGATGGGACCAGATGCCATGATATTAGTTTTCTGAATGTTAAGCGTTAAGCCAATTTTTTCACTCTCCTCTTTCACTTTCATCAAGAGGCTCTTTAGTTTTTCTTCACTTTCTGCCGTAAGGGTGGTGTCATCTGCATATATGATGTTACTGATATTTCTCCCACCAATCTTGATTCCAGCTTGTGCTTCTTCCAGTCCAACATTTCTCATGACGTGCTATACATACAAGTTAAATAAGCAGGGTGACAATATACAGCCTTGATGTACTCATTTTCCTATTTGGAACCAGGCTGTTGTTCCATGTCCAGTTCTAACTGTTGCTTCCTGACCTCCATACAGGTTTCTCAAGAGGCAAGTCAGGTGGTCTGGTATTCCCATCTCTTTCAAAATTTTCCACAGTTTATTGTGATCCACACAGTCAAAGGATTTGACAGAGTCAATAAAGAAGAAATAGATGTTTTTCTGGAACTCTCCTGCTTTTTCGATGATCCAGCAGATGTTGGCGATTTGATCTCTGGTTCCTCTGCCTTTTCTAAAACCAGCTTGAATATCTGGAAGTTCACGGTTCACGTATTGCCGAAGCCTGGCTTGGAGAATTTTAAGCATCACTTTACTAGCATGTGAGATGAATGCAATTGTGTGGTAGTTTGAGCATTCTTTGGCATTGCCTTTCTTTGGGATTGGGATGAAAACTGACCTTTCCAGTCCTGTGGCCACTGCCGAGTTTTCCAAATTTGCTGGCATATTCAATGCAGCACTTACAGTATCATCATTCAGGATTTGAAAGAGCTCAACTGGAATTCCATCACCTCCACTAGCTTTGCTTGTAGTGATTCTTCCTAAGTCCCACTTGACTTCACATTCCAGGATGTCTGGGTCTAAGTGAGCGATCACACCATCATGATTATCTGGGTCCTGAAGATCTTTTTTGTACAGTTCTGTGTATTCTTGCCACCTCTTAATATCTTCTGCTTCTATTAGGTCCCTACCATTTATGTCCTTTATTGAGCCAATCTTTGCATGAAATTTTCCGTTGGTATCTCTAATTTTCTTGAAGAGATCTCTTGTCTTTCCCATTCTATTGTTCTCCTCTATTTCATTGCATTGATCATTGAGAAAGATTTTCTTATCTCTCCTTGCTATTCTTTGGAACTCTGCATTCAAATGGGTGTATCTCCTTTTCTCTTTTGCTTTTTGCTTCTCTTCTTTTCATGGCTATTTGTAAGGCCTCCTCAGACAACCATTTTGCTTTTTTGCATTTCTTTTCCATGGGGATAGTCTTGATTCCTGTCTCCTGTACAATGTCACAAACCTCCATCCATAGTTCATCAGGCACTCATGTCTCTCAGATTTAGTCCCTTAAATCTGTTTCTCACTTCCACTGCAGGGTCATAAGGGATTTGATTAGGTCACACCTGAATGGTCTAGTGGCTTTCTCCACTTTCTTCAATTTCAGTCTGAATTTTGCAATAAGGAGTTCATGAGCCAAGCCACAGTCAGCTCCCAGTCTTGTTTTTGCTGACTTTATAGAGCTTCTCCGTCTTTGGCTGCAAAGAATATAATCAATCTGATTTTGGTGTCAACCATCTGGTTATGTCCATGTGTAAAGTCTTTTCTTGTGTTGTTGGGAGAGGGTGTTTGCTATGACCAGTGTGTTCTCTTGGCAGAACTCTATTAACCTTTGCCCTGCTTCATTCTGTTCTCCCAGGCCAAATTTGCCTGTTACTCCAGGTGTTTTTTGACTTCCTACTTTTGCATTCCAGTACCCTATAATGAAAAGGACATCTTTTGGGGGTGTTAGTTCCAGAAGGTCTTGTAGGTCTTCATAGAACCATTCAACTTCAGTTTCTTCAGCATTACTAGTCAGGGCATAGACTTGGATTACCATGATAGTGAGTGGTTTGCCTTGGAAATGAACAGAGATCATTCTGTCATTTTTGAGATTGCATCCAAGTACTGCATTTTTTACTCTTTTGTTGACTATGATGGATACTCTATTTCTTCTAAGGGATTCATGCCCACAGTAGTAAATAAAATGGTCATCTGAGTTAAATTCACCCATTCCTGTCCATCTTAGTTCACTGATTCCTAGAATGTCGATGTTCACTCTTGCCCTCTCCTGTTTGACCACTTCCAATTTGCCTTGATTCATGGACCTAACATTCCAGATTCCTAGGTGATATTGCTCTTTACAGCATCCAACCTTGCTTCTATCACTAGTCCCTTTCACAACTGGGTGTTGTTTTTGCTTTGGCTCCATCCCTTCATTCTTTCTGGAGTTATTTCTCCACTGATCTTCAGTAGCATATTGGGCACCTACTGACCTGGGGAGTTCCTCTTTCAGTATCCTATCATTTTTCCTTTTCATACTGTTCATGGGGTTCTCAAGGCAAGAATACTGAAGTAGTTTGCCATTACCTTCTCCAGTGGACCACATTCTGTCAGAACTCTCTGTCATGACCCGTCTGTCTTGGGTGGCCCCACACAGCATGGTTTAGTTTCACTGAGTTAGACAAGGCTGTGGTCCATGTGACCAGATTGGCTAGTTTTAAATTTTACAAGAAGTATGTTCTATTCAGAAGTCCTTTACCCAAGTTATTCAATTCCATACAGGTTACTACCTGAAGTAGAAAATGAGATATGTACTCACAGTCAATCATGGTCTCATGTACATATTCTCATGACAGTAGCTGGAATTGTAATCAAGATAAACATAGGCTCCTTCTTTCATGTAGTTTGTTATCTAGTAAATGATACTACTACTAATAATAATAATAATAATGATACCAACAAATGCAAATGTCATGGAAACCTATGTGGGAGTGTGGAAGAGCATCAGCCTAGTTTGGGAGGAAAGAAAGTCTTCTCTGTGGAAGTATCTTTTTAACTGAGAGCTGCAAAAGATTTTGTCTTCATGTAAGATCAATTGAAAGCTATTAATAATAAGAAGGAGGAAGAGTGAGAAATAGAGATATGACTAGCATTGCAATTTTTTAAAAGTGTTGCTTTGATTGTAGTTTGGAAAGACAGATGGGAGAGGAAGAAGTTAAGTGGATAATGCAGTATCTGGGGAAGAGATTATAATAACTTGACCAAGGATGTTGATTGAGATAGAGAACATAAAAATGCACACAAATTAAAATAGTAAGTACAATACTTGAGAATGAACAGAGTATTGTATAGTGTATGACTATGAAATAAGCATCCCTGATGACTTTCTGTGTTTTGCTTATATTGCTGCATAGATGATGGTACATTTCACTGAGATAAGGGACTGGAAGTTGGCAGGGTTTGAGAGAGGTAAGAGGAATTATAGATCAACTTTTTGTGAGACTGGCCTTTGAGACACCCAATGGAGATGTCAGATAAAAAGTTAATAAGTTGCTCAGAGCTTTTAGGAATGGCCAGGGCTAGAGATATAAATTTGGCTTGGGGTGGAAATGATACAATTAAAATGAGAATATAAACTAAAAAAAAAAAAAAAAGAAGAAGAAGACATCTAAGAATAAGCCTAGATGACTGTGAACAGTGAAGATTGGATTAATGGCAATAAAGGTTAAAAGGTGGAGAAGAGGTAACTAAAGAAAGAGGAAAGGATATGTATTAGAAACCAAGGAAAAGTGTTTTCAAGAAAGAGAAAATGGTGAAGTGAAATGAATTCAACTAGGAAATTAAGTAAGTTAGTACCACTGGGTAAATGACCATTAGATCTGGGAACTTTGGTGAGAAAAGCTGTGGAGGAAGACAGTATAAAAAGCCAGTTTAGATTGGGTGAATGTGTGAGAAAGAGTTAAAATAATGGATGTAAAAATTATGGACAATGCTTCTAACAAAGTTGTCTTTGAAGAGAAAGTTCATTATATTTATTTTTTGACTTAACTTTCAAAGTGGTGCATGAAGCAATCTGACACATTTCCTTTAATATATATGTTATATATGAATATGAATATATTCATAATATATATGAATATATATGTATACATGCTATATGTATATATATGGGTTTCCCAAGTGGCACTATTGGTAAAGAACCAGCTTTCCAATGCAGAGGATGTAAGAGATAAGAGACATGAGTTAGACCTGGAGGAGGACATGGCAACCCAATCCAGTATTCTTGCCTGGAGAATCTGATGGACGGAGGAGCCTGGAGGCCTACAGTCCATAGGTTCACAAAGAGTCAGATATGGCTGAAGCAATTCAGCATACATGCATGCACCCATGTATTTGTTCCATCAACAAGAAGGGATTTATTATTTAGATTTTTAAAAAATAGTATGCAGAGAAGATAAAGTTGCTAATAAAAACATCCACAATCATTAACACTTTTACATGTTTTATTTGCATAGACTGATAGGTGATATTTATATTAATAAGTATTAATAAAGTCACTCAAGCAAAATAATAAGCAACCAGCAAATCTTATTATTTACCTCTCCTTTACCTAAGCAAAGCTCTAATAGTTTATTTTAGAGACATGCCAAAACTTATCTACCTCTATGAAAAAAAAACTGGGTCAAGAGAAAAATCATGAAAGCTTTTCTGATTGCTTGATCACTGAATGCCTCCTTAGGTTATTCATAATTTTTTCATGTATTAAATACAGTGTTTTCACAGAGCTGGAACACAGGTTGATAGGATATAATTAAGTATTATGTTCTGGGGTTGAAATGAACTTTGTGGTATTTGTAAATTAACTAGGTGATAACATGGCTTTTATCATTTCTCTAAGAACATCAATATTCAGTAAACCTGTTCTTGATAAATGTTATTCTACTTAAAGCTATTTTTAACATGTAAGAGTAAACATGTAGATCTAGACTGTACCTGCATAAGGAAAATATATTACTCTCTTTTTTTCTTTTAAAGATTATTAGTTCTTAAAACAATACTGTATTGTTACAGGACAATACTCTTACAATAAGTATTCAATTTCTACTTTGAAAATACAAGTATAGGTTTGGCCACTGAAAGACTTGATAGGATCCATAAAAGTGAACCCCTTCTCACTGAAAGGATCAATGTTGGTTTCAAAGTTTGATTTAAATAAATGTTGTTTGTTTATCTGCTAAGAGGTAGGATTATGTGATTACTGGGGATTTGTTCTATCCTGGTGAATCTAAACGCAGTGATTTTCCCACATAGAAATTACTGCAGCAATGAAGACAGCAAAAATAATATAGATGAATCTGGTTACTATGATGCTTCTATGATATCTAGGCTCATTTTATGTGCCTGCCTTACTGTTAAGATAGCTACTTATTGGAATGGATTTAGTTGGACTGCTGTCCTTTTCCTTCAGGAACTAAAGGCTGCATTAGAGGCTATTGACTCACTGAGGGTGAGTCAAAATTCCAGGAGATGGAAGATGTAGCGAAGGAGAGTGAGAAAAGACATGGTGGGGATTACAGAGGGCACAACAGGAATTCAAATGGTTTTGTAAGCTCAAAGAACAGTCTTCGATTTTTGTATGGTTGCTAGACTCTTAGGGTTGTCCCTTTAAAGTATATCCTGGTAGAGGTTTTTGTCTGTAAGTTAACACTTGGTCCTCTGCTTGTTAACTCCTCTTTTGTTGTTTTGACTTGAATCCACAGTTTTCTTTAAATCCTTTAAAATGAAATCAATGTTGTAGCTTTCTCCAAATACATCCTCTGTATATGGCAGTTAGTCAGAAGATTCATTTTATAGTGAAATTTTAAACAAATGTGTGCTTAGGAGCAGAAGGTTCACATTCCTGTGCTCAGAAACAGCTCATCCTGCTACAATGTGGCAGGTGTGCTGATGCTGAATGCAAATGTGTTCTTGCAAACACAGGGAAGTAAATAAGATTTTTTTTTTTTCCTGCTTGTTGTCCATGGCCTTCTCTGCTTCTAAATGAAGGATGTATGAGAAAGATGTTACCTACTAAATTTGCTTTTTGAGATTCTAATTTAGGTATGTTTAGAGGGAACATGTAGCTCATTATCTTTAGTAATTTTGCAACTGTGGTAAATGTGTCAATCACATGTGAATTATATATACACTTGCAATTGAAAATTTCCATTATAGCAAGAAGCACTCTAGTTCAACTATTTTAAAGAGTTTCTTTTCATTTGAGAATTCAAAGAGTTATATAATAGGTTTAGTTAAAATTCCAAAGCATTCCTCTTAATCCCTTCTTGTAAAGGAGGAGATAAATCTTATATACATACTCTGTGTTCAGTCAGATCTGTGGTCTATATAGGGAATGCAATTATTTGTGTTAAATTCTCACCCTTTTATTAAGGGCCTGATGTTAATAAGACAGAATTTTGAAGAGCACTTTTATTAGTAATTTCTATTTGTGTCACAGTTTTGGGCTGGATGCAAAGCTCGGTAAGCCATTTCAGGATGACAGGACACAGAATTCATGAAATGATGCATGGCCCTGATCCTTTAAAAGACATAAGGGAAATTACCACCAGTACTTCTATTCAGTGGGATGACAGTAATGATACCAGGCTTTGCTAGTCTCCATCTCACTACTGTCATTAGGGACAATGCTGGAGTTCATGTCAGTTTAGGACTATATGCTATATATTTAGGTGCACATTTTTCTTCTTCTCATTTCCTACATTTTTCAGTTTCATTATTTTTCTTCCTTGCCTCCCACATTTTTCTTTTCTATATTCAGTGCAAGGTACTAAAGCTATGTGATAACCCAAGAGAACCACATAACATGAAATTTGGAGGCATGACGTAATTTTTTATTTACTAACCCTGGTTAATAGATAGGGAAACAGTGGAAGCAGTGCAGACTTTATTATTTTGGGCTCCAAAATCACTGCAGATGGTGATTGCAGCCATGAAATAAAAAGACGCTTACTCCTTGGAAGGAAAGTTATGACCAACCTAGCATATTAAAAAGCAGAGACATTACTTTGCCAACAAAGGTCTGTCTAGTCAAGGCTACGGTTTTTCCATTGGTCATGTATGGATGTGAAAGTTGGACTGTGAAGAAAGCTGAGCGCCGAAAAATTGATGCTTTTGAACTGTGGTGTTGAAGAAAACTCTTGAGAGTCCCTTGGACTGCAAGGAGATCCAACCAGTCCATCCTAAAGGAGATCAGTCCTGGGTGTTCATTGGAAGGACTGATCCTGAAGCTGAAACTCCAATACTTTGGCCATCTCACGCAAAGAGTTGACTCATTGGAAAAGACCCTGATGCTGGAAGGGATTGGGGGCAAAAGGAGAAGGGGACGACAGAGGATGAGATAGCTGGATGGCATCACTGACTCGGTGGACATGAGTTCGAGTAAACTCCAGGAGTTGGTGATGGACAGGGAGGCCTGGTTTGCTGCGATTCATGGGGTCACAAAGAGTCGGACACGACTGAGCGACTGAAATGAACTGAACTGAACCCTGGTGACATTTATTGTAGATTTTAATGACGGATATTGTATAACTTGTAAACAGACAAGACAGCACTGTGGTTAAGAACATGGATTTGGGTGACATACTGCTTAATTCAAATGTCCTCTTTGCACGTATTACTTATTGCTTAACAAGTTGCTTAACATCTTATTGCCTCAATCTTCTCATCTGTTGGTTTTTCCTGGTGGCTCAGATCATAAAGAATCTGCCTGCAGTACAAGAGACCCAGGTTCATTCCCTAGGTCAGGAAGATCCCCTGGAGGAGGAAATGGCAAACAACTGCAGTGCTTTTGCCTGCAGAAGATGTGAATTTGAGGGAACATTTTCATTTAAGATGAGAAGAAATTGAGCATTATAATTTAGCTAAGGTAATAAGTCACAAAAAGCTTGAGTGAGGATGGAGAGGATGAAGGTGTTTAAAATAGCACAATATCTCAAAATGTCACAGAAAAATAAAGCTGGAGAAAGACATAAATTTTCGCTTAGAGAAACAAATCTCTTCAACTACCTGGGATGAAGGGATGGAAGAATAGAGAAAGTTTCGTTTACCTGTAAGTGGCAAAAGAAGGAAAAAGTTTAGAAAGTTCTTGCCTGATTTTCTTTTTCTTTTTCTTTTTTTTTTTTAAGGAGGGAAGACCATTTGCTGAGAGGAGGAAGGGGGTGAGGCATATAGGACTGCAGGAAATAAGTCAATATTTAGAAGAATTCTTGAAGGAGTTCATAGATAACTTACTAGGAACACATTGAGGAGGATCTGTCAGAGTTTACTGGATGAAACTGGATATTTTACAAAGCTGAAACAAGATTGTGAGATTTTCTCATGCATTTAGTCAGCTGCCCAAAATCAGAACAGAAAATCTAAATGATTGAATTTATTCCAGCCTGGGACAAAAGGTGAATAACTAAGAAAGTAAGTCCAGTGATACGATACTGATAGAAATGGGGGCAGATGTGACAGCCTCTGAGTGAAAAACTGAGGGAAAATAATGAATAAGAAAGAAGATTATCATAATTAAACTGTGAAAAAGAAGAAACACATAATGAAATAAGAGTATCCTAGAGGAATCAATGGTCACTAACTAATAAAAGCTAACATTCCCAATGTACTTGTTGAATTTCATTTAAACCTATTAAGTGGTATCACAGTACTTTAGACTACTGAAAATATTCTAGAACCCAAAATCCCAGTTCTTCTCTGTTTCTCTCTAGAAAAAGTGCTTTAAACTCATTTAAATTCACTGGGCTAATTTATTTTATCTAGAAATTATTGCATTACATATTTTTAGTAGACATTCAATTTATATCAGGTGAATAAATTAGTAAATAAAAGAACTGAAGTTTAAAGAAAAGTTGATATTAGCAATTATAACACATTTATACAGTACTACATTTGCAGTTCTCAGATAAACATATATCCTTTTGCTTTTTAAAGAATATAAAGCAGAAACATTCAAGTTCAAAAGTCACTACCAGTAATGTCTCCTTTTACTAACTTAAATTGGCCGTAATGTATTTAAAGTTAATTTACTCTGTTGAGCAGAAGTGCAGGGGAAAGTATAAAGCAAATGTTACGTATTAGATAACTTGAAGATCTTATTTCTCTCTCAATTGGTGCAAGCATCATTTGAAGGAAGTTTAACTGCTCAGTTTCCCACGTAGCACTAATGGTTAAGAATCCACCTGCCAAAGCAGGAGATGCTTAGACACGCCTTCTTTCCCTTGGTTGAGAAGATTCCCTAGAGGAGGGCATGCCAACCCACCAGTATTCTTGCCTGTAGGATCCCATTGACAGAGGAGCCTGGCAGGCTGCGACCATAGTCCCAGAGTTCAGTCAGTTAGTTCAGTCGCTCAGTCGTGTCCAACTCTTTGTGACCCCAAGGAATGCAGCCTGAGTTAGTCATGACTGAATTGACTTCAGACAACACACACACACACACACACACACACACACACACACACACACAGAGAACTGTTCACATTTTACAGTTGAAAATAATTCGACTTAATGCAATGGTATATAGTGACAGATCCAGAATTCAAAACTAGGTCATGCATGATGCAAAATCTTAGTTTTCCCAGTTTTTACACTGCTTTTAGTTTACAGAGACATTGAAGAGTCTTCTTAGAATTTACAGCAATGTATTTCTTAAGATTTGCACATACTATGTCATAAATATATTCACATTTTTCTCTAATTAGAAAAATTCTCAGAACAATAAAGCAATGAAAGAAGAGAATGAGGGATACATAAGATGGGAATTTTTTTAACTACAGGAGTTAAGATAATTTATTATTGGTAAAAAATATAATGGAAAACTCAAAGAGAGCCCACAACTTGCAAGGATTTTACATGAGATAATTGATTATATAAAAAATTTAATTTAAATAATTTGATTGGATATGAGGAAAAAACTAGAAGATCCTTGTCTAACAGTAACAAAAATCAGTTTAATTTAAATTAAAATATTAAAATTGAAAAACAGAAATATAATATAATTACAAACTAGAGTAGTTATCTGATTTTAGACTGAGAAAGGTTTATGACTAATTTCAAATGCAAAAAGAAACATGAAATTTGATACATTATGTACGATTTTAAAATGTATTAATCTAAAGCATTAAAAAAGAGAATTCTGTAATTAAAAGAAAAATAAATGATAATTAATACAATTGATGAAATATTTTCATCAATCAGTAAGAAAAAGCTGAATCACCTAATTGGGAAAGGGACAAAGTATCAAGAGGGGAAATTCAAAAATAAAATATTTTGCATTAGCTAAAGTATATATTAAATATTTGTACCCTATTAATAATGAGCATCATTTTTAAATTAAATTGGAAAAATTGTAACATTGTAAGAATATTTTCGAAGTCATAAGGCAATCCCATTTACTGGTGTTGGATATAGACATTAGAAAAATTTCTCAAGAATAAAATGTGCTACTGTACATTTCTTTGAGCTTCATATTTTTTAGCAGAGTAATTCAACATCTTAGTAATTATCTCATTGAAAATTTCAAAATGTGGAAAAATATGTAAGAAAATGAATACTATTAAAAAGTGAAAATAACCACAAAATAGAAATTTTTTCCTGACACAAAATCATATGTTTTAGAGGAAAGGTTAAGAATATTAATTCAGCATATATTAAGTGGGGAAAATATCTGATTTCAAAGCAGTATATAAAGTATGAGCTTGTATGTGTGTGCTCAGTAGCACAGTTGTGTCACTTTCTGTGTTATCCACGGACTGTGGCCCTCCAAACTCTACTGTCAGGGAATTTCATTCTGTCCAAGAATACTGGAACTTCCGACTTCAGGGGATCTTCCCGATCCAGGGATCGAATTTGCATCTCTTGCTTCTCTTGCATCAGCAAGGGGATTCTTTGTCACTGTGCCACCTGGGAAGCTCATCTGATCCTAACTTTTTCTGAAATATTATATATTCCTTGTACTAGTCATAAACAGAGAAAAAAATATGAAGGAAATACATTACCTAAACAAATAATAAAATCAATGTAACCATTCTGAAGGTAGGAAAAAGGAATGTGAATATAATTCTAGTATATAATAAAATATGTCAAGTAAAACACAATTTAATCTGATTCTAGTTCACAACCATGAAACAGAAGAGATCATAAAGTACAGTATCCAAATAATAATTTGTCACTAATAACTAAAAATGTCACTGTAAACTTCTTCAAAATGAGAGGAAAAAGACATGGTGAATTAGGTGTTTCATAATCAGGATAGCTAAATGTCATGTAGTACTCATTTAAAAAAATTCAAATGTGTTAAGTAATTTAACCTTTCATAGCAGTTATAATACCTAGAATATAGCACATATCCTCATTTTACAGATAGAAAAACTGACACATCAAAAGGTGGAATGATAAGAATCTAAAATCCCACAATCAATTAGACCTAGCAGTAAGATTGGATTTCAAGATTTTGGCTTTATAATTATTTCAAGTAGCCTTTTGAAATAGGCTTTTGACATAAGCTTTTGCGTTTAGCCTTGCCTACTAGCCCCTTGGACTGCAAGGAGATCCAACCAGTACATCCTGAAGGAGATCAGTCCTGGGTGTTCATTGGAAGGACTGATGCTGAAGCTGAATCTCCAATACTTTGGCCACCTCATGCGAAGAGCTGACTCACTGGAAAAGACCCTGATGCTGGGAGGGATTGGGGGCAGGAGGAGAAGGGGATGACAGAGGATGAGATGGCTGGATGGCATCACCGACTCGATGGGCATGCGTTTGAGTAAACTCCGGGAGTTTGTGATGGACAGGGAGGCCTGGCGTGCTGCGATTCATGGGGTCACAGAGTCGGACACGACTGAGCGACTGAACTGAACTGAACTGAACTAGCCCCTGGGGAATTTATACATGTTTATGTAACTGTTCTAAGATGATAGCAGAGTGCCACGGCATGGCAAGCATATAGATGCCTTGTCTTACTGATTCCTTTTTATAGGCATTTCTCAAAACAAATTGATCTTTATTCTCACTCTAATAAACTAGCTGAAGACACTTTTTGCCTTTGATGTGATTTTTTATGCTGCTCTAGTTTATAGAAATTCATTTCTTCCAATTTCTGAGCTTCAGCATATTAGAATTGTGAAGCTCCCTTCCCTTAAGTTCTTTCATCTTTGTATGTTTTCTGTAGTTATTTTCCCTCAAGTTATCAATGCCTTTAAACAAAAGGGATTCTATGGTGACTTAGATGGTAAAGACTCCACCTGCAATGCAAGACACCTGGGTTTGTTCCCTGGGTTAGAAAGGTCCCCTGGAAAAGAGAATGGCATCACACTCCAGTATTTTTTTGCCAGGAGAATTCCATGGACAGAGAAGCCTGGTGGACTACAGTCCATGAGATCACAAAGAATTAGACAGAGTGACTAATGCTTTCCCATTTAGATAAAACCCTACTGTCATCACACTAGTAGAGATTTTTTCAAACTTGAAATACTTCAGGAACCTTCAAAATTGGTCTAATGTCTTTTAGAAGATTTTTCAGACCACCACCATAAAGGCTAGCATCTACTTTTAAAATGTTGCCATGGTCATGTTATATTACTCCTCTGAGGGAAATATTTAATTTTTCAATTAGTGTATGATCTGCCTTTAAAACAAAAAGAAAACAACTTTATCCTGGCATTCAAAGCCTACCCATAATTTACTTCCAACATAAATTTCAACAGGGTTGACTCTACTGAATTCCATTGAACCAGAGCAATCAAACTGTCATTCCTCAGCAGGCATCACCTTACAGGCCTTTTATCTTTGCTCTTTCAACCACTTTTCTTCCTTACAGGTGGCTGAGGTATTTTTTGTTTTTAATTTATGTTTGATCTTTTTGATACTTATTGTTACAACAACATATGGCCATGCAAGTGAACAGGAAAACTTGAGACGGATCATTTTGGCATAGCAACTTTTTCAGCATTGATGCTTTATTCTGAAATTCTCAACGAGATCCTTCAGAAGATTCTGGAAACAGAAAGCAAGATATTAAAATTTACTCTTTACCAATGTAAATTGCATAGGAAGGGGTGGTTGACTCTATAATGTTATGCTGTGTATAGTCGCTCAGTTATGTGCAGCTCTGTATGACCCCATGGTTTATAGCCTGCCAGGCTCCTCAGTCCATGGGGATTCTCCATGCAAGAATAGTGGAGTGGTTTGCCATGCATTCTCCAGGGGATCTTCCCAACCCATGGATCAAACCCAGTTATCCCTCATTGTGGGCAGATTCTTTGCCATCTGAACCACCAGAGAAGCCCTGACTCTATAATATTCATCTTAATTTTAAAAACACCACCTCAACTGTTATTCTAACATAAAAAGGAATTATTTAGAATTCCAAATATGTCATCCAACACTTTTTACCTATAAATACATATGATATAATAAATGGCACTTACAGTCATTAGACCATAGCACAGCAAATATTAGAAGCAAGTTATTGGGCATTTGAGTGCTTTTAATACAGAATTCATGCATGAGATGATCATATTTCTTTTCCATATTCAAGAATACATTTCAATAAAATAGGGCATTCTATGGAGTCAGGGGAGATTATGTAATTGTTTACTTGGTTTCTATTCATTCCATTTTTATCATTATTGTAAGTATATTTAAAACCTAACTGAGGAAATGGCAACTCCTGGCTACCGAGAGAGACACAGAACTGGGCTTTGTGATCCTTGCTGTGGATCAGTGATTCTGTTCTGAACTCTGTCATTTTGCCTATAGGTAAAGACAGGTAGAAGGGCTGGGAGTTTGTTGAGCCTCTTTCTAGGAGGTCCTTAGCCAGTGGCTGACTCGTGAAAGCTTGAAAGCGCAATTCCGCTGCCTAAAGCTAAGAAGAAGTGCTGAGCTCTCTCAGAAAGCACTTGTACCTTGGAGACCTCTTGTGGTATATCTGGCTAAACTTGAGACTCTGCCTGAAATCACAGCTTTGCAGGTCTTTTACCCATTTTTTGTCCTGCTACCCCCATTTTCTTTCCAATGTCTCTTGGAAGGACTTCCTTTACTAAAACACTAGCCCAAGAGTCCTGGTTGCAAATTTATTTCTGGGAAACCCACTGAGTTATATGGTTGATTAGCAAAAACAAAGTTTGGAACATGCTGTCCAAAGTGTAGTCCTCAAATCAACAACAGTAGCAGCATCTGGAAGGCTTTTAGAAATGCAAACTCCATGGCCTCACCCCAGATGTAGTGAATAAAATTTCTAGGAGGTATGCCAGAGAAATTTGTGCTTTAAGAAGTTCTCCAGATGGTTTTTATGCTTGCTAAAGTTTAAGAACCACTTGTATGGAAATTCATCTCCTAACTCACAGGCCAAAGCTTTTTAATATCTTTGTTTCTTCCCTCCAAACTTGTCTGTTCCTCTGACATTCTCCTCTCATTTTTTTAACCTATCTTTCCTTCCATCTTTCCTTTCTTCTTTCCTTCTCTCTCTTTCTGTTCCCTCCTTCCTGTTACCTATTCATCTGCCTGTCATCTATTATTTATCATCATCTTGTTAACAGAACAAATACATAAATGTATCTGTAAATAAAGACAGTTTTATTTATTTGTTTGCGTTTTCTTCTACCCGTGTTATAGGATTGCCAACAACTTTAAAGAGTTTTCTTACCTTCTTCTAGGGAAAGAAAATTGATCAGATTTTTCACTCTGGTTCTCCTAAGCAAATGATGAGAAGTTTAGATCATAAGTAACTGCTAGTTACTTGCTTTCTCTCACTTTTTTCTTTTAAGAATAAAAAAAATTAAATCAGATATTCTTTTAAGAATAGAAACAATTCATAAGAAATAGAATAATCTAAATTTATTTCATGTGAGAGAAGACTCTACACATGGAAATCACTAGATGATCAATCTGAAATCAGATTGACTATATTCTTTGTGGCCAAAGATGGAGAAATTCTATACAGTCAGAAAAAACAAGACCAGGAGCTTACCTTTGCTCAGATCATGAACTCCTTATTGCCAAATTCAAACTTAAATTGAAGAAAGTAGAGAAAACCACTAGACAATACAGGTAGGACCTAAATCAAATCCCTTATGATTATACAGTGGAAGTGACAAATAGATTTAAGGGACTAGATCTGATAGACAGAATACCTGAAGAACTATGGACGGATGATAGTGACATTGTACAGGAGGCAGTGATCAAGACCATCCCCAAGAAAAATAAATGCAAAAAGGCAAAATGGTTGTCTAAGGAGGCCTTAAAATAGCTATGAAAAGGAGAGAAGCTAAAGGCAAAGGAGTAAAGAAAAGGTATACTCATTTGAATGCAGAGTTCCAAAGAATAGCAAGGAGAGATAAGAAAACCTTCATCGGTGGGCAATGCAAAGAAATAGAGGAAAATAATAGATTGAGAAAGACGAGATCTCTTCAAGAAAATTAAAGGTACCGAGGGACTATTTCATGCAAAGATGGGCACAATGAAGGACAGAAATGGTAGGGACCTAACAGAAGCAGAAGATATTAAGAAGAGGTGGCAAGAATACACAGAAGAACTATACAAAAAAGATCTTCATGACCCAGATAAACACAATGATGTGATCACTCACCTAGAGCCAGACATCCTGGAATGTGAAGTCAAGTGGGCCTTAGGAAACATCACTACAAACAAAGCTAGTGGAGCTGATGCAATTCCAGCTGAGTCATTTCAAATCCTAAAGGATGATGCTGTTAAAGTGTTGTAATCAATATGCCAGCAAATTTGTAAAACTCAGGAGTAGCAACAGGACTAGAAAAGGTCAGTTTTCATTCCAGTTCCAAAGAAAGGCAATGACAAATAATGTTCAAAGTACCTCATAGTTGCAATCATCTCACACGCTAGCAAAGTGATGTTCAAAATTCTTCAAGACAGGCTTCAACAGTATGTGAACCATGAACCTCCAGATGTTCAAGCTGGATTTAGAAAAGGCAGAAGAACCAGAGGTCAAATTGCCAACATGCATTGAATTATCAAAAAAGTAAGAGAATTCCAGAAAAACATCTACTTCTGCTTTACTGACTACATCAAAGTCTTTGACTGTGTGGATCACAACAGACTTGGAAAATTCTGAAAGAAATGGGAATACCGGACCACCTGACTTGCTTCCTGAGAAATCTATGTGCAGGTTAAGAAGCAACAGTTAGAACTAGACATGGAACAACAAACTAGTTCCAAATTGGGAAAGGAGAACATCAAGGTTGTGTATATTGTCACCCTGTTTATTTAACTTAAATGCATAGTACATCACGTGAAATGCTGGGCTGGATGAAGCACAAGCTGGAATCATGATTGCCAGGAGAAATATCAATAACCTTCGATATGAAAATGACATCACTTATGGCAGAAGGTGAAGAAGAACTAAAGAGCTTCTTGATGAAAGTGGAAAAGAAGAGTGAAAAAGTAGGCTTAATACTCAACATTCAGAAAACTAGGATCATGGCATCTGGTCCCATCACTTCATGGCAAATAGATGGTAAAATAATAGAAACAGTGACAGACTATTTTGGGGGACTCCAAAATCACTTCAGAAGGTGATTGCAGCCATGAAATTAAAAGATGCTTGATCCTTGGAAGAAAAACTATGGCCAACCTAGATAGCATATTAAAAAGCAGAGACATTACTCTGCCAACAAAGGTCTGTCTATTCAAAGCTATGTTGTTGTTTTTTCTTTAAAGCCATCAACTATGGATGTGACAGTTGGACTATAAAGAAAGCTGAGTACTGAAAAATTGATGCTTTTGAACTGTGGTGTTGGAGAATACTCTTCAGAGTCCCTTGGACTTCAATGAGATCCAACCAGTCCATCCTGAAAGAAATCAGTCCTGAATATTCATTGGAAGCCCTGATGCTGAAGCTGAAGCTCCAATAATTTGGCCATCTGATGCAAAGTACTGACTCCTTAGAAAAGACCCTCATGCCGGGAAAGATTGAAGGCAGAAGGAGAAGGGGACAGCAGAGGATGAAATTGTTGGTTGGTATCACCAACTCAATGGACGTGAGTTAGAGCAAGCTCTGGGAGTTGATGATGGACAGGGAAGCCAGGCATGCTCCAGTCCATGGAATTGCAGAGTTGAACACGACTGAGTGACTGACCTGAACTGAGCCAAAATTTATTTTGTACATTATGTCCTTGTGACTTATTTATTTAAGAGTTTGAGGGCTTCTTGGAGGGGAGGGGTATGTTGTGTGTTATATAAAAAAGTGGTCCAGTTTAATTCTTCTTTTGTATGTTGCAGTCCAAAACTATTTATTGATGGGACTATCTTTTCTTCACTATATGTTACTGTTTCTTTGTCATAAATTAATTGTACATACATATAGTGTTTCTTTCTGGGTTCTCTATTCACTTCCATTGACATATACATCTGTTTATTTGTGCCAGGTCCATACAGTTTTGATTACTAGGGTTTTTTGTAATATAGTTTAAAATCAGTGAGCATGATACCTCCATTTTGTTCTTTTGTCTCTAGATAGCCTTGGCTACTTGTATCTTTTGAAGGTCCATACAAGTTCTTGAATGCTTTGTTCAATTCTGTAAAAAAATATCATTGGTGTTTTAATAGAGATTACATTGAAACTTTGGATTGTTTTGGACAGTATGGACAATAAAAATACTATTTCCTCCAATCCATTAATAAAGCATAACTTTCTATATATTATTTAAATTTATTTCTTTAATGTCTTATCATTTTCACAGTACAGGTATTTCATTTCCTCAGTTAAATTTGTTCCTGGCATTTGATTCTTTTTAGTACAACTGTAAATGTGATTATTTTAAATTCTTTTTTCTTTGATAGTTTGTTATTAGTGTATAAAGTGCAACAGGTTTTCTTTATATTAATTGTATGTCCTACAACTTTGCTGAATTTATTTCTTAGTTTGATTGGTTTGTGGTGAAGTCTTTAGGGTTTTGTGTATAAAATTGAAGTCATCTGCAAATACTGAGAGTTTTACAAACTTAGTTCCAATGTGGATTCCTTTTATTTATTTTTTTGATCTGACTACTGGTCTAGGACTTCCAATACTATGCTACCAGAGACATATGAAAACATCTTTTGCTACCCAAAAATTATTGACCAGAGACATTTAAATATACATAAAAAAATCAATAGCAACAGGCATTAGTTTCTGTAAAAATCCCTGGTCAACAATGTGTTGAATAAAAGTGGCACTAGTGGGCCACATGGTCTTGTACTGATTCTAGAAGAAATGCTTTCAACTTTTCACCTTTGATCTGATATTACATATGAATTTATCATAAGTGACCTTTACTGTGTTCCCTTTATGCCAAATTTTCAGAGACATTTTTGTGAATGGATATTGACTTTTGTTAAACACTTTTTTACATCTGTTGAAGACATGATATCACTCTTATCTTTCATGTTGCTAATGTGGTGTATCATAATGATTCCCTTGTGGATATTGAACTATTCTTGCTTTCTTGAAATAAACCCCACTTTATCATTTTGTATGATTCTTGTAAAATTCACACAAGAATATGAATCATACATATGATGCATGATTCTTGATTTTATTATTTTATTTTATTTTCTTGGGCTCCAAAACCACTGTGGGCAGTGACTGCAGTCATGAAATTAAAAGATGTTTTTTTCTTGAGACAAAAGCTATGATGAACCTAGACAGTGTATTAAAAAGCAGAGACATCACTTTGCAACAAATGTCCATATAGTCAAAATTATGGTTTTCCAGCAGCTATGTACAGATGCAACAATTGGACCATAAAGAAGGCTGAGCACCAAAGAATTGATGCTTTTGAATTGTGGTGCTGAAGAAGACTCTTGAGAGCCCCTTAGGCTGCAGGGAGGTCAAACCAGTCAACCCTAAAGGAAATCAACACTGGATATTCACTGGGAAAACTGATGCTAAAACTCCAATGTTTGGCACCCTGTCGTGAAGAATTGACTCACTGGAAAAGATCCTGATGCTGGGAAAATTTGAAGGCAAAAAGAGAAGGGGCTGACAGAGGATGAATTGGTTAGATAGCATCACCAATTCAATGAACATGAATTTGAGCAAACTCCAGGTGATACTGAAGGACAGGAAAGCCTGGCATGCTATAGTCCATGGGGTCACAAAGGGTCAGACATGACTTAGTGACTGAACAAGAAATGATACTTATAATGTCTTATTGAATTTGATTTGCTAATATTTTGTAGAGGATTTTTGCATCTAATTAAGCTTTACAAGGAGAAGGCAATGGCACCCCACTCCAGTACTCTTGCCTGGAAATCCCATGGGTGGAGAAGCCTGGTAGGCTGCAGTCCATGGGGTAGTTAAGAGTCGGACACGACTGAGCGAATTCACTTTCATTTTTCACTTTCATGCATTGGAGAAGGAAATGGCAACCCACTCCAGTATTCTTGCCTGGAGGATCCCAGGGATGGGGAGCAGGGTGGGCTGTCGTCTATGGGGTCACACAGAGTTGGACACGACTGACTTGACTTAGCAGCAAGCTTTGCAATCACAGAAAACTAGCCAATCTGATCAAACAGATAATAGCCTTGTCCAACTCAATGAAACTAAGCCATACCGTATGGGGCCACCAAAGATGAACGGGTCAAAACAAAACAAAAAAAATAAATAAAAAATAAAAAAAAATAAAAAACAAAGATGAACGGGTCATGGTGGAGAGGTCTGACAGAATGTGGTCCACTGGAGAAGGGAATGGCAAAGCACTTCAGTATTCTTGCCTTGAGAACCCCATGAACAGTATGAAAAGGTAAAATGATAGGATACTGAAAGAGGAACTCCCCAGGTTGGTAGGTGCCCAATATGCTACTGGAGATCAGTGGAGAAATAACTCCAGAAAGAATGATGGAATGGGGCAAAGTAAAAACAATACCCAGTTGTGGGTGTGACTGGTGATAGAAGCAAGGTCCGATGCTATAAAGAGCAATATTGCATAGGTGCCTGGAATGTTAGGTCCATGAATCAAGGAAAATCAGAAGTGGTCAAACAGGAGATGGCAAGAGTGAACGTCCACATTCTAGGAATCAGCAAACTAAAATGGACTGGAATGGGTGAATTTAACTCAGATGACCATTATATCTACTACTGTGGGCAGGAATCCCTTAGAAGAAATGGAATAGCCATCATTGTCTACAAGAGTCCAAAACGCAGTACTTGGATGCAGTCTCAAAAATGACAGAATGATCTCTTTTCGATTCCAAGGCAAACCATTCAATATCATGGTAATCCAAGCATATGCCCCAAAGAGTAATGCTGGAGAAGCTGAAGTTGAATGGATCTATGAAGACCTACAAGACCTTTTAGAACTAACACTCAAAAAAGATGTCCTTTTCATTATAGAGGACTGGAACACAAAAGTAGGAAGTCAAGAAATAGCTGGAGTAACAGGCAAATTTGACCTTGGAGTACGGAATGAAGCAGGGCAAAGGCCAAGAGAATGTACTGGTCATAGCAAACACCCTCTTCCAACAACACAAGAGAAGACTCTACACATGGACAACACTGGATGTTCAACAACGAAATCAGATTGATTATATTCTTTGCAGCCAAAGACGGAGAAGCTCTATAAAGTCAGCAAAAACAAGACTGGGGGCTGACTGTGGCTCAGATCATGAACTCCTTATTGCCAAATTCAGACTTAAATTGAAGAAATTAGGGAAAAGCACTAGACCATTCAGGTATGACCTAAGTCAAATCCCTTATGACTATACAGTGGAAGTGAGAAATAGATTTAAGGGACTAGATCTGAGAGACCGAGTGCCTGATGAACTATGGACAGAGGTTCATGACATTGTACAGGAGACAGGAATCAAGACTATCCCCATGGAAAAGAAATGCAAAAAAGCAAAATGGTTGTCTGAGGAGGCCTTACAAATAGCCATGAAAAGAAGAGAAGCGAAAAGCAAAGGAGAAAAGGAAAGATATTCCCATTTGAATGCAGAGTTCCAAAGAATAGCAAGGAGAGATAAGAAAGCCTTCCTCAGTGACCAATGCAAAGAAATAGAGGAAAACAACAGAATGGGAAAGACTAGAGATCTCTTCAAGAAAATTAGAGATAACAAGGGAACATTTCATTCAAAGATGGGCTCAATAAAGGACAGGAATGGTATGGACCTAACAGAAGCAGAAGATATTAAGAAGAGGTGGCAAGAATACACAGAAGAACTGTACAAAAAAGATCTTCAGGACTCAAATAATCACAATGGTGTGATCACTCACCTAGAGCCAGACATCCTGGAATGTGAAGTCAAGGGGGCCTTAGAAAGCCTCACTACGAACAAAGCTAGTGGAGGTGATGGAATTCCAGTTGAGCTATTTCAAATCCTGAAAGATGATGCTATGATAGTGCTACATTGAATATGCCAGCAAATTTGGAAAACTCAGCAGTGGCCACAGGACTGGAAAGTTCAGTTTTCATTCCAGTCTCAAAGAAAGGCAATCCCAAAAAATGCTCAAACTACCACACAATTGCACTCATCTAATACACGCTAGTAAAGTAATGCTCAAAATTCTCCAAGTCAGGCTTCAGCAATACGTGAACCGTGAACTTTCAGATATTCAAGCTGGTTTTAAAAAAGGCAGAAGAACCAGAGATCAAATTACCAATGTCCGCTGGATCATCAAAAAATCGAAAGAGTTCCAGAAAAATATCTATTTCTTCTTTATTGACTCTGTTAAATCCTTTGACCGTGTGGATCACAATAAACTGTGAAAAATTCTGAAGGAGATGGGCATACCAGACCACCTGACCTGCCTCTTGAGAAACCTGTATGCAGGTCAGGAAGCAACAGTTAGAACTGGACATGGAACAATAGACTATTTACAAATAGGAAAAGGAGTACTTCAAGGCTGTATATTGTCACCTTGCTTATTTAACTTATATGCAGAGTACATCATGAGAAACGCTGGGCTGGAAGAAGCACAAGCTGGAATTAAGATTGCTGGGAGAAATATCAATAACCTCAGATATGCAGATGACACCACCCTTACGGCAGAAAGTGAAGAGGAACTAAAAAGCCTCTTGATGAAAGTGAAAGAGGAGAGTCAAAAAGTTGGTTTAAAGCTCAACATTCAGAAAACTAAGATCATGGCATCTGGTCCCATCACTTCATGGGAAACAGATGGGGAAACAGTGGAAACCTTGTCAGACTTATTTATTTATTTGCCTCCAAAATACTACAGATGGTGATTACAGCCATGAAATTAAAAGACACTCCTTGGAAGGAAAGATGCGACCAACCTAGATAGCATATTAAAAAACAGAGACATTACTTTGCCAACAAAGATCTGTCTAGTCAAAGCTATGGTTTTTCCAGTGGTCATGTATGGATGTGAGAGTTGGACAGTGAAGAAAGTGAGCACCAAAGAATTGATGCTTTTGAACTGTGGTGTTTGAGAAAACTCTTGAGAGTCCCTTGGACTGCAAGGAGATCCAACCAGTCCATCCTAAAGGAGATCAGTCCTGGATGTTCATTGCAAAGACTGATGCTGAAGCTGAAACTCCAATACTTTGGCCACCTTATGCGAAGAGTTGAGTCATTGGTAAAGACCCCGATTCTGGGAGGGATTGGGGGCAGGAGGAGAAGGGGAGAACAGAGGATGAGATGGTTGGATGGCATTACAAACTCGATGGACATGAATTTGAGTAAACTCCGGGAGCTGGTGATGGACAGGGAGGCCTGGCATGCTGTAGTTCATGGGGTCGCAAAGAGCTGGACACAACTAAGCAACTGAACTGAACTGATAGCTTTATCAATATATCAAGTTTATTTACCTTTCTTTCTTTCTTTCTTTCTTTCTTTCTTTTTTTTTTTTAAATGTATTTGGCTACACTGTGCTTTAGTTGTACCCCACAGGATCTCTGTTGCCACATGTGAGCTCTCGTTCTCCAATCAGGGACTGAATCCCAGGCCCCCTGTAGTGAGAGTACAGAAACTTAAACACTGGACCATGAGGAGAGTCCCTCTTGATCCTTTCAAACAAACAACTTTTAGTTTGATTGATTTTTAATATTTTTGTCTTTATTTTCTGAGCTTGATATTATTTCCTTCCTTATCATATTTGAGTTTTGTTTATTCTTCTATTTCTAGTTCCTATAGGGCTTCCTTCATAGCTCAGTTGGTAAAGAATCCACCTGCAATGCAGGAGACCCCGGTTTGATTACTGGGTTGGGAAGATCTGCTAGAGATGGGATAGGCTACCCATCCCAGAATGTTTAGGCTTCCCTTGTGCTCACCTGGTAAAGAGTCTGCCTACAATGTGGGAGACCTGGGTTCGATCCCTGGGTTGGGACGATCCCCTGGAGACAGGAAAGGCTACCCGCTCCAGTATTTTGGCCTGGAGAATTCCATGGGGTGTAAAATCCATGGGGTTGCAAAAAGTCAGACATAATTGAGCGACTTGCACTTTCACTAACTCTAGGTGTAAAGTTAGAGTATTTTTTCTTGTTCCTTAAAGTATTTCTATAAACTCTCTTTTAGAACTGCTTTTTGCTGCATCCCATAGATTTGGAAAGTTGTGTGTCCAATTTCAGTCACCTCAAACTATTTTTCAATTTTCTCTTTGGTTTCTTCATTGACTTACTGTTTTTGTTTTTAAGTAGTATGATGTTTACTTTCCACTTATTTGTATTTTTTTTCTTTAATTAATTTCTAGCTTCATATCCTTGTGGTCTCAAAAAAATGTTTGATATGGTTAGAGTCTTTCTAAATTCACTGAGACTTGTTTTGTGGTCTGGTATGCTATATATCCTGAAAAAGTTCCATGTACACTTGAAATAAGTACTATTTTGGGATAGAATGTTCTGTGGATATCTTTCTAAGTGGTAGATCCACTCCTTTCACTATATATTTGCTTTTACCAATGGGATTATTTCCTTCACTTATATTTTGAATTTCTTCTTATGGGTTTTTTCTTTTTTGCAAAATAAAAAGAAATTTAAATGTCTCATGAGGCTGGTTTGGCAGTGATGAATTCTTTTATCTTTTGCCTATCTGGAAACCTCTACCTATCTTTCAACTGTAAATGATAACTTGCTGGGATAGATATTCTTGATTTTTGTTTTTGTTTTTCCTTTCAGTAATTTAAATATAATACATATTTAAATACATATATATTTGAATATTATCAAATATATAAATTATCAAATATATATCAAACTGATCCTTGCTGGTTTACACTTTCTGCTTGAAAAATCAGTTGATAGTTTTATGGGGATTTCCTTGTAAGTGATTTATATTTCTTTGATTGCCTTTAAAAATATCTCATTATTTTCAAATTTTACTATTTTTTCATTGCATGTTTTGGTGTGCATCTCTCTAAGTTCATCTTGTTTGGGACTGTGATTCCTGGACCTGAATATCTGTTATCTTTCCCAAGTTAGCCTGTAGGAGAACATGCCAACCCACTTCAGTATTCTTGCCTGGAGAATTCCATTGATAGAGGAGCATGGTTTAGGGAAGTTCTACACCATTATTTCATCAAATATATTTCTACCCTTTTTTCTTTAAACTCTCTTCTTATTTTATGACTCCTAAATGTTAGTGTGCCTAGGTGTTATTTCTTTACTTTAATTTATTTTTTCAATTATTATAAATGTTAGTGTGCCTAGGTGTTATTTCTTTAATTTTTTTTCAATTATTTTCTTTTTTCACTTATGTCTGGGTGATTTCCATTGTTTTGTCTTCCAGATAACTTGAAATATTTGAAAGAAAACAAGCCTTAAAGGATAAAAATAAATAATAGAATAATAAAATAATTGGATGAGAATATAAATATTTTTACTACCTCATGCAAGTGTGCACGCTGAGTTGTGTCCAACTTTTCACAACCCCATGAACTGTAGCCCACCAGTCCCCTCTGCCCATGGAATTTCCCCAACTAGAATACTGGAATGGGTTGCCTTTTCCTCCTCCAGGGCATCTTCCCAACCCAGGGATCTAACCCATATCTCCTGCATCTTCTGCACTGTCCACTGAGCCACCTGGGAATCCTGCAAGTTGTCATTATCTCTATCTATACAATTAAAAAAAAGATATGTGGATATCATACATGGATGGATATCATGTATGTATGTTTGGGCTTCCCAGTTAGCACTAGTGGTAAAGGACCAGCCTGCCAGTGTAAGGGACGCTGGTTCAATCCCTGGGTCGGAAAGATACCATGGAGGAGGGCGTGGCAACCCATTCCAGTTCATGCCTGGAGAATCCCATTGAAGGAGGAGCCTGGCAGGTTACAGTCCATGGAGTCACTAAGAGTTGAACACGACTGAAGCCACAGCATACATGCACACATATAGATGTTTATTACAGTTTTGGGGCTTCCCTGGTGGCTCAGATGGTGAAGCCTCTGCCTGCAATGCGGGAGACCCGGGTTCGATCCCTGGGTCAGGAAGATCCCCTGGAGAAGGAAATGGCAACCCACTTCAGTACTCTTGCCTGGAAAATTCCATGGACGGAGGAGCCTGCTAGGTTACAGTCCGTGGGGTAGCAAAGAGTCGGGCACGACTGAGCGACTTCACTCACTCACTCATATGAAATAATGAAAAAGTTGAAACAACTTGAATATCTAAGAACAGGAAATGCACTGTATGTATTATGACTTACCCATATAGAAGATAACTACTTAGTCTTCAGACTAAGCAATCTAGAAATTATAAACATTAAAAAATGTTTAAAAATACACGGTGAGCAGCAAAGTATATACACATTTTTATTTTTTCAGAGGAAAAAAGAAAAACCTTTGAAAAATATGGATTAAAAATTAATATCTATTAACTGAAGATGGTACAGTCATTTCTTCTTTCATCTTTAAGTTCTCTAGTTTTAAGTTTTGCATTTTCTAATGTAACCATGGCTTCCCTTGTGGCTCAGTGGTAAAGAATATGCCTGCAATGCAGGAGACAAAGGTTCCATCCCTGGGTTGGGAAGATCCCCTGGAGAAGGAAGCAGCAACACATTCCAGAATTCTTTACCTGGAAATCCCATGGTAGAAGAGCCTGGCAGTCTACAGTCCATGGGGCTGCAAAAGAGTTGTACATAATTTAGTGACTAAACAACAAAAACAGCAATGCTTTAGCTTTTTCTATACTTTTACAATGTTACTACAATGCTTTTACAATGTTACTATACCTAATATATATATATATATATATATATATATATATATATACTGCAATATAAATACAAGCATTTTAAATAAAAGATTTTAATTCCTTTTTTAACATCTATGTAAAACCAGTACTTAAAATTTTTAAAGCATTTTATATTGCTTACCTTAAATGTTGTAAAATTCAAATTCACAGAATAAAATTAGTTGTAAAATTTAATCACTTAAATCTATTAATAAGAATGGGCTTCCCTGGTAGCTCAGCTGGTAAAGAATCGACCTGCAATGCAGTAGACTTGGGTTCAGTCCCTGGTTTGGGAATATCCCCTGGAGAAGGGAATGGCTACCTACTCCAGTATTCTGGCCTGGAGAATTCCATGGAATTCCATGGGGTCACAAAGAGTCGGAAATGACTGAGTGACTTTCACTTTCACTTTTTCATTAATAAGAATATGTATAAAAATTAGTTATAGCTATTTATTTTGTGTGCTTAATGCTAGCAATTAGCCTCTTTGTTAAAAAGTGTGCAATTGGCTTCCTAATCTGTGTGTTCTTATTTCTCTGTCAATCAACTTTCACTGAAAAGGCATTTGTAATATCTTGCACTAAGGAATAATGATAACAACAACAACAACTATAAAAAAACCTCAGGGTTTTTTGTTTGGTTTTCTTTTCCTTAACGCCTTGAAGTTTCCTTTTATAGCCAGGTTGCTATAAAATCTTATCCTGGTTTGGAGGATGCAATTGTTGCAAGGCTTAAGGGATCTCTGTATTGTCACATTTAGATCAATAACTCATGTTAAAATATAACTCTATTAAGCAGGGAGAAATCTGGCCTCTTCTCAAATGTAAACACATAGAACAATCAGAGCTTCTGATCACGTCTAGTTTCAAGCAATTTCTTGGGAAAGTATTCTAAATAAGGTGGGTCCTGCATAACATTAATTGCAATTCCTGGAGTTTCCAAAATGATTCAAGGGTGCCTCAGACCACTTAATAATTATCAGAATACATTGTCTTCACTCTGTTAGGTCACTGAGAGAGAGCTTGAATTACTCTTCATCGCAGTCAAATGTAGGAAACTGACACATTTTCTGCTGACCATCTGGTGAACTGTGCATCAGATCAGCAATATGAGTTCACTCTTAAAATTTAATTGTTATTCAAACATTGGTAAAGAGAACTAAACGAATAGCTTTAAACTGTTATTTCATAAAGAAAGGTCAGTTTCAGCAACAAGAGGAAAGTGAACAGCTTCTTACGAATGTTAAACAGAGGACAAGAAAAGTTGTTCTGTAATAATAGAATCTTCCCTCATTCCCAAATGATGTTCATGTGATTGACTAAGAATTATGACATGCACCTCGATCCTTCATTTCTCATTTTAACTTGCACTGTCACATATTTTAAATATGTAATAAAGGTGACTTTGTTAATAAAATTATGCAAAATGAAACAAAGAGGATACTTAGAGGAATGTAGGCAAGAAATAGCAACTGTTCCTAAATGCACTTTATAGTAATTCTTATTTTGTATTTTTGCAAATGTGAACTACACACACTCATAAAGGAATTCTATTGTTTTATTTATAGTTTTTCACATTTTTTCTTTCTTGTTGCTGTTTTGAGGTAGTATGATCCTCTTTTTGTTCTAGTTTTTTTTGTTTATTTGTTTGTTTCTGCCTCTTCATTGCTCACATTAAACACCAAATACTGTGGTCTGAGTTGATAACTCAATATGAATCCTTCTATATTTTCCTCTGTATAGTCATCATGTGTATATGTGTGTGAGTGCAAACCCATAACATAAATGCACATATATGAGTTTGTCATTCATTCATAAAAGTATATTTTTTTGTATCTTGCTTTTATCATTCAAATATGTGCCATAGAAATGTTTGCAAGTCATTTGGTGTATTTCTACATATCCTTAAAAATTCCATGGTACAGATGTAGCACAAGGTCATTAGCCAGCTGACTACTGAGGAGAACTCAATTTGTTTTAATTCTTTTACAATTAATTATACTGCAATAAATACTTCAATAAATATAGTTACACTTATATCATTAAATATAATTGACATTTCCAAGAAATAGAATATTGGATTTGGAATATCTTGTCAAAGAAAATATGTATTTCTGAATTTTATAGATTTTGACCACTTGATATCAAAAAGCACTGTAGCAATTCATATTTTCACCAGCAAAGATTCTTGTTTGCTTGTTAACTTTTACATTTTTAGTGAAAAATCTCAAAATGAAATTTTACTGTAATGAAATAAGTTTACACACTGCATATTCTTGAGTAGTGGTGAGTCTGAACATTGTCACATATGATTTTGGATATTTTGTAGTCATTCTCTGCTGGCTGGTAGAATTAAATCTTTCCAACTCTATCCTTTGTACCTTTAATTCATCTATGGTATTTCCACAAGCTATCTTAATCTTTTTGTAATTAAATATACCTCAATTTCTTTCAGAGTTGTAGATTTCAAGTCTTTGTATTCCCTTAAAGATGGATTATGCATATAATTTCAGAGAAATCTTAAAGAATTTTTTGCATTTAAATATTTATTTAGTCCAAATTATTTTATTTTCTCAAATTCATTCTCTGAAACCTTAGCGCTATCAAATTCTCTGTGAGAAAATTTTATGAGGGGGGAAAAAAAAAATGAAGCTTCTGAAGTTAAGGTCTCCATTCTTGAAGAGTCTGAATATAGTTCTAGGGGCATAATTGGCAATTTATTATTGTATGTGGTGTAACACAGGAGAATAGTTTTATACTTTATTAAATATCCAGCTTTCTTGATGACAGTAAACACCTTGTTTACATACTGAGTTGGAATACTATGCTATCATATACATTGGAATTTTATTTTTGTGAATTTCTTATTTTACTCCATTGACTTTTTTTTTACAGTTTCCATATACATTTGCAATAAATTTATATATTTTTTAACACCTCGTAAAGTATGTCCCCTTTTGCCATTATTATTTATCAAAAAATATCATTCTTTTTCATGCATTTATTCTTTCTTTTAAACTTTAAGGTCTTATCTCCACACCATCTCCCACCCCAAAACAACAAAAAGATCATCAACAACGAAAATGTCACAAGTCTTCTGCTTCCATAATTATTTTAAATGTACAGTAAATCTTGAGAAAAAAAGCCTCTGTTTGAAAACAAAGCATCACTTTCATTTGTTGTTCTTTATGTTTAGAGTTTCCTTCACTCTTTCTTCTGGACTGTTCTTACAAAATACACTCATGAGCACTTTCTAGGTGATATTGCAGTTATGAACAGAAAATCTTTTTTTTTCTTTTTATTTCTATCTGATTTTTCAGGTAATTGCTGATGGGATAGAGAAGAGCTAGGGTTTTATTTTTTAATGTATTTACCTTGTATGGAGCCAACATACAAAAGTCGATTATTAATTTTAATGGCTTTTCACTAGTCTCTCATATTATAAACATAAATAGGGTATTGTCTCTACTTTTATGATGTTATTTCATTTTCTTATTGCATTCACTAGATCCTCTAAAATATTATTGATTTTAAAAATGGAGTTAGTTAGTATCCCTGTCCACTTCCTCATATTACTGAAAATGCTTTTAAGTGGTTTGACATTTATAATCACGTTTGCTGTCAGTTTTAATGGTCTTTTATTTTTGTCATTTTCAGAGTTTTTATTTTAAGCGGCTGCTCTACTTTATCAAATGCCTTTCCATTTATTTTTTCATTAATGTATGAATGTGAGATTATATTGATAGATTTTTTTTTAACTAACCACCTCTGCATTCATGTAATGCAATCTACTTTAAAATAATCTTTTTATATTAATGTCTTCTACTTGCCATTATTTTAGTATAGTTTTTGTAACTATGTTCATAAAGTTTTATCTGTAGGTGTTTATTTTTTAATTTCAAAATACATGCTCATTAAAGATATTTTAAAATTGCTTACAAAAAAAGCATACAATCAAAAATATATAATCTCACTAACAGAAATAAAGGCTTTAACATAATGTTTTTCTATTTTTTCAGAAAATATTCTTTAAATTTTGACATTCTGTTTTGTATACTTGTAAACTGTGTTTCACTTAGCTAAAAATTTCTTTCTGTGACATCGCATACGTGTCTATTTTTCATTTGATGATTGACTTTATGTTCTATTATGATTTTATGAAAGCATTCTAAACTCTTCCATTTGATTGGACATCTATTAGATTTTTCCAGTTTTCTTCTCTCGTGAGTAATACTGCTAAGTTGAATTGTCAGGTCAAAAAGTGCATTCATTTAAACATTTAAATAGTTTGTGCCTATTTTTTGCCCCCCAGGCAGTATATGAGAGAGCAGTATTCTCTGAAACATAACAGCGAAGGAGACTGTACATATGTTTGTGTATATTCTGCATTTCATAAATGATTTTTCAATGGTCATTCATATATTTATCAAGTATTTATTAAGTACCAGATAGGTGACAAGGTATTGTTTGGGTATCATTAATTATATGTAACACATGAACCGTGAACTTCCAGATGTTCAAGCTGGTTTTAGAAAAGGCAGAGGAACCAGAGATCAAATTGGCAACATCTGCTGGATCATTGAAAAAGCAAAAGAGTTCCAGAAAATCATACATTTCTGTTTTATTGACTATGCCAAAGGCTTTGACTATGTGGATAACAATAAACTGTAGAAAATTCTGAAAGAGATGGGCATACCAGACCACCTGATCTGCCTCTTGAGAAACCTG
This sequence comes from Muntiacus reevesi, assembly GCF_963930625.1. Lineage (NCBI taxonomy): Eukaryota > Metazoa > Chordata > Mammalia > Artiodactyla > Cervidae > Muntiacus > Muntiacus reevesi. Next base: position 45,872,277 of record NC_089251.1, on the reverse strand, counting down.
TATGCAGGTCAGGAAGCAACAGTTAGAACTGGACATGGAACAGCAGACTGGTTCCAAATAGGAAAAGGAGTACGTCAAGGATGTATACTGTCACCCTGCTTATTTAAGGTATATGCAGAATACATCATGAGAAATGCTAGGCTGGAAGAAGCACAAGCTGGAATGAAGATTTTCAGGAGAAATATCAATAACCTCAGATATGACACCACTCTTATGGAAGAAAGTGAAGAAGAACTAAAAAGCCTCTTGAAGAAAGTGAAAGAGGAGAGGGAAAAAGTTGACTTAAAGCTCAACATTCAGAAAACTAAGATCATGGCATCTGGTCCCATCACTTCATGGCAAATAGATGGGGAAACAGTGGACACCATGTCAGACTTTATTTTTTGAGGCTCCAAAATCACTGCAGATGGTGACTGCAGTCATGAAATTAAAAGACACTTACTCCTTGGAAGGAACGTTATGACCAACCTAGATAGCGTATTAAAAAACACAGACATCACTTTGCCAACAAAGGTCCGTCTGGTCAAGACTATGGTTTTTCCAGTGGTCATGTATGGATATGAGAGTTGGACTGTGAAGAAAACTGAGTGCCAAAGAATTGATGCTTTTGAACTGTGGTGTTGGAGAAGACTCTTGAGAGTCCCTTGGACTGCAAGGAGATCCAACCAGTTCATCCTAAAGGAGATCAGTCCTGGGTATTCATTGGAAGGACTGACGCTGAAGCTGAAACTTCAGTACTTTGGCCACCTCCTGTGAAGAGTTGACTCACTGGAAAAGACCCTGATTCTGGATGGGATTGGAGGCAGAAGGAGAAGGGGACGACAGAGGATGAGACGGCTGGATGGCATCACTGACTCAATGGACATGAATTTGAGTGAACTCTGAGAGCTGGTGGTGGACAGGGAGGCCTGGCGTGCTGCAATTCACGGGTTCACAAAGAGTCGGGCAGACTGAGCAACTGTACTGATAGGTAGCTAAATGTAGATCCAATAGATATAATATTTGGCTATAGATATACATGCAGGTGGCACTAGTGGTAAAGAATCCACCTGCCAATGCAGGGGATGTAAGAGACGTGGGTTCAACCCCTGGAATGGGAAGATGACTGAGAAAATGAAATGGCACCCCACTCCAGTATTCTTGCCTGGAAAATACCACGGTCAGAGGAGCCTTGTGGGCTACAGTCCAAGGGGTAGCAAAGAGTCAGACACACTTGAGCGCCTGAGCATACCTGACATCAGTACAGATGCAGGCACCATCTCGATCATGTTTTAGATCAATGCTACCAAACTGTGGTCTGTAAATAATTATGGGTACACAAACATAAACTTAGATAAAACATTTAGAACATTTTCTAGAAATTTAACAGAGAAATTTTGTTTCTTGAATTTAAATATAAGAGATGTGGGCTTATATATATATATATATTTAATTTTTTATAATTATCTTCATTATATTTTATAAAACTATATTCATGATTGATTAAAAAACAGCTAATCTCTTACAATAGGTAGCTTAAGAAACAATATTGCAGTAAATTGTATATTTTTCCTATTGTAGTTACAAAAATCGACACAAAAATAATACAAAACACACATAGAAGTAAATCCACATGAAAGTCATGTAAATAAATAAATACTTTTCTATAGCAAGGAATAATTTCTGCTAATATTTTTATGAAAGTAATGTTCCAGATCCTGGCAGGAAATGCCTAGTGTTAAAATGAGCTCATTATTGACAGAATTTAAGAAATATACTAGTTACAAAAACTTAAGGTTAATGACAAGAGAAGCTGAAAAACTCCAGTCCTGGGACTCCAGGACTGGAAGCCATCATATCTCCTGAGTGTGAACAGGAGACAGCTGTTACTTGAAGTCTGTAAATTCTGATATGGGATTTAACCACTTGACAGGAATTACATATGGCCTTTGGTCAGGGGATGTAACCACTATCAAATGGTAGTGGTTCTTCTCTTCAAGAAGAGAGCTGAGGAATAACCAATTTCAACCTTCTCCCTCTTTTCCAACTTTGTCAATAGCTTACATTGGTGCAACTGATTGGAAGCCAGGGTTCAGGGGAGCCCATTGATGTAGTTCTAGGGCAGGGAGAAGATGGTGGAGAGTGAATCTGTAGAACAGAGTGAAAAATATAGCATCTAATGCACTTGATTTGTGTTATTTGGGGTACTATACAAGTAGAGAAATATATAAATAATGTTTAGAATATATTATCAAAATGTCTTCATATTCCGTATCTAATTTTTCTGTTATGGTGATTATTTCCTTTTAAGTAATATATTTCTCAGCATCATTTTGATAGCTGATTGTATTTTTTAATTTTTTTTAATAGGAGGCTAATTACTTTACAATATTGTGGAGGGTTTTGCCATACATTCACATGAATCAGCCATGGATGTACATGTGTCCCCATCCTAACACTCCCTCCTATCTCCCTCCCCATCCCATCCCTCAGGGTCATCCCAGTGCACTAGCCCTGAGCACTCTGTCTCATGCATTGAAACTGAACTGGCGATCTATTTCACATATGATAGCATACATGTTTCAGTGTTATTCTCTCAAGTCATCCCACTGTCGCCTTCTCCCACAGAGTCCAAAAGTCTGTTCTTTACATCTGTGTCTCTTTTGCTGTCTCGCATATAGGGTCATCGTTACCATCTTTCTAAATTCCATATATATGCATTAGTATACTGTACTGGTGTTTTTCTTTCTGACTTACTTCACTCTGTATAATAGGCTCCAGTTTCATCCACCTCATTAGAACTGATTCAAATGCATTCTTTTTAATAGCTGAGCAATATTCCATTGTGTATATGTACCACAGTTTTCTTATCCATTTGTCTGCCGATGGACATCTAGGTTGCTTCCATGTCCTGGCTAATGTAAACAGTGCTGTGATGAACATTGTGGTACACGTGTCTCTTTCAGTTCTGGTTTCCTCTGTGTGTTTGCCCAGCAGTGGGATTGCTGGATCGTATGGCAGTTCTATTTCCAGTGTTTTAAGAAATCTCCATACTGTTCTCCATAGTGGCTGTACTAGTTTGCATTCCCGCCAACAGTGTAAGAGGGTTCCTTTTTCTCTGCACCCTCTCCAGCAATGATTCTTTGTAGACTTTTTGATAGCAGCCATTCTGACCAGTGTGAGATGGCACCTCATTGTGATTTTAATTTGCATTTCTCTGATAATGAGTGATGTTGAGCATCTTTTCATGTGTTTGTTAACCATCTGTATGTCTTCTTTGAAGAAATGTCTGTTTAGTTCTTTGGCCCATTTTTAAATTTAGTCTCTTATTTTTCTGGAATTGAGCTGCAGGAGTTGCTTTCATATTTTTTGAGATGAATTCTTTGTCAGTTGCTTAATTTGCTATTATTTTCTCCTATTGTGAAGGTTGTCTTTTCATCTTGCTTATAGTTTCCTTCATTGTGCAAAAGCTCTTAAGTTTAATTATGTCCCATTTGTTTATTTTTGCTTTTATTTCCATCACTCTGGGAGGTAGGTCATAGAGGATCCTGCTATGACTTACACCAGAGAGTGTTTTGCCTATGTTTTCCTCTAGGAGTTTTATAGTTTCTGGTCTTACATTTAGATCTTTAATCCATTTTGAGTTTATTTTTGTGTATGGTGTTAGAAAGTGTTCTAATTTCATTCTTTTACAAGTAGTTGACCAGTAGTTTTCCCAGAGAAAACTGGTTTTCCCAATCTCTTTTGCTAAAGAGATTGTCTTTTCTCCATTATATATTATTGTTTCCTTTGTCAAAGATAAGGTGTCCCTAGGTGTGTGGATATATCTCTGGGATTTCTATTTTGTTCCATTGATCTATGTTTCTTTCTTTTTGCCAGTACCATACTGTCTTGATGACTTTAGCTTTGTAGTATAGCCTGAAGTCAGGCAGGTTGATTCCTCCAGTTCCATTCTTCTTTCTCAAGATTGCTTTGGCTATTTGAGGTTTTTTGTATTCCCATATTTGAGAAATTATTTCCCAAATTGTGAAATTATTTGTTCTGGTTCTCTGAAAAATACCAATGATAGCTTGATAGGGATTGCATTGAATCTATAGGTTGCTTTGGGTAGTATACTCATTGTTTTAAATTAACCAAGGCTAGATTTATGACCCAGGATGTGATCTATCCTGGAGAAGTTTCCATGTGCACTTGAGAAAAAGGTGAAATCCATTGTTTTGGGGTGAAATATCCTATAGATATAAGTTAGGTCTAACCTGTCCATTGTATCAATTAAAATTTGTGTTTCCTTGTTAATTTGCTGTTTAGTTGATCTATCTATAGGTATAAGTGGGGTATTAAAGTCTCCCAATATTATTGTGTTACTGTTAATTTCTTCTTTCATACTTGTTAGCATTTGCCTTACATATTGCAGTGCTCCTATGTTGGGTGCATATATATTTATAATTGTTATATCTTCTTCTTGGATTGATCCTTTGATCATATGTAGTGTCCTTCTTTGTCTCTTTTCACGGACTTTATTTCAAATTTTGTTTTATCTGATATGAGTCTTGTTACTCCTGCTTTCTTTTGGTCTCAATTTTCATGAAATATCTTTTTCCAGCCCTTCACTTTCAATCTGTTTGTGCCCCTAGGTTTGAGGTGGGTCTCTTGTAGACAGCATATATAGGGGTCTTGTTTTTGTATCCATTCAGCCAGTCTTTGTCTTTTGGTTGGGGCATTCAACCCATTTACATTTAAGGTAATTATTGACAAGTATGATCCCATTGCCATTTACTTTGTTGTTTTGAGTTTGAGTTTATATGCCTTTTGTGTATTTCCTGTCTGGAGAAGATCCTTTAGCATTTGTTGACAACCTGGTTTGGTGGTTCTGAATTCTCTGAGCTTTTGCTTGTCTGTAAGGCTTTTGATTTCTCCTTCATATTTGAATGAGATCCTTGCTGGGTACAGTAATCTGGGTTGTAGGTTTTTCTCTTTCATCACTTCAAGTATGTCCTGCCATTCCATTCTGTCTTGAAGAGATTCTATTGAAAGATCAGCTGTTATCTTTATGGGGATCCCCTTATGAGTTATTTGTTGTTTCTCCCTTGCTGCTTTCAATATTTATTTTTTTGTGTTTGATCTTCATTAATTTGATTAATATGTATCTTGGGGCATTTCACCTTGGGTTTATCCTGTTTGGGACTCTCTGGGTTTCTTGGACTTGGGTGACTATTTCCTTCCCCATTTTAAGGAAGTTGCAACTATTATCTCCTCAAGTATTTTCTCATGGCCTTTCTTTTTGTCTTCTTCTTCTGGGACTCCTATGATTCAAATGTTTGGGCATTTAATATTGTCCCAGAGGTCTCTGAAGTTGGCCTCATTTCAGTTAATTCTTTTTTTTCTTTTTTCCTCTCTGCTTCATTTATTTCCACCATTCTATTTTCCACCTCACTTATCCTCTCTTCTGCCTCAGTTATTCTACTGTTGGTTCCCTCCAGAGTGTTTTTGATCTTGGCTATTACATTATTATTAACTGATGCATTTTTATTTCTTCTAGGTCCTTGTTAAACTTTTCTTGAATCTTCTCAATCCTTTTATCCAGACTATTTATCTGTAACTCCATTTTGTTTTCAAGATTTTGGCTCATTTTTACTATCATTATTATGAATTCTTTTTCAGGTAGACTCCGTATCTCCTCTTTTGTTTGATTTGGTGGGCATTTATCATGTTCCTTTACCTGCTGAATATTTCTCTGCCTTTCCATCTTGTTTAGGTTGCTGTGTTTGGGGTGGTCTTTCTGTATGCTGGAAGTTTGTGGTTTCTCTTTATTGTGGAGGTTGCTCCCTGTGGGTGGGGTTGGATGAGTGACTTGTCAAGGTTTCCTGGTTAGGGAAGCTTGTGTTTATGTTCTGGTGGGTGGAGCTGGATCTCTTCTTTCTGGAGTGCAATGAAGTGTCCAGTAGCAAGTTTTGAGGTGTCTATGGGTTTGGTGTGATTTTTGGCCACCTGTATTTTTGTGTTCAGGGTTATGTTCCTATTAGCTTGGTATGTCTTGCTCTGAAACTTGTTGGCTCTTGGGTGAAGCTTGGTTTCAGTGAAGGCATGGAGGCTTTTGGATGAGCCAATATTATTGGTTGATTAATATTCCCTGGAGTTAGGAGTTTTCTGTTGTTCTCAAGTTTTGGATTTAAGCCTCCTGCCCCTGACTTTCATTCTTATCCATACAGTAGCCTCAAGACTTCTCCATCCATACAGCACTGATGATAAAACATCTAGGTTAGTGGTGAAAAGATTCTCCACAGTGGGGGACACCCAGAGAGATTCACAGAGTTACATGGAGAAGGGAAAAGGGAGGAGGGAGATAGAGGTGACCAGGAGGAGAAGAGGAGGAATCAAAAGGGGAGAGTGCAATCTAGCTGGTAATCAATTCCCTATTTGCTCTCCACAGTCTGGAACAATCAGAGAGGTTCACAGAGTTCCATAGAGAAGAGAAAAGGGAGGAAGGATATAGAGGTGACCAGGAAGAAAGGAGGAGGAGTCCAAAGGAGAGAGACCAATCTAGCCTGTGATCAGTTCCCTAAGTGTTCTCCACAGCCTGGAACACCCAAAGAGATTCACAGTTAAATAGAGAAGAGAAGGGGGAATGAGGAGATAGAGGTGACATGGGGGAAAAAAAGGAGAGCCAAAAGGGGAGAGAGCAGTCAAGCCAGTAATGTCACTCTTAAGTAAAAAATGGGTACCGAAGATTGGATTCTTAAAGGTACAGAATTGATTAAAGATTAAAAATCTAGAGTAGAGGTTAGACTCTTAAAAATGCAATATTAAAAACATCACAAAAGTTATATATATATATATATATATATATGAAATTTGCTTTAAAAATAGGGTCTTTTTTTTTTTTTTTTTGCAAGGTAATAGTAGGTTTTAACAATGAAAATTAAGGAAGTAATAAAGAACTTAAAAATAAAATTAAAAGTTAAAAAATGATAATAATAAAATATATCTAGAAATGTCTCTGGAGCTGTTGAGGGCAGTGTGGGGTCAGTTTCGTTTCAGATAGTTCCTTTTTCCAGCTTATATTTCTTCTCAAGTCGATAGGTCCCTTCCAATGTAGCCAATGCTAGCTACAGGGTTTTAATCTGTTGCTCCTGTCACTTCCAAAGCGGTTCCCTCTTGTTTATTTTGGCTTCCACTGTTAGCAAGTCTCTTCAGTATCTAACTTCCACCCTGACACAGGGGGCAAAGGTGGTCATTTTAGGCTCACTTGCTCAGTCGTGCTGCCGGGAGGGAGGAGCACTGCAGACACACGTCACTGGCGTGTGTGGGGAGCGCTCGCAGTGTCTGGGTCACACTGGGTTTGCCCCCGCTCAAGGCGTGTGTGCTTTCCCCGTCTACACTGCTCAGGTTCCTGGTTACTCTGCCGGGAACTGTCTAAGCTGGGCATTGAGTTGCGTGTACTTCCCAGGTCTAAGCCGCTCAGCTTCAGGTTCTCGGGTACTCCACAAAGGCGCAGACTCGGTTGGGCCTGCGTTCTGTGCCCTTCCCAGGTCCGAGCAGCTCAGGTGACCAGGTGCTTGGCGAGCGCACTCCCCCAGGTGAGGCTGTGCATCTTATCATTTCCCCTGTCCCAGTCGCTTGGTTTCCTGGGTGCGCAGCGGAAGTGCCGTCTCAGGTGTGCCGTGTGTCTCCTCTGGGGAGCTGATCTCTGGCTGCAACCCTCCTGGCAGATGTCAACCGTCCAGGATCCCAGGAAGATTTGGTTAGCAACTGGGAATCTGCTCGCAGTTTGGTAGAGGATGCTGTCTCTCGGGCCGAGTTTGCCCCTCTCCCTCTGGCTCTGGCTGTCGCCCACCTGCCTCCCTACCTCCAGTGGGGGATGGGCCAGTCTGCTGCAAGCTAGCTCTCTTCTGTTATTTGCTCAGTCCTTTGTTCTGCTTCCCTGGTGGCTCAGATGGTAAAGCGTCTGCCTACAATGCAGGAGACCTGGGTTCAATCCCTGGGTCATGAAGATATCCTGGAGAAGGAAATGGCAACCCACTCCAGTACTCCTTTCTGGAAAATCCCATGGACGGAGGGAGACTGTTAGGCTGCAGTCCATGGGTTCGCAGAGAGTTGGACATGACTGAGCGACTCCACTTGTTCTGTCAGCAGGCTGGCAGTGCCTTAGGTTAGAGCTTTTTTGTGGGAAAGTTCTCTCTCTGTCATTCCTCTTTTTTTCCTCTCTCTGGCTATCCCACAGTTTGGGTTGCTATATCACATTAGCTCCCACAGGGCATTCAGGCCTGGTCCCTAACTTAAACAGTGCAGCCCGCACCTCCCTGTTCATCCCCCACTCGCTGGTGGTGGATGCGAACGTCTGGGCTACTTCTCCACTGAGAGTTTCAGTTAGGCGCATAATCTCTGGGGTTTATTTATTTATTTCCTCCCAGTTATGTTGCCCTCTGAGATTCCAAAACTCCCCACAGACCTGCCAGTGAAAGGGTTTTCTGGGGTTTGGAAACTTCTCTTTTACAACTCTCTCTGGGACAGATCTTCATCCCTAATTCTTTTGCCTCTCTTTTTATCTTTTATATTTTGTCCTATCTCCTTTCAAAGACAATGGGCTGCCTTTCTGGGTGCCTGGTGTCCTCAGCCAGCATTCAGAAGTTGTTTTGTGATATTTGTTCAGCGTTCAAATGATATTTCTATAAATTTGTAGGGGAGAAAGTGATCTCCCCATCCTATTCCTCTGCCATCTTAAGACCGCCCTGATTGTATTATTATTATTTAATCAATTTAAATTAAATTTGTTTAATCTCATTGAATTATTCAATATTATGAGTAAATCTACAGTTGAAAACTCCATAGCTATTTTTTTATCTCCATTGATGATTGTTTTGTAATTTGATTTCCGGAAATAGAGTTCTTCTACCTTTTTGAAATGTTTAAGGCTTATAATAAATTTTCCAAGGCCTATTGTACCAATTTAAAATTCCTACTACAACATAAATGCATCTGTTTTATGCATTCAATTGCTCACGTCCACAGGTAAGTACACAGACTCCTCCACACAGGCATACTCCTACTTACACTTGTACATGTCTATCTCTGTCATTTTGTTAGGCATACTTCTCATACTTCTTAAATTTATATTCATTTGATAGTAGATTGGATTTTTCATATCATATTAGCTGTTGTTATTTCCTGTGACTAGACCTAACATGATTTAACCATTTTTTAATTTGAGTATCAATTTTTTAAAAAATCAGTTGTCAAGAACTCTTTGTAACTTATGGTTAATTAAAGCTTACAAATCCATGTGATTTTCAAAATTTCTCATCAGGCATAATTTGCTTGCATTTTTTTTTCTTTGCATTCATTTTTCACAAAATACTTTTTCTTTCAAATCTATATATTTTTTCTAACACAATTTTTGCCTGTGTATAACTTGAAGAATACATCATGCAAAATGCTGAGCTGGATGAAGCACAAGCTGGAATCAAGATTGCCGGGAGAAATATCAGTAAGATGCAGAGGTCACCACCCTTATGGCAGAAAGTGTAGAGGAACTAAAGAGCCTCTTGATGAAGGTGAAAGAGGAGAATGAAAAAGCTGGCTTCAAACTCAACATTCAAAAAACTAAGATCATGGTATCCGGTCCCATCACTTCATGGCAAATAGATGGGGAAACAAGGGGAACAGTTTTTACAGACAGACTATTTTTTGGGATCCCAAATCTCTGCAGTTGGTGACTGTAGCCATGAAATTAAAAGACGTTTGATCCTTGGAAGAAAAGCTATGACAAACCTAGACAGCCTATTTAAAGCAGAGACATTGCTTTGTCAGTAAAGGTCCATTTAGTCAAAGCTATGGTTTATCCAGTAGTCATGTGTGGATGTGAGAGTTGGACCATAAGGAAAGTTAAGCACTAAAGAATTGATACTTTTGCACTGTGGTGTTGGAGAAGACACTTGACAATCCCTTGGACAGCAAGGAGACCCAACCAGTCAATCCTAAAGGAAATCAGTCCTGAACATTCATTGGGAGGACTGATGCTGAAGCTGTAACTCCAATACTTTGGCCCACTGATGTGAAGATCTGACTCATTGGAAAAGATCACGATGCTGAGAAAGATTGAAGGCAGGAGCAGATGACAGACGATGAGATGGTTGGATGGCATCACCGACTGGATGGACATGAGTTTGAGCAAGCTCCCAGAGTTGGTGATGGACAGGGAAGCCTGGCATAATGCAGTTTATGGGGTCTCAAAGAGTCAGACACGACTGAGGGACTGAACTGTCTGAAACTTGAAAGAGCTTTCCCAGTGGCTCAACACTAAAGAATCCGCCTGCAATGCAGGAGACAAAGATGGTGTGGGTTTCATCCCTGCATCAGGAAGATCTCCTCGAGGAGGGTATGGCAACTCACTCCAGTATTTTTGCCTGGAGAATTCCATGGACAGAGGAGCCTGGTAGGCTACAGTCCATAGGTTTGCAAAGAGTTGGATATGACTGAAGTGACTTAGAATGGATGCACATAAACTTGAAAATATATAAACAATTTTTTCTCATATTCAAAATTTTTTCAAAATTTTAGTAAAGCTGTCTTTTCTGTTTTACCACTCTGTGAATTTTAACATGTGATTAGATCCAGGTAACTACTGTCGTAATTGAGATATAAAACAGCTCTATCACCACACCTAGCACTATTCCTTCGTACTCAAACTACTCTGTGCCTAGCAGCTAGGAACTAATCTGTTCTCTGTTCCTTAATTTGCCATTTTCACAATGTACTAGAAAGAAATCATCATTAAATAACCCTTTGAGAATGGTTTCTTTTACTCAGCATAATACTGTTGAGATCTGCATAGGCTGTTGAGTGTAACTGTAGCTCATTCCTTTTTATTGATGAGTAGTTCACTATACAAAAGCACCAGATTTTATCCATTCAGGAAAGGGCATTTGCGTTTTTGGCTATCAATGTAACTTCTATAAGCATAGTGTATATTTATTGTGTGAGTGTAGGCTTTAATCTCTATGGTAAATAACTAGTAATGACATTGCAAAATCATAATGTAAATATATATCTAACTTTAGAAGAAAATGCCAAACTTTTTTCCATAGTAGCTCTATCACATAGCATTCTTATCAATAATGTTTGTCTTTATGGTTGCTGCTCATCCTCATCAACAAATGGCATTGTCAGAGCATTTTTGTCATCTTTGTTTCATTCTAGTTGTTATATGGTGATATCTCATGATATTTTGATATTTGAGTTTGCGTTGTCCTGTGGATTGTCTTTTTCTTGTCTTATCAATGAATTTCTCAGAGAAAATGCAATTAATTTCATAAAGGCTGACTTACTAGTTTAAAAATATGTTCACACTGCCTGTTTTTCTTTTTAATTAATATGATTGTGCAAGTTATATTTAGTATAGTTATTAGAATGTTTGGATTTTACTTTCTGTTTTCTCCTCTTTTTCTCTATTTTACAACTCTTTTCTGTTCCTTTTTTTCTTTGAATTGTCAGCATGTTTTTATTATTTTATTTAGTTTTTATTGAATGTTTTACTAGTTGTATGATGTTCTAGGGATTACTCTAAAGCACAGATTTCTTTGAGTTAATACTGTTTGGGAGTCTCTGAGCTTCTTAAATTTGTAAACTCATCATTTTCACAGAGTTTGGAGGTTTTCTCCACCACATTCTTCTTTTCTTCTTGTAGTATAATAATATCAATATTACACTTTTAGTATTTATTGTCCCACAAGTTCCTAGTGCTTATGTTCATTTTAATTGTCAATTATTCTCCTCCCTATTATTAGTATTGGATAATCTCTATTGCTATATTTTCAGGTTCACTCACACTTTCCTATGTAAGTGCCATTCTCCTATGAAACTCAATCAATAAGTTTTCATTTTAAAACTTGCCTTTACTTGTCCTCTATTTATCTGCCAAGATTTGGTGTGTCTCAATTAATTTGAGGTACTCATTCTTACCTTTTTGGTTCTTTATAGTCTGTCAAATAATTTCATTATCTGTGTAGCTCAGAATTAATTGGTATCTGTTCATTGTATTTTTATTATGACATATGCTATGCTATGCTATGTATTTAAAATGATTCATTATGAAATATAGGGTTTTTTCAGGTGGCTAAGTGGTAAAGAATCCACCTTCAGTACAGGAGATGCAGGAGACACGGGTTCAATCCCTGGTTCAGGAAGATCTTCCGGACAAGGAAAAGACAAACCATTCCAATATTCTTGCCTGTAAAATCACATGTACAGAGGAGCCTGGTGGGATACAGTCCATAGGGTTGCAGAGTTGGACAGGACTAAGTGACAGAGCAGACATTATGATATATGGGGGCTTCCCCACTAGCTCAGGGGATAAAGAATCTGCCTGAGATTCAGGAGACACTCCACTCCAGTATTCTTGCCTAAAAAATCCCATGGACAGAGGAGCCTGGAAGGCTATACTCCAGTGGGTTTCAAAGAATCAGACATGACTGAGTGATAAACACTCATTATTATATATGTGTTTGGTATGTAGGATAATTTTGGTTTGTATCCCGAATAGTTTGAATATTATGCTGTGGAACACTAGATACTGTTTATATGATATAGAGCATATTTTTGTTTGCTTCTTCACTTGCTTGTTTTAGAATACTTGTGTGAATATCGCTTAATGGCCAGAAAGGCACAAATTTTAAAATTCACTTATTTATTTTGTATCCAGTTTTCCCATGCCTTTTTCTAGCCATCCCATCTCTCTTTGTATTTTGCTAATACAGTGATCTAATTCCCTAGGAAACTGTATATCAAGAATTTGAATTCCTCAACTCAATCTTCACACAATTTTACCTGCCTAACTTCTCTAATTTCAGATGTCAGTTTTAATAGTCTTTCTTCAGAAAAGCCTTATTTGACATCTTGCATACAGACATATCTCATCTTATTGTGCTTCACAGATACCACATTTTTTGTTTGTTTGTTTGTTTTGTAATTGAAGGTTTGTGGCAAGCCTGCATCAAGCAAGTCTATGGGAGATATTTTTCCAAAAGCACCATTTTCCAAAAGCTCACTTTATGACTGTGTGTAACATTTTGGTAATTCTCCCAATATTTCTAACTTTTTCATTATTATTTTATTTTTATAGCTAATTCTTCAGTCAATAGTCTTCAACGTTATTACTACAAAAAGTTATAACTCATAAGACTCAGATGATTCCTAGCATTTTTTAGCAATTAAATATTTTTAAAAATTAAGACATGTATAATTTTTAGGCATAATACTATTCCACACTTAATTGACCTCAAATATAGTCAAATCTAACTTTTATATGCACTGGGAAATAAAAATATTCATATATTTTACTAAAATATATGAAAAATATTCATATAATTTTATTAAAATATATGAATATGACTGTCTTTATTTCAATTTTTACTTTATTGTATTGGTCTGGAACTTAAGACACAATCACTCTGAGGTATGCTTATATATATATTTATGTCACATTTTTATTATCTCATTGTACTAAAATACAAGGGTTTTATCTCATCATGTGTCTTCACCAATAGGGTAAAAACAGTTTTTCAGCATAAAAACCAGAACATAGTAGGCACATACCTAATAAATTTACTATACATAATTAAAACTTGTTTAATTATTCTATATTTAGAGTACATAATGGTTACAATCATAATATTTTCAACTTTTATTTTTGGGCTTACCAGACATTTCTTGTGAACACCAGGACAAGTTACAGAAGTATTACTAGTCCTATAGGACTAAAATTAGAAATAGAATACAGAATAAAAGATTATTATTACAAGTTTGAGATCTACTGGTCTTAAAAAGTTAAATATACTTTGAATGAAAGCCCATAACTAACTTAAGGGTAAGGAATCTCTAATATTTTAATTCAGTAATATGATTTGCATTATATTCCATGAAATCTTTTAACCTTAGAGCTCAGGAGGCTCTAAAAAGAAGAGCAAAAAGAGGGGCAGGGAAGAGGCGCTTCACAAACAGGAAGAAACAGGAGCAAATGCTCAGAGGCCGAAGGGAGCATGCTTTGCTCATAGAACTGGAACAACAAACAAAAATTCTAGGAGCAATTTATCTTAGGTTTTGAGCATGTGAAGAGGAATTTAGTACAAGAATGGATGTATTTCTCCACCTGGGAATGATGTATTTCTCCATCTGGAGATGATGTATTCCTCCTCCTTAACATCAGCCAGAGGTTAAGGACTGTGTCCTTAGTCTTCACCTCTGCCCCTGTGGCTAAGCAGAGTGTTAGTTATTCACAGGATATTTCTGATTAAATGAACCATTTATAGTCTTGATGATCTATGGGATAGTAAGAGATCTGTATGTACATCATTGTGAATATGAAGAATTTCATTTCATTGGCAGAATACCTGAAATTAGAATTTCAAAATGCTTTATGTCAGGATTTTATGCTGCATGAATGTTCTCTGACTCAGAGGTATTTTATGAGGTTATGTGATATGCACTGTTAAATTTCCTCTCTATACTCTCACCAAATAACTTTTTTCTTTGAACTTCTTTAACTTTGAAATGTAGATCATGCTCCCTGAGCAAGGTCCATATTTTTATTATATTAAGAAACTTGTAGAGTCAAATGCCTTAAAAGAATATTGAAATTGTGAATTATGGAGGCCAAATTAAAATAACTTCTGGTCTCAATAAATGATAAATCAAGGCACTACAAGCACAGTGGCACCATAAATTCTTTTATTTTTCCATTAATTAGAACTCTTGACTCACAATCCAATCCCTACCAATTCTTCCCCAAGTGCAAGCACTCCTCATTTTCTGCATAGGACAATGAAAGTATTTTAAAAGTCAACAACAATCTGTGAAGAGATTTTGTGTGGTTAATTTAGTGTTATTTCAGCATTTAAGTATGCATTTGGTTATTTGAACAGAAATACCTAGCCTTTAATAAGGATTTACAATGTTCCACATAGTGTACTAAACCCTTAGATGTATTGAGTTGTATAATCCTCACAGCAGTCTTATATAGTAGGCTATTTAATAAACCAAATTTTATAGTTGAAGACACCAATTTAGAATGGTTGTTTTGCCCAGTATCTGTGACTTCATAAATTATGGATATATTCCTTTCTGACTCCAAAACCACATTCTTCACCACTGCTCTATGCTTTCACTTCTAACAGTGTATGGCTGAGGGAATATATTTAGCATTTATATTTTAGTAAAAGACAATGCTAAAGAATGCTCAGACTACCACACAATTGCACTTATCTCACATGCTAGTAAAGTAATGCTCAAAATTCTCCAAGCCAGACTTCAATAATACATGAACCATGAACTTTCAGATGTTCAAGCTGGTTTTAGAAAAGGCGGCGGAGTCAGAGATCAAATTGCCAACATCCACTGGATCATCAAAAAAGAAAGAGTTCCAGAAAAACATGTATTTCAGCTTTATTGACTATGCCAAAGCCTTTGACTGTGTGGATCACCACAAACTGTGGAAAATTCTGAAAGAGATGGGAGTCAGTCCACCTGACCTGCCTCTTGAAATATCTGCATGCAGGTCAGGAAGCAACAGTTAGAACTGGACATGGAATAACAGCCTGGTTCCAAATAGGAAAAGGAGTATGTCAAGGCTGTATATTGTCACCCTGCTTATTTAACTTATATGCAGAGTACATCATGAGAAATGCTGGGCTGAATAAAGCACAAGCTGGAATCAAGATTGCTGGGAGAAATATCAATAACCTCTGTTATGCAGATGACACCACCCTTATGGCAGAAAGTGAAGAGGAACTAAAAAGCCTCTTGATGAAAGTGAAAGAGGAGAGTGAAAAAGTTGGCTTAAAGCTCAACATTCAAAAAACTAAGATCATGGCTCCAGTCCATCACCTCATGGAAATAAGTGGGGAAACAATAGAAACAATGAAAGACTTTATTTTCTTGGGCTCCAAAATCACTGCAGATGGTGACTGCAATGAAATTAAAAGACACTTACTCCTTGGTAGGAAAGTTATAACCAACTTAGCATATTAAAAAGCAGAGACGTTACTTTGCCAACAAAGGTCTGCCTTGTCAAGGCTATGGTTTTTCCAGTGGCCATGTATGGATGTGAGAGTTGGACTATAAAGAAAGCTGAGTTCCAAAGAATTGATGCTTTTGAACTGTCATATTGGAGAACACTTTTGAGAGTCCCTTGGACTGCAAGGAGATCAAACCAGTCCATTCTAAAGGAAATCAGTCCTGAATATTCACTGGACAGAGTGATGTTGAAGCTGAAACTCCAATACTTCGGCCACCTGATGGGAAGAGCTGACTCATTTGGAAAGTCCCTGATGCTGGTAAAGATTGAAGGCAGGAGGAAAAGGGAACAACAGAGGATGAGATGGTTGGATGGCATCACCGATTCAATGGACATAAGTTTGAGTAAACTCCAGGAGTTGGTAATGGACAGGGAGACCTGGCGTGCTGCAGTCCATGAGGTCACAAAGAATTGGATATGACTGAAAGACTGAACTGAGCTGAAAACCACATACATACTAATTTACCTGACAAGAATGAAGTTTACTCTATGAAACCCACTTCTTGATGGTATATGTTAATTGATTTCATAAAAATCTGACAGAATATGGTGCATTGCATTTCTTATGAAATCTGTTTTAAACTAGGATTCCTTTAAATCCATATAACCTCACATTCAGACTACAGATTTATAGCCTTTCAGTGTTGCCCATTTCTTTGGTCACAACTATCTTTGGGTATCATTCTAGTTAGAAAGAAAATGACATTCACTGAAGGGAATAAAACCAATGATGAGGGTTAAAAGCATATGTTTCCTTGACAAAAAGCTTTGTTCTACTTAGGGGTTGAGTCTATTCTTCTCCTTTAGTTGTCACACTACTTCCAGCCTCTGAGAGAGGAGATATAGCTGTAACCCTTTCTTCCTTCTATCCAGTCTCCATATATCTGCTTCTGACCCATCTCACATTGGTGATGATAAAGTGGCATAGTAAAGTGAGAGTTTTTAAGGAAAAAGTGTCTAGAAACATTAATAATGAGCCATACGGTCTCAACTACTTCCTTTATGCATCAAGAGTCTCATTTTCCTCATTTCTAATTTAGGGCCCCAAAACACAACATCTCCAATAAACAAAGCTTACCTAATTATTCATTTAAACAATATTTATTAAACACCTGCTACATGGCCATGCTGCCCTTATGGAATTCAATTAGAAGACAAATAGTAAACAAGTAAATAAATATGTAAAGTGAAAGTGAAAGTCACTCAGTGGTGTCTGACTGTCTGTGACCCCATGGACTAATCCATGGAATTCTGCAGGTCAGAATACTGGAGTGGGTAGCCTTTCCCTTGTCCAGGGGATTGTCCCAACACAGGGATCGAACCTACATCTCCTGCATTGCAGGTAGATTCTTTACTAACCGAAAGAAGATTATCTAACTATCAGGGAAGACCTATACATGTAAACATACTATCAAATAGTAATAATTGCTTGATAAAATAAAGCAAGGAAGAAAGGGAGGAATTGAGACTTATGGGGAAACAGAAGAGGATACTTTATATAGGGTTGATTTTCTTGAGAAGCTAGGTTTTGAAGGAGGCATAAATAAAGTAATAGAACAAGCCATAGCTTTCTGAACTGTGAAGTGTTATGTGTATATTTTACTTTGTTAAGTCTCTTCAAATTTATTCAGAGTGTGAGTGTCAGAGGAGAGAAACAGGCCAATTTTCTGGAATAAAGAGACCAGGTAAAGCAGAGAATGTGGTACAAAAAATACTTTGTACCATTGTACAAAAATCAGTGACCTTCATTGATCTCCAAAATCCTGAGGGCAGAGAGAGAAAAAACTATATATCCTGACTATTCACTTTATAAAAGATAATGAAACTATTTAAAATATTACATGAAAGTAATTTGAAGAGACTCTTAAAAGTATTTTGATGTATCTTAAGAGGAAATTTAGGAAACAGTTTATAGTTTTGGTCAAAAATTCATTAATGAGTTAACAGTTGAAAGTCCAAGGCTTTCATAAGGTATTCTGAGGCAGTGTTTTTTTTTCTTTTTTATTTAATTCTTTTCCCCCCTCTCTCTTTCTCTTGTTTATTTTATTCAGAAATAACTTTACAAAAGAACTGTACTATCACTGGAGTAGGGATCTGCACATTGTGGCCTGCAGACCAAATCCAGTTCACTGGCTGTGTTTTCTAAGAGAAATTTTATTGGAATTCAGCCACACCCATTCATTTATGTGTTGTCTGCAGCTGCTATTGTGCTACGCCAGCAGCACTGAGTTACTGTGATAGAGACTACATAGTTCTGGAAGCCTAAAATATTTATTGTCTGCTCCGTTATGGAGAAAGTTTGCTGACCCCTGCACTAACCCCTAACCTGTTGAGTACAAGGACTGTTAGACATGACAAATTAATGGGGGATACTTTGCAAGAAACTCAAAAGTTACTTCTATTTGAAAATTCCTGACTGAAGTAGAGATGACAAATTTGGTTTTAAAGGGCATGCCAAGGAAATATGGACCTGTTCACTACATTCGGCAGTGCTAGGTCAGCAAATGTCTCTTTATGGCAAGGGCATGTACTAAGCATTACAGTGTAGGAGGCATCACATTAAGTGTTTCATTGCAGTACCTCACTCAGCCTCACAAATCACATGGACAAGTACTATATCAAGCCTATTTAAAGATGAGAAAACTGGAGTTAGAGTATTTAAGACCAACTAACTAGGAAATGTTAGAATCTGTGTTCATATCCAAGCTTGCCAGACCTCTGGGGTGGGAGGTAGAAAAGAGGTTCAAACGAGAGGAGGCATACCTATATTGATGGCTGATTTATGCTGGTATATGGCATAAACCAAAGTAATATTGTAAAGTAAGTATCCTCCAATTAAAAATAAATTTTAAAAAAATGAAAAAAGTCCATGCTCTTTATAGTACTAGTACTAAACAATATTGTCTACAATGAAATATATATTTATATATTTTTTGAAAAAATATAATTAAATAAATTAATAGACTCACATATAAGCAATTGATGGTATGTGTAAGTATTTCAGAGATGAAAAAGTGAGATAAAAATATTTGAAAGGTTTACTTTCAATATGAAGAAGTATTTCCACTGAAACATCTTTTAAAGGAATTCTGAGCTATTTGAGAAATACCAAGATCAATCTCAACCTTATCAGAACTAGATAGACACATGTGATAACCCCAAAATTTAGTATAATCAAGGCACAATTATGAAAATAAGCCTAATTTGGGGTCAATTTATACATTCATTCAAGCATGACTGTTTAGTGCTTGCTATGGTCTGTGCAGTTTGTATTTATCATTGTTCAAAACAGGCATAGACGCCTATCCTCTTGGAGTTTAAACTACAGGAACAAGAATTATGATAAATAAATGAAGCATATACTGTGTGTGCCAAGTTGTTTCAGTTGTGTGTGATTTTTTGTGAGCCCGTGAACCTATGGACAGAAACCCACCTGTCTAGTCAAAGCTATGGCTTTTCCAGTAGTCATGTAGGGATGTGAGAGTTGGATTATAAAAAAAGCTGAGTACCAAAGAACTAATGCTTTGGAACTGTGGCATTAGAGAAGACTCTTGAGAGTCCCTTGGACTGCAAGGAGATCAAACCAGTCCATCCTAAAGGAAATCAGTCCTGAATATTCATTGGAAGGACTGATGCTGAAGCTGAAACTCCAATACTTTGGCCACCTGATATGAAGAACTGACTCATTGGAAAAGACCCCAATACTGGGAAAGATTGAAGGCAGGAGGAGCAGGGGACAACAGAGGATCAGGTGGGTGAAAGGCATCACTGACCCATTGGACATGAGTTTAAGCAAGCTCCGGGAGATGGTGATGGGCAGGGAAGCCTGGTGTGCTTCAGTCCGTGGGGTCACAGAGTTGGACATGACTGAGTGACTGAACTGAACTGATATCATGTGTACTGAATCATTTCAGTTGTATCTGATTCTTTGTGACCCTATGGACCTATAGACCAAAGCCTGCCAGGTTTCTCTGTCCATTAGATTCTCCAGGCAATAATACTGGAGTTACTGCTATGCCCTTCTCCAAAGGATCTTCCCTATCCAGGGTTTTAACCCACATCTCTTGTGTTTCCTGCATTGGCAGGCAGGTTCTTTTTCACTAGCACCATCTGAGAAGCACTGAAGAATATATCACTCAGATATAATAAATAAAATAGGCAAATTATTTGTGTTAAATACAAGAACAGATTATAAAAGATAAAGGAAGGTGAAGATACTTGAACAAGGTGCAATTTTAAATACAACTGGCTCTTGGAATTCACATGTTCCACATTCACAGATTCAACCAAATGCAATCAGAAATATATTTTTTTAAGTTCCAAAAGGCAAAATTTGCATTTGCCATGCGCTGGCAAATATTTACATAGCACTCATTTTGTATTTGCAACTATTTACATAGCATTTAAATTGTAGTAAATATTATAAGCAATATCTACTGTTAATTTAAAGTATATGGGAGGATATTAATAGGTTATATGCAAATACTATGCCATTTTATATAAGGAACTTGAACACATACAGATTTTGGTATCCCAGTGGAAGCAGGAGGTGGTCCTGCAACATATCTCCATCAGATACTGAGGAATGACTGGAATGTGATGAAGATAGTCCTTCATAACAGGAGTAATCTGAGCAAACACCTGAAGAAGATGATAATGCAGCTAGGGGAATTGTAAAGTATCTGCATTCCCAGCAGAAAGAAAAGTCAGTGTAAAGGCCCTGAAACAGATGTGTCTACCTGTTAAATGGTCAGCAGGGACAAACCCAGCCTGACTGAAACCAGCTGAACAAGGGACCAAGTAGGTTGAGTAGGGGTCACTGTTTCATTCAGATTGTTTTATGCATTTAGCCGTTGTAAGGCAATGGTTTTTAATCTGAAGTAGGAAGTGATTTGAAGGTTTTGATCAAATAAACACATTGAACATGAAAAAATACACCTAAATCTCTAATTCAATTTTAGATTAATTGGTAGATTCTTTAACAAAGCAGAGTATCTCGAAATATTCATGTTAATATAAGCTATTACAAAAGGTAACATTTATATTATTGATAAGAATTTAGAGCTATTAAGATAGGAAAGTAAAAGAAACAAATTAAGGAAAGAATTTACAAGACTATCTAAATGGGAAAGGAGAGTATTAGCATTGGAAGCTAACATATTCTAAACATTTATTTCATGCCAAATACTATAATTGCATTTTAGGTATA
Source organism: Muntiacus reevesi (assembly GCF_963930625.1). NCBI lineage: Eukaryota > Metazoa > Chordata > Mammalia > Artiodactyla > Cervidae > Muntiacus > Muntiacus reevesi. Next base: position 45,851,023 of record NC_089251.1, on the reverse strand, counting down.
CTATTGGTAAAAAACACTTATGCAAGAGAGTTATTATTTCTATTTTGAAGATAAGGCTCACTGTAGTTTTATACCTAAGAAATTACCATGTGTAATGGTACCTGTGGTGGGTGAGTGACAAAACTAAAAGAAAAGATAAAGACAATTATCCTGTCTTTGACTAAACATAGTTTATCTCTAATAGAACACCATCTACAAGAAAGATAGTAGAGAATAATGATATATACTAAGGAAGAATGTAACTGTACTCAATGGAAGCTTAGGGCTTCCAAAAATTAAAATATGTATAAATAGAATTGCAAAAAATCAAAGGTACATAATTGTCCAGTATAGGTATGAGATTCAATGCAGCACAAGGACTAGCAAATGTTACACTATGCAAATTGTATATCCAAGCAAATGCAAAAAGTAATTAATAAATTTAGGGATATTGGAGCACTATCATATTATTACTGAGGAAAATGCTTGGAATTCTAATCTGACCCTTCCGTGATTGCACTTTAAGAATGAATATGATTAACAATGTTTTCTTGAAGCCTATTTAAAGGTAGAAGTCAGGTAGAATTTAATATATGATTTGGCCAAGGGCTTCCCTGGTGTTTCAGCGACTAAAGAATCTGCCTGCAATGTGGGAGACCTGGGTTCGATCCCTGGGTTGGGAAGAACCCCTGGAGAAGGGAATGACTACCCACTCCAGTATTCTGGCCTGGAGAATTCCACGGACTGTATAATCCATGGAGTTGCAAAGAGTTGGATATGACTGAGAGACTTTCACTTTCATTTTCACTTTGGCCAAGGGAAGAACTCCTTCAGATTTATTATTATCATTCACATATCACTTTATTAGAGCATAAATACAAACTTTGTTTTAGAAAAACCCAAGTTCATAATTACAGTTGTTCAGTCACTAAGTCATGTCTAACTCATAGAATGAATTCACAAATCTATAAAATGGTCTACAAAATGCAGTATAATCTGTTGTGTGTCAGCCTCTGCAATCAGTTCCCCAATTGCATGTTTAGCTACTTGTTCTTGTTTGTAGTTGCTAAGTCATGTCTCACTCTTTTGAGACCCCCATGGACTGCAGCACACCAGGTTTCCCTCCCTTTCACTAGCTCCAAGAGTTTGCTCAAGTTCATGTCCATTCAGTCAATGATGCTATCTAACCATCTCATCCTCTGCCATACCCTTCTCCTTTTACCTTCAATCTTTCCCAGCATCAGGGTCTTTTCCAGTGAATTGGCTCTTTGCATCAGGTGGCCAAAGTATTGGAGTTTCAGCTTCAGCATCAGTGCTTCCAACAAACATTTGTGTTGATTTCCTTTAGGACTAACTGATTTGATCTCCTTGCTCTGCAAGGGACTCTCAGGAGTATTCTCCACTACCACAATTTGAAAGTGTCAATTCTTTGGTGCTCAGCCATCTTTATGGTCCAGTTCTCACATCCATAAATGACTATTGGAAATACCATAGCTTTGAGTATACAGACTTTTGTCAACAAAGCAATGTCTCTGCTTTTTAGTAAAAAATACATTGTCATTTCCTTTTCCAAGGGATCTTCCTGACTCAGGGATCAAACCTGCATCTCTGGTATCTCCTGCACTGGATTTTTACCAGTTGAGCCCTTGGGTTATTATTTACTTATTATGAAACTCCTGATTCTTTTCTCTCTCTCTCTCTCTCTCTTTTTTTTTCTTGACTCTCACTAGAAGTTCCCAAACATCCAACTATTGTCCTTTGTGGATTACTATATTTATTGTTTAGCTTATTTATAAGTCAAATTCCAAGTGTCTAAGTTGGAATTTAGAGGAATGAGTGCAAATAAATCTAAAAAGATTCGTTCGTACATTTTTGTTGTATGTTTTACTCATATCAGGTTGCAATATCTATGATAGTCCTTGCATTTTGAAGAAATTCAGTCCTGGAATTTAGCCAGTTTACAATATTTAGCAGTTTTTTTCCTTAAAAACTAGGAATTCTAGCCTTTCTTAGGAAACAAATTGGCATTATTATTATTTATGACAATATCTGTCACTTTGCCCTGAAACTAAAATTGATTTTAATTAGTAAAAATATACTTTATGTCTGTCTGCATAAGGTTTTCAATACATATTTCACTTCAGAGATCTTTCATAAAAATTTATTTACTTGTGTATGCCCATTTATTTCTTTAGGGAATGATCCCAATTCCTTTCCATGTGGCTTTGATAAGCCTTAACACAAAGGACAGAGTGGTCGATTATATTTGCCAAAATTAAAATCTTTCTCAGTATCAACTGAGACAATTTCTAGGAGTGTTCTAAAGTAACCACAAGGTAGACTCAATGCAGGGAAAACTCTGAGACCTCAAATACCATTTCCCGGATGTTCCCTTGCCACATTCAGGCCCAGATTAACATGAGAGGTTCTTACTCATTCTATGCAATCACATAACTTGCAGACTATAAGTCAATTTGATCAAGCAGCCTCTTCATTTTCACTCATATAGGTCATAACCTTTGTGTCCTTTCTCTCCTAAGGCAGCACCTAATAAAAGTAGAGAACATTTTGCAGATCTGCTATTTAAATATAGACTATACACTTTTAATTATAGTATTTTTCCCTCTCTAAACTTTACAAGTAGGCCTGGGCAATCATTATCCCTCATCACTTTGCCCTAGTTATAATAACTAGTACAGTGAAAGGAATGCATATCAAACAAGGTCAGTGAATCTTCTTTGAAATCGCTATATAATTCTTAGAAGGTAGATTTTTTTTTTTTTCCCTAGTGAACTGGCTAAACTTGTATCATGGAACAAATACATAACTGAAGTCAGAGAGAATAATCTCAGTAAGAAGAAAAAAGCAAATTGGAAAGAGAACTGTAGAGAAAGATAATAAGAGAAGACAAGATAAAAATGATGTGTACTGAATTAGATCCCTAAAGTCCTATTTTCTTTGAACTTTTAGATCCATCCAAGTTGGATGTTTTGTCTTTCAAATTATATAAACCAGTGTTTAAAATAGATTATTGCCCCTTTACAGAGTTTTAATGAACAAAAATTAATAAATAAACCTTTAATTGAGCCACCCTGCTTATTTCTATAATGGGTAAAGCACCACTGTGATATTCTGACAATTTAATCACCCATATGTTTTTTCCCATAACATAAAAAAGCACTATGAAGCACTGGGCTTTGAATTTGATTCCATCATTGAGAAGAACTAAATACATGAAACTTTCTAAATTTTATTTTTTCAAATAAGTAGTTTGACTGATAAGAAAGTTTAGGACAGGCTTTTCTTTTTCTCTTATATGCATAAGTATAAACAAAGAGAAATCCAATATGCAAGTATTAAAGATATCAATTATGAAACGTCATATTTTATTTGTATATATATGATACACACAAACACATATATAAAATAGAAACTAGATTATAAAAACAATTTTTAATTTTATTTCATATGGTACAACATGTGAACTTCCTTATGTTATTAAAAATTTTGAAACATAGTTTGGGATGGCAGCTTATCAACTTATTATTCTTCACTTAGTGTAGGATGAAACTCTTTGAAGGACTAATTTCTCCCCACTCAACAAAATATAAACAATTAATAATATTTTAAATATCACAACTTAGATTGCAATCAGCTCTACTGAATAAAACATTATTAATTGGACTTATGTCAGCTCATTCTGTGGAAAATTAGCAAGTCATTTGAACTATGTGGGCACATTGTAACAAACTCTAGGAAAGCAAACAATTAAGTATCAAAACAACTGCAAAACTTTTAATGACTGCCTAATCAGTAATAAGCAAATGTTCTCCCCACCTACAACCCTGCCCCTCAAGATCATCCATGTGACATTTACTAAGAGGCATTTCTAAAATACAAATCTGAGTCAGTCACTCTATCATCCAAGGTTCCAAACAAATCAAAGCTGTTGTTGAGAGGGAAAAAATCTGGGTGATCTGATTCTAACTTTCTTTGTTTTCCCATCCCTCCTCATCCTCCAGTCAAGCACAAGTCATTGTCCATTCTTTCAGTTTCCTGACTGTTCCTTGCCTAATTAAACTCAAGATTTCTAGCTGAACAGGATTATTCAGTTTATTCTAATAATAATGGAATTATTATTTACCCCTATAACATGTTCATACTGGCTAATAATGTCTTCTGGAAAAATTCTATACACTCTCAAGACCCCAAACGAATGTTAACTCTTTCTATGAATTTTTTCTCAATTTTTTTTTATCTGCCTCACACACATTACAGGTAAATATTCTCATCACTCTTCTTCCACGTGTTCCTGTGCGTCCTATTGTGAGGGAATCTATGACCCATGCATCATATTTGTTGATTTACCTAACCCCCTCATTAAACTTAGCAGCTTCAGGCCAGCAACTATGGTGTGGGCAGCTTTAGAACATCAGTTCAATCCAATCCAGGGAGCCCTCCTTGGTTTTATTTTTTTCTTTAACATTTCAACACTGTTAAACATACTATAGCTTTTACTAGTATATCTCTGTTTTTTTTCTTTCCAATTGCCTTTTACCTGGAGAATTTAAACTCCCCAAAGATAAGATTCTGTTCCCATGTGTCCATGCCAGTATTTCTTATCTGGAAGAATTCCTAGACCAGCACATATTAGTTACTCACTTAAATAACTATTGAATGAAAACCTATATTTGATTAGAAAGTAAGGGGACACAGAGGTAAAGACACAATTTTACATGAGGAATTTTTTGGTAAACTGGACTGAGTTCAGTAAAGTTACTCATAGCTGAATACATTTTAACCAGACAATGGAGTACCACAGCCACTTCTGTGATGAGGGGGTGGCTGGACTAAGATTAGTCTCATACTGGGGCAAGCCACCTAAGTGCTCTAACATCAAAAGAAGACACTCTGTTGATGTTAACATTTAATGGTCATCTCATCGGGGCTTCACAAAATCCTGGCTTAATGTTACAAGTGAGAAACCTCAGTTCAGAAACATCAAAGATCAAGATTCCCAGGTAGCTGATGAACCTTTTGGCTGTTGCTGTCTCACCTAGTTCTCAAGAGATCTCTGCTGAAGTGATTCTATACCTAGAGCATTTGCAACGCCTTTTGTGAGTGTCAGTGCTGAAGTATAGAAGCCATTCATCAGTTTATTTCAATTTATGTGCCTATGGTGCTTCCTGAAATCCCCAAATAGAAATAAATCACCTTCCCAGTTACACGAAGACTCCTGTGTAACTTCTCCTAGTGACAGCACTTGTAAACCATAGATCATAACTCACTTCACTTTCCCCCAGGGTGTCACATTTTGCTCATGAATGTGGAAAGTTACAGTTTTGGAAATTATCATTGTATAGCTCCAATCCTTATACCCTCAACCTGTGACCAGAATATGTTCTAATGGAATAATTGTGATCAAGGAAAGGAAGAGGATGAAAGATTCAGGAAGAAAGAAGGAAAGAAGAATGGGAGAGAGGGGGAGAAAGATGATACCACTCCCCATTACTGGAAAGTTCTGTCTTCAACCACACAGTTATAAAAATGTCAACCCACACAGCAAGCCTCAGGATTCTCCGTGGAAAAATCAGTGAAATCTGGCAGCAATCACATCTGAAGTGATGAGGTTGCAATGACTGCCAGAGTAGGGGTTTCACAAGGCTAGGATTTTGTAAAGATCTATTATTCAGTTAGGCCTAGTAGAGGCAACCTTCATCTACACCTTTGAACTTACTTGGACTTTAAATTTAGCTTAATCTCGGGTTATATCAAGTAGGTTATGGAGTTAAAGGATGAAACCTATTTCCTGAAATCATCTTTTATTAACCAAAAATAAGAAGTCACTGAGGGTTTAGTACAGTATGTATTAAGAAATGCAGTGCTGTGTCTTTTAACACATGTATTTCAATAAAAGGCAGACTCTGGATATAAATCTGAAATGAAAAATCCACCAAGTAGCCTTTCCTCCCCTGTTTCTCTTTACTTCTCTTCGATCTCCTTCTAGCAGTCTCTTTTCACTGTCTTTCTCCCCACTCCCTTTTTAAATCACTCTTTTCTTTTCCCTCCTTCTCACTTCTTTCCTTCCTTTATTCTTTCCATTCTCAGTTGAATTTTTATTTTCCATCTTTCTGTTTTTTCCCCCATTTAACAATATTCTATTCTGTGCTTTTTAACATTTTTCCTTCTACACTTTAGCTATTGAAATCATTTCTGATAGCCATGTGAATATTATTGGGTTCCCTGTTCTCCCAAAAACACACTACCTAGAGAAGTTCTGTTGTTGTTCAGTTGCTAAGTTGTATCCAACTTGCAACCCCATGGACTGTAGCCTGCCAGGGTCCTCTATCCATGGGATTCTTTTGACAAGAATACTGGAGTGGGTATGTTTGCCTAAAATTAAACTAAGGAAAAATGCAAAGCAAATGAGAGATAATATCAGTCCAAAATACTGTAATTATGTAGAAGAATAAAGAATGTCTCAATTCCTCTCTCTTTTTGTCTCTACCTGCCCAACTTATCACCTATTGTTATTCATTGGCTCTGTTACCTATAGAGAACTTAAGTTACTTTTTCAAATGCAAAGTGTACTATGACTTAAGAGCAGTTTTACATAATAGTTTTTTTTAATATGTATAGGAAAATAAATCTTCATTGTTATTGATATTTTTACTAATTAGTATGGAAAATAGTACTCAATACTCACCTAAGTAGTGTATAATATTGGGGAAATGTAGGAGCTGAGAGATTTGAAATTATATAAAAAACAACTTCTATCACATTCTCAAGTTACCCAGGCTTTTAATCTATTATTTATGTACTTATTTGTAGTTTGGGCAGTGTGCTTAGACCCACACATTTGATTCGTATGGTGTTACTCTTTAGTTCCAGAGCGTATATATTTGTTTAATATAATAAATTAGTTGATCTCCATCCTTGCTTTCAGGTAATGAGATGTCCTTTACATTTAACTTAGGAAGAAACTCTTTCCCCTACTCCTTTACTGTATTCACTTTAGAGAAGTGAACCAAGGTGAAAAAGCAAATGAAACAAATCTTCCTTTTACCTAAGACAAGTCTTGCAGCATAGACAGCTCAGACCCAGGTTTAGGAAACATTTTGCATTTTGAAATTAATGCAGGCAGAAGAGGGAAATGGAAACTTGTAAGCAAAATTGAGGTGAACATTTGTCAAATGATAGCTTCAAGTCTGCATGAAGTAAGCATGCACTTTTGTGAGAAGATGGTAACAGAGAAAGGGAAGCTAGTCCTTTTCCACTAAGATGGAATGTAGTATCTTTCATTCCATTGGCTGGAAATAAGTTTAGATTCTATAGATTCTATTTAAAATAGAGATGGGCAGAGCAGTGATCTATTTGGGCAATAAAAAAGGTAGACTATGAGTGGTTTGAACATGACACATAATATTTCTACTGGCAGAATCAACCCCAGATAAAGCTGATGCACTGCCTAAGGAAAAAAGCTTTCACAACAATTTTTACCAGTACAAAGTACAAAGAGCTGAAAGCTGCAAAAATAGTTGGTAGCACTTCAGAAATAGTGCCCTCACCAAAACAAACCCAAGGGTAAATTCCCCATACTTCAACATGAAAGGAACCTCAGAGAAGAAGTGGAGAAAATTCTGTCAACAAATGGCTCTCTGTAATTCCAAATCTTTGAGGGGAAGCCTGCCCTTTTTCTCAAGCTATTCTTTCTCTCATTCCCAAGTTGCATTTACTTTTTATGATATATACACGATAAAATTTTATTTCCTTTCCTTTCTGAGGTCCATAAAGGACCAGTTCCCCGCTTTAGCTAAGAAACAACTTGACATCTCTTCGTGGTTGGTACTTACAGGTCTCAAACCCGTAACGTCTCCAGCTGAACTTGCATATAACCCACATACTCAGCCCTTCCTCCAGTGTATTTCCAAGGTGCTTTGGCCAGAAGAATCAAAAATCATCCTGGGAGTATTTTTTCCTTTGACAACTGTCTGGGTATCTTATTTCAGGTTCCCTAGATGCAAAGATTGAGATAGGGATTTGAATACACAATATTCTGTGACAAGGGGGACAGTCCTTTGGAGATTGACAGTCATTAACTTAGGGTGTGAGTATGAAGGATGAAGGGCACCACTTTCAAGCAGGTGCCGAATTTCTCTGTTAAAGGGATTAGGAGTAAGCTAGCAACCTATTTTAACAGTACCCTGCCCAGTAGAGTAGACTTGAGTAGGCCACCAATTCCGTGGACTACAGTCCATGGGGTTGCAAGGAGTCAGACACAACTGAGCATGAAAGCAGAGCCAGAGAGAGCCACCGTTTCTATTCCATCAACAATATCTAGTGGGTCCCCAAGTCTCATTAATTCAAATTTTTAAATAATTATTGATTTAGCTACTTTATCATTCTACCATTACCCTGTTCATGGTAATAGTTTTGTTCTTCTAATATATAATATTCTCCTAGTTATTCCTCACAAATCCATTGGTATGCCTCTCTATATCTGTCCACAAAGCAGTCAGTGACTTTAAAAAAATAAATAAATAAACCACCTCACTGCTTTTACTAAGACTCATAGGATAAATTTACAAATCTATAAGATGGTCTACAAAATGCCATATGATCTGTTTTGTGTCAACCTCTGCAGTCAGTTCCTCAACTGCCTGTCCCCTGACTACTTTAGCTACTTGTTGTTGTTATTTAGTCATGAAGTCATGTTCGACGCCTTTGAGACCCCATGAACTGTAGCTCACCAGGGTCCTTTGTCCATGGGATTTTCCAGACAAGCATACTGGAGTGGGTTGCCATTTCCTTCTTCAGGGGAACTTCCTGACCTAAAGATCAAACCCACGTCTCCTGCTTGGCAGGCAGATTCTTGATACCACTGAGCTACCTGGAAAATGCATCCTTTAGCTCCTAGAGGATATAACAGTTCCTAAAAGCAGAAGTTGTTTCCTATTTAATGGCTTTTGTTCATGCTGTCCTCTATTCTAAACACTTTTCTCCAGAAGAAGCAAGTTCTAGATAGAAATCTCATTCACAAGGGACCATTCCCTGAGCTTCCTGGACTAGATGTGTGTCTTTACTTATCTGATCTCACAGTACTTTTGTAGCACTTGTCAGAAATATGCTTTTATGTGTGAGTTTCCCTATTTAACTGTCTCTCTCCTACACCACACAAGACTATTATTCTTCATGAAAGTAAAGATTTTTACCTGCCTTATATTTGCTATTCTGTTTCCCTTCTCCAAAACTATGAAACACCAGCTGCTGCTGCTAAGTCGCTCAGTCGTGTCCGACTCTGTGCGCCCCCATAGACGGCAGCCCACCAGGCTCTTCTGTCCCTGGGATTCTCCAGGCAAGAATACTGGAGTGGGTTTCCATTTCCTTCTCCAGAAACACAAGCTAAATGCTAATAAATATATACTGGGAAAAGGTCAAATATATGTGGAATAGAAGACAAAAAACAGAAATATTGCAGCCATTCTTATCTGACCTTTAAGAAAAGTCTGTGTTTCTGGCTGAGATTTATCTAGGTCTGCTTTCACGCAAAAATGATGTACCTAAGAATCTGTATTCTGTTGTTTAGGAAACCTAATATGAAAACTAGCAAATACAAGTCTAGTGCCAAGTGGCTAAAGCAATTTCATATTGAGTTTGATGTCTTTCTTGAATACAAGGGAGAACAATCCATGGACTAGGGGAGTTCAGTGCCTCACAAGCAGTGGAACCCTATTCCTGAGGGATTTAGGGCAAGAGTGAGTTTTACAGAGGTTAGAAGAACAGGATGAGCTAGGAGGTCAGGCATTCAAAAATGCCTCTAAGAATAGAGGGTGAGCAGGTCTTGCTTTCCAGGATAAAGAGAGCTCAAGAAAGATTAGTTGGAATATTGTGATGGGTGCATATTAGGCTTCCTTGACAGGTGTTCCCTGGAAGTGTAGTTTGACTTAGGTTTATATTTGTGATGTATGTCAGGCCCCGGGAGCAGCCTCCATTTTGTGAGTTCTAATACACAAATTAACTTTATCACTAGTAATTATAAAAGGAGCCAGTACTTTTGAGTGATTACTATTATATAGGTACATTTCTAAGCACTTTATATGTATTAACAACTTTAATACTCATATAAATTAGTATCTATTGTTTTTCCAAAAATTATGTTTGAAGAGATTGAGAAACAATGAAGCTAAATAATGTGGCCAAGATCACACAGCTAGTGATAGTGAAGCTAATAATTAAGTTCAAGATTAATTTTCTTAACACTCATGCTCTCACTCAGGGCTCCCTTGGTTTAAGGTTTAAGAATATAGACTTTATAATCAGAAAGATGTCATTTGAATGGTAGCTCTATCAATTTAGTAGATGTAAGATCCTAAGCTAGTCATTTAACTTATTCAAATTTGTTTCCTTATTTATGAAATGGAGGCAAGAAAAGCACTTGCCCCAAAGGTCAGCATTTACTGCAATACCTTTCAATTAGGAAATACTCAAATAATAATAACTAATGCCATTGTCTCTGTATTATGATTGTGTATATTTGTTTACAACTAGCAGAAATCCTAAATCAAACTGGCATACACAATAAGAGGATATGACTGGCTCATGTATCTGAAAATCCAATGTAAGGTGGACTCTAGGTGGGGGTCAGATCATTGTGACCCAGGGTGCAGGATTTTCCAACATATTCCTCTTCTGGACTAGCAGCTTTATCTAAGGGTTAGATTCTTTTATATTCTCCAATAGTGGCAGAGAATGAAAGCACTTTTCATTTCTGGTTTAGAGTGAGTGTTTTTCCTTTAACAACCAAACAAATTTTGGGGAAGGAAGTTCTGGGATTTACTCTGTTCAGTATAACTGTGGTCAGAAATTAAAGTGACACATTAGTTATTGTTGTTCAGTCCCTCAGTCATGTCTGACTCTTTGCAACCCCATGGAATGGAGCATGCCAGGCTTCCCTGTCCTTCACTATCTCCCAAGAGTTTGCTCAAATGCATGTCCATTGAGTCAATGATGCCGTGCAACCATCTCTTCCTCTGTCATTCCCTTCTCCTCCTGCCTGCAATCTTTTCCAGCATCAAGGTCTTTTCTAATTGGTTGGCTCTTTGCATCAGGTGGCCAAAGTATTGGAGCTTCAGCTTCAGCATCAGTCCTTCTGATGAATATTCAGGGTTGATTTTCTTTAGAATTGACTGGTTTGATACCTTGCAGTCCAAGGGACCCTGAAGAATCTTCTCCAGCACCACAGTTCAAACTCATCAATTCCTTGGCACTCAGCTTTCTTTCTGGTCCAGTTCTCACATCCGTACATGGCTACTGGAAAAATCATAGCTTTGACTAGATGGACTTTTGTCAGTTAAGTGATGTCTCTGCTTTTTATGCTAAGTTTGTCATAACCTTTCTTCCAAGGAGCAAGTGTCTTTTAATTTCATTGCTACAGTCACTGTCCACAGTGATTTTGGAGCCCAGAAAAATAAAATATGTCACTGTTTCCATTTTCTCCCCATTTATGGCTCAGGCAGTAAAGAGTCCACGTGCAATGTGGGAGACCTGGGTTTGACCTCTGGTTTGGGAAGATCCTCTGGAAGAGGACATGACAACCCACTTAGTCTTGCCTGAAGAATCTCCATGGACAGAGGAGCCTGAGGCTACAGTTCATGGGGTCACAAAGAATCCGACACAAATGAGTGACTAAGCACAGCACATATGCCATGAAGTGATGGGACTGGCTATCATGATCTTAGGTTTTTGAATGTTGAATTTTAAGTTACTTTTTCACTCTGCTCTCTCATCTTCATCAAGAAACTCTTTAGTCCCTCTTCACTTTCAGCCGTTATAGTGGTATCTTATGCATATTTGAGGTTGTTGATATTTCTCCCAGCAGTCTTGATTCCAGGTTGTGATTCATTTGGCTCAGCATTTTACGTGCATGATGTACTCTGCATATAAGTTAAATAAGCAGGGTGATAATAAACAACTTTGACATTCTCCTTTTCTAATTTTGAACTAATCCACTGTGCCATGTCCAGTTCTAACTGTTGCTTCTTGACTTCCATACAGATTTCTCAGGAGGCAGGTCAGGTGTCTGGTATTCCCATCTCTTTAAGGCTGTTCCACACTTTGTTGTGATCCACATAGTAAAGGCTTTAGCATAGTCAATGAAGCAGAAGTACATGTTTTTCTGAAATTCTGTTACTTTTTCTATGATCCAGTGGATATTGGCAATTTGATCTCTGGTTCCTCTGCCTTTTCTAAATTCAGCTTGCACATCTGGAAGTTCTTGCTTCTTGTAATTTTGAAGCCTAGATAGAAGGATTTTGTACATTACCTTGCTAGCATGTGAAATAAGTGCAATGGTGTGGTAAATTGAACATTCTTTGCATTGCCTTTCTTTGGGATTGGAATGAAAACTGACCTTTTCCAGTCCTGTGGCCACTGCTGAGTTTTACAAATTTGCTGACATATTGAGGGCAGCACTTTCACAGCATCATCGTTTAGGATTTGAAATAGCTCAACTGGAATTCCATCACTTCTACTAGCTTTGTTCGTGGTAATTCTTTCTAAGACTCACTTGACTTTACCCTCCCTCCAGGATGTCTGGCTCTAAGTGAGTGATCACACCATCACAGTTATCTGGGTCATTACGATGTTTTATACAGCTCTACTGTTTGTTCTTGCCACCTCTTCTTAATATTTTCTGCTTCTGTTAGGTCCATACCATTTCTGTCCTTTATTGTGCCCATCTTTGCATGAAATCTTCCCTTGGTATCTCTAATTTTCTTAAAGAGATCTCTAGTCTTTCCCATTCTATTGTTTTCCTCTATCTTTTTGCACTGATCACTGATGAAGGCTTTCTTTTCTCTCCTTGCTATTCTTTTGAACTCTACATTCAGATGTGTATATCTTTCCTTTTCTCCTTTTCCTTTTGCTTCTCTTCTTTTCTCAGCTATTTGTAAAGTCTCCCTCGACAACCATTTTGCCTTTTTGCATTTCTTTTTCTTGAGGATGGTTTTGATCATTGCTTCCTGTACAATGCTATGAACCTCTGTCCATAGTTCTTCAGTAACTCTGTCTATCAGATCTAATCCTGTGAATCCATTTGTCACTTCTGCTGTATAATCATAAGGGATTTGATTTAGGTCATACCTGAATGATTGCCATGAGACAATTGCAAAGGTCTTGGCTACTGTCCATTGAGGAATGATGAGTAGAGAAGTAGCTGGTGTATGATAATAATAGATCTCCCCAGAAGTCAATGCCACCACACCTTATGTTTTAGACACAATGGAAAATGGGGTGATTCTCCCAAGGAACCTCTGGATGCTATTGGGAGACAATGATATTGGATAGACAAGCAAAGAGTTTTCACTAAATATTATATAATCCCTTTATAGTGTTTTGTTTAGTATAAATATCTATGTAACAGATGTTGGCTGCTGATGTTTCTGTTTTGTACAACTGGATATATGGAACAAACCATTTAGGGGTGGGGGAGAGTAGAGTCATTTAGTTTCAAAATCCTACCTCTCAATCTTTTACCTTCTTTGGCATAGGCATATCAAAATCAGATGGAGTTTATAAAAATTTGTGTGGATTCTAGTTGTTTCACTGTTTAGAAGGTTTGATACCTGTTTGGTGAAGATCTCTTATTTATATTGTGATCTGTGAAAGTTATTTTTACCCTAGAACTAGGTATGTGTTCCTGACAGAAGCCATTTGTTCTCCCTAAAGCCATGCCAAACTCTCTCTCTCTCTTTTTTTTTTTTAATAGTCATCTACAGAGTTTGTATGAATGCATTTTTCCCTTCCTCACTGAATTCAGAAATGTTTCAATATTTGGGAAAGTATCTGTGGAATGAATTGTTAAATTTGCCTATCATTTAGTGAACACACAATCATTTTTATTTTAACTATACTAAGATAGAATCACATCTTGAAATAATGAGAGTTTGTTCTCAAATTGCTTAAATGAGCCAGTTGCATAGGAAATATTCTTAATGTCAGTTTATTTTACTTAATGTGGTATATTTGGATCATATAAGATGATTGGTGAAATAGCATCCTGGTAAAAGTTAGAGGAAATTGCCTATTTACATGGTAAGTATCTGATAGTCATATATGGATGTGATAGTTGGGCCATAATGAAGGCTGAGCACCAAGAATTGATGCTTTTGAATTTGTGGTGCTGGAAAAGATTCTTGAGAGTCCCTTGGGCTGCATGGAGATAAAACCAGACAAACCTAAAGGAAATCAATTCTGAATAATCATTGGAAGGACTGACACTGATGCTGAAACTCCAATCCTTTGGCTACCTGTTGCAAAGAACCAACTAATTGGAAAAGACCCTGATGCTGGGAAAGATTGAGGGCAGGAGACAAAGGCAGCAGACAATGAGATGGTTAGATAGCATCACTGAAGCAATAGAAATGGATATGAGCAAACTCCAGGTAATAGTGAAGGATAGGCAAGCCTGGAGTACTGCAGTCCATGGGGTCACAAAACAACAACATGGATTCACTCTCAGCTACCCACCTCCAGCAGGTTGACTGGTATAATTGATCTCCTTCTTCACAAATTTGAAAAATTATTTTGTAAGCAAAAGGCCTGAATTCAAATGTCTACCAATTCTACTTCTGTGATGTGACATTGCCTTGCTTATCCTTGAAATTCAAATTGTCCATCTGTAATCAGAAGTAATTAATATTAAAGTAAAATTTTCTCTCCTAAAACTAGAAATTTCATTTCTTAAACTTCAGCTTGAAATAATCAATTTAATCCTCTTAAGAGAATGTAGGAAATGAGTTCTATTGGATTTACAACAAAGCTACATAGCAACAGATTTTTTTGTTCTGTGTTTGTAATCCATTAGGTCAAATGTTCATACTAAAAGTCTTTGAAACTTCCCAGAAATAATACCTTGCTACAGTTTTGAAAGATTAAAATATTCTAAATTTATTCTTTGTATGACGATCTTGCTTTAAAAATAAAATGCTTCACTCTTCCCTTGCTAATGTTAAATTCACACATCAAATTTTGTCATGGTTAAAAATATCTATCTAATGAATATAAAATATGAGGTTTCCCCACTCTTGTCTTATCTCACATCCTTGTCAAAGCAGGAATTTATCTTTCCTTATTTCATTCACCTAATACTTATTTAGAACCTACTGTGGGCTAGAATCAGGCTACAGGCTGGACAAGTTAAAAACTTCAATTTAGATGCTGTAATGTCTCCTGTGGGGCAGGTCTTTGCACTTACTGAACTAAAAATTGCCGTTTGATAATGTAAGACTGATTTTTAGAAGAAAAAAATACTCTCTTTTATATACCTAAGGTTTCCTATGAAAGGCAAGCTGAGAAATTGATTTCCATTGCGCACACACACACATAGACTAAAACATTTTACCAATGAAATCTACCTCCTGTTTCTCTATGCTTCAGTATGCAGAAGAGAAACTGCGCAGGCCTGCAAGAATGAAATGAGTTTCTATTTTTTTATCAGAGGAACTGAAGACAGACAGATTGAAATGCATCAGTTTCTACTAACCAGTAGATGGTGCTTTTAGTAATAAATTTATGAGGTTACTTGAATATCCTTTCTGTAATTTTTTTTAAATAAAACTAAGCAGAAAGTAATATTTTGCCATGACATGAAACAGTCTGTATTTATTCTTGTTACCAACATAAATCCTTACAAAGCTCAGCACAGTTTCCTCAGAATTCCTATCAGGTCTCTGTCAAAAAGTGAGAGAAGAAATATCAAAGTAGCTAAAATTGATATGTCCTATAGCCTAATAATTTATTTAAATGCTGAATGCTTATAAAATTGAAGTAATCTAAGTTCCAGCATAGCTCCAATTACAAATAAACTCACATGTACTGTTTCATCTCATGCTGACTTCATAACATTTTACTGTGTGTATGTAATGTTTTTCAATATTAAAAATTAAAATTTTAAAAACTCATAGAGGAAAAATTCTCATAAAGCTAAGATTTTTGATTTGTTAAACTATAGTAGCATTTACTCTTGGCATGTTTTACTTGGCCTCTTTCTTTAGTTGTGGCCTTCATTTATCTTATATCAACCTAAATATATTATGCTCTTCTAATATTGGCTACCACATTTCAAAGAAATAAATGGCATCTCAACTATGTCAAGGGACTCAGCGTCTTAGCTTAAACTGGATAAGGATGACTTCCAACAATGAGCAATAGTAAATTTTCAAATATTAAAAACATTCCATTTTCTTATACCTATTATTTATATTTCATTTGAGTTTGGAGAAAATGTTTTGAAAATAATTTCTTAACAACTTTTATATAAAATATACAGCAATGTTAATTACATTAATCATGTTGTGTATTACATCCCTAGTACTTAGAACTGACAGTTTGTGCATCAGTTTCTATTATTCCCTATTCAACTGACCAAATTAGACTTATCTCTAAATTCAATATTAAGTATTTTTCTTTAATATATATATAATTATGATGTAGTTTTGGCATTGCTAAAAATTAATATTAAAACACGAGTCAAAACACCAAAAGTTAATATCAAAATACCATTTAAACTGTGCTTGAATTCACACAGTTCTTAGTAAACCGAACTGTATATATCCTAGTAGGTTTCTGCCAACCCCAGAGTCTCAAATTTCAATACAGAGATTTCATTATGGAAGAGAGATGCAGTACTATGGTTTTTTTGCTATTTATTGGCGTCATCTGTTAGCCTTACTTTCAGCTTAATAGAAAAATTTTGATGTTTATAGTTTGAAATTTGGCAAAGGAGGAGTTAACTTCTAAAAGCACAGTTCAGTTCAGTTCAGTCACTCAGCTGTGTCCAACTCTTTGTGACCCCATGGCAGCAAACCAGGCTTCCCCGTCTATTACCAACTCCCAGAGATTGCTGAAACTCATGTCCATTGAGTCAGTGGTACCATCCAACATCTCATCCTCTGCAGCACCCCTCCCCTCCTGCCTTCAATCTTTCCCATCATAAGGTCTTTTCCAATGAGTCAGTTCTCTGCATCAGGTGGTCAAAGTATTGGAGCTTCAGCTTCAGCATTAGTCCTTCCAATGAATATTCAAGACTGATTTCCTTTAGGATTAACTGCTTGGATCTCCTTGCAGTCCAAGGGACTCTCAAGAGTATTCTCCAACACCACAGTTCAAAAGCATCAATTCTTCAGTGCTCAGCTATCTTTATGGTCCAACTCTCACATCCATACATGACTACTGGGAAAATCATAGCTTTGACTAGACGGACCTTTGTTGACAAAGTAATGTCTCTGCTTTTTTATGTTGTCTAGGTTTGTCATAGCTTTTCTTCCAAGGAGCAAGCGTCTTTTAATTTCATAGCTGCAGTCACCATCTGCAGTGATTTCGGAGCCCAAGAAAATAAAGTTTGTCATTGTTTCCATTGTTCCCCCATTCATTTAACCATGAAGTGATGGGACTGGATGCCATGATCTTAGTTTTTTGAATGTTGAGTTTCAAGCCAGCTTTCACTCTCCTCTTTCACTTTCATCAAGAGGCTCTTTAGGTCTTCACTTTCTGCCGAAAGGTGGTATCCTCTGAATATCTGAGGTTATTGATATTTCTCCCAGCAATCTTGATTCCAGCTTGTACTTCATCCAGTCTGGCATTTTGCGTGATGTGCTCTCCATATAAGTTAAATAAACAAGGTGAGAATATACCGCCTGAAAGTACTCCTTTTCCAATTTTGAACCAGTCCATTTTTCCATGTCCAGTTCTAACTGTTGCTTCTTGACCTGCATACAGATTTTTCAAGAGGTAGATAAGGTTGTTTGGTATTCCCATCTCTTTGAGAATTTTCCACAGTTCGTTGTCATCCACATAGTCAAAGGCTTTGGCATAGTCATTAAAGCTGAAGTAGATGTTTTTCTGGAGCTCTCTTGCTTTTCCTATGATCCAATGCCATGTTGGCAATTTGATCTGTTAGTCTTTCTTAATGATAATTTTTGATCAGGCATCATAGGCATAAATATGAATTATTCAGTGTGAACATTTTGGGATGTGATGAAGAGTTACTTCTGTGATGTTTTCAAGGGTATAACCTACTTCTGAAGAACAAAGATAAAGTAAGTTAGAATAGCATCATATATACATGAGAGGTGCTGCACTACTCTTACCCCAAATCCACAATTTCAATCTAGTCTTAAGAAAATATCAGAGAAACCCAAATTGAGGGATGTTATACAAAATAATTTACTAGTATTCATCAAAATTGTCTGAATCATAAAGAAGAAGGAATTATCAGAAGTGACAACTATAGGCAATGTAGGAGGTTAGACTGGACTAACATAGGCAGGAAAACTGGCACGTTTCAAAGACTATCAGTCAGTCAGTTTAAAATATTGTATTAATGTATTTTCCTAGCTTCTATCATTGTTCTGTGGCCTTATAAACTGTTAACAATAGAGGAATCTGGGTGAAAGTATAAAGGCACTCTGTACTATTTTTGCAACTTCTAAGTTTGACATTATTTCAAAATAAAAAATAAATGAGCAGATGGGTGTATAAATATTCAGAATTTAGAAGTCTATCAGCTTTACTTTAGTTCTCAAATGTCCTTTCTTACAAATCTTTATAATAGTGTAGCTTTAAATGAAACCTGGTAAAAAGAGTGTTGTCAACCTTAAGAAATTACCCATTATAAAATTATAACTATCATTATGATATCAAAGAAAGCAGTATATATGCCACATAAATAAATTGATACTGCCTGTTCCTTTACCCAAATTCGATTAACTATCCTGTTTCAAGCCAAAATGATATTAAGTAAGGAGTTTATTAGATTTCAGATCTGGCCCTTGAAAAGGGTAGTTATATTTTCCAGGTGTCATTTTAATTTTAAGCTAAAGGTAATGTGATCTACAGCAGGTGTATGGAAATTTTGGTTCTGAATTTGCTTTCCTATGATGTTTTTAAGTTCATAAATGTATAGTTTGTGTTTCCTGAGTATCTCCACATGAGTCACACGTAGCAATTTAACAACGTCATGTATGCTAAATAACTTACCATAAAAATATGCTTTGAATAAAATTGAGTATTAGAAATTTAAATTCGAATGTTGATTTGGAAAGGAAAACAATTATATAATTATAACTGCAATTAAACTACAATTAGCTGTTTTTACATATTCTAAACAAATAAAATAGTCCCTTTCTGTTTTTTGTTTTTTCAATATACTGCATGCAAGCAGTGGTTTTACATTTATCTATGTGGAGAACAGAAATAAATCACATGTATTTATTAAAAGTCAAGCAGAAAAAGATGGCCTTCTAGCTTCCTACTAGTCCTCATATCATCAGTGGACTGTCTGAACTGACTTATGTCTTACTGACTTTCTGGAAATGATACATCGCATTATGTAACTTTGAGAATACCATTTGACAACAAAAAGAAAATATGTAAGGAAAGATTGTCTCTTTGGGATGTGGGACTGTCTTACAAATATAAAAATACAGAAGATATTACATTAATTGTGAGATAACACAATTTACTATAGGCTTGTATAAAGGAGTTAATGAGAGTTCACGAGAAAAAGGGCTTCCTTGGTGGCTCAGCGGTAAAGAATGTTCCCTGCAGTGCAGAAGACCCAGGTTTGATCTCTGGGTCAAGAAAATCTCCCGGAGGAGGGCATGGCAGCCCGCTCCAGTATTTTTGCCTGGAGAATTCCACTGACAGAGAAGTCTGGTGGATTACAGTCCATAGGATTGCGAAGAGTTGGACAGCAGTGAAACAACTGTGCACGCCTGCACACAGGAATAAAGTCACAAAGCTAAAAGAAAGCAAAAAACAATGCCTGAAAGGAAGACATAAAATAGTGTACAAATATTTATTTTAATTTCTTCTAGAAAAATAATGACCTAGAAGAAAATCTTTCTTTTTAACTAGCAAATGAATACCAAAGATGATTACTTTGATCATTTTTACATATTTTTTGATTAGTTGTGAAATGACAGAAAACTGCAAAGATGACCATCACAGTGAAAGGTTTGTGTGTGTGTGTGTGTGTGTGTTTGTGTGTGTGTATTTTAGACTGCTAACTAGCTTTCTTTGTTGAGAACATGTGGATCACAATGTATAAATTGGTTTATTTTTTTTTCACTTCACATTTACCATGAAAATTTTCTCAAGCTACGATAGGTTCTTAAATGTTCTTCTAAACATTTATATAATACATTCCCTTAAATAGTTGTACAATGCTTTATTTATCTCCTATAATTTGGTTTCTTTTTTTTTCTTTTTTAAATCCATGACTGATTCATGTCATTGTATGACAAAAGCCACTACAATATTGTAAAGTAATTAGCCTCCAACTAATAAAAATAAATGAAAAAAAAAATTTTTAATAAAATAAAAGGGATGACCAAATAATTTGGTTTCTTAAGCTTGGCTCCAATAATAAAAATAATAATATAATTATATTAGAATTAGAGGTGAGATAAACATCAGTATTGTTTAATATTCACTAATGTTAAACTATATTTTAACCTTAAAAGCAGAATTGTAAGTATGCATATTTATATATTTCTTATATCTAAAGTCATATTACTCCAGGAATAGAACAGACATTTATATTTTCACTCCTGATATATGAGAATATTTGCTTTGTCAAAAGTCTGCCAACTCCATATAGACATTTAAAAAAAAAAATTTATAGCACTTCAATGGCTGGAAACTTAACATTTTATTGTTTCAACTTCCACTAAAAAGAAAACTTACAATTGACATGAAACATTTTTTAGATTATTTTTGCAATTGCCTATTTAAAACCTCAGTCTGCCTTATATCTAATCTTTATTGAGCACTTCCTATGTATCATTCTGCACAATACTTTCATGTGTCCCCAGTTATGTCTGACTTTGCAATCCCATGGACTGCAACCCTTCTCTGTCCACAAGATGTTTCCATCAAGAATACTGGAGTGAATGGCCATTTCCTCCTCCTGGGGTCTTCCCAACCCAAGGATCAAACCCAGGTCTCTTGTGTCTCCTACAATGGCAGGCAGATTCCTTACCACTGAGCCACCTGGGAAGCCCCAATAACACTTTACATATTGTGCTATCTTCTTTAATCCTGTATCAACCACCTTGCTTTAGAGATGCTGTAAATTCCTATTTACAAATCGAATCAAAAGTTGAAGTGTAATCATTAAAGTAAAGATGAAAGTCTTTCAGTCCTGTCCGACTCTTTGCAACCCAATGGACTATACAGTCCAGGAATTCTCTAGGCCAGAATACCGGAGTGGGTAGCCTTTCCCTTCTCCAGGGGATCTTTGGAACCCAGGGATCAAATCCAGGTCTCCTGCGTTGGAGGTGGATTCTTTACCAGCTGAGCCACAAGGGAAATCCAAGAATACTGGAGTGGGTAGCCTATCCCTTCTCCAGTGCATCTTCCCAACCCAGGAATCAAACCAGGGTCTCCCGCATTGCAAATGGATTCTTTACTGACTGAGCTATAAAACTTGTCTCAAATTATAGATCAAGCAGTAAAAAATTCAGCTGTATTTCTTGATGTTTTGTGTCAAAAAGAAGTTTCTCAGATCCTTGAGAAAAACAGTTTTGGCTTATGAAACTGGCAGAAGGCTTTGGGTAGAAAAAGGATTTACTATTGCATTGCCCTCACAATTAAATCACTCTCAGAAATGGGAAATTAGAGGTTTAGAGTTAGAAAGAAGGTAGTCTAAAGTTTAGCCAAGCTAAAATAAACATTAAGGGCTCTCTTGATAACTTAAATGATCTTTGATATTCAAAGAAATTAACTCTATTAGTCATAATTATTACAAATAATTTTCAGCAAATGTATTTTTACAATTTAGTAAAGTTTGCAACTCTAGCAATCTATATTTGTTATGGAAAAATGAGAAACAACTAAGTGGCAGGAAACCTAAATTTAGACTAGCTATTTACATGTGTTATGCAAATCTGTTACTTACTTTTTCTAATCAAGAGTGTATTTTAAAAATTGTTCTTCATAAGTAACAATGCTTTAGAATATCATTCTAAATTTCTATTTGACACTTTGCAGTTTAAGCAAGCTTCTACTATTTCATATAGATTGTTTGCAATGAAACAATAGAAATGTGTACAAACCATACACTACTCCAGGAAAAAAAAATTATCTTTACACAATAATACAGATGGCCCCCAACTTGCAATATTTTGACTGTATGACAGTGCAAAAGTAATATGCATTCAGTAGAAACTGGATTTTGGATTTTGCATGTTCATCTTTCCCCAAGTTAGTGATATACAGTCTAAGGCCCTCTGGCAGTACTGGGCAGTGATCTACAGGTGGCTCCCAGTCAGTCACATGGTCCTGAGGTTGAGCAACTGATACACTTATAACCATTCTGGACCCAGACGACCATTCTGTTTTTCACTTTCAGTAGAGTATATCAATAAATTATATGAGACATTCAATGGTTTATTATAAGATAGGGCTTGTGTTAAAGGATTTTGTCCAACTGTAAATTAACGTGAAGTATTTTGAGAACCGTCAATGGGCTAAGCTAAGTTATGCTGTTCTGTGGCTTTGTGTATTAAATGCATATTCAGTCATGCTACCTTCCATTTAGGGTGGGGTTACTGCACATAATCCAGGGGGTAAGTTGAGGAAGATCTGAAATAACAAGTTGTTATTTTTATTTTGCAGTGCATACTGTTTTTTGTAATACTTTGTTTTTAATCCTCTCAGGAGCCCAAGAGAAAGGTACAGTTTTCATCTCTGTACTTTAGACTAGAAAATTTAATCAAAGAGATGCTAACTTACTCCCCTATGGTCACAAAGCTAGTAAATGATCTCGTAGAATAACTTTTAACTGGTAAACCTCCTAAACATAGAACATATAACATTTAGTGAACAATATCTGATTGAAAAGAATGTCATGATTTTATTTTTAGAAAACTGTTTTATATATATATGTGTGTGTGTGTGTATATATATATATATATATATAACATTTATATAAGGCTATAAACCAAGATCTGAACAGTGTTTACCTCTATTTGATAGGATGAATTTATTTTCTTATTTTTGTTAGTTAATATTTAAGCATGCACTGAACTGATAAAACTGTGTTGCTTTTGTTGTTTACTCACTAAGCTGTGTCTGACTCTTTTGTGACTCCATGGACTGTAATGTGCCAGACTCCTCTGCCCATGGGATTTCTCAGGCAAGATTATTAGAGTGGGTTGCCATTTTCTTCTCCAGGGGACCATCCCAACCAGGGATCAAACCTGCATCTCCTGTATTGGAAAGAGAATTCTTTACTACTGAGACACCAGGGAAATCCAAGCAAAATGTATCTAGAATATGAGAAATACTATAATTGTAGAAACTGCTATTGCAATTTTTTTCAGTATTTGATCACCCAAGAAAACAAAATGAATAAAAATTTAGAAATTAATCACTAAGTCATTTCTGACTCTGCAACCCCATGGACAGTAACCCACCAGGCTCCTCTGGTCCATGGAATTCTCGAGGCAAGAATATTGAAGTGAGTTGCCATTCCCTTCTCCAGGGGATCTTCCTCATCCAGGGATTAAACCCAGGTCCACCTCATCCAGGGACTGAACCTAAGTCACCAGGGAAGCCCCAAATTTTAGATGATCTGACTATAAACAAATTTTCATATGCTTCAGATCAAGCATACTTATTTATATTCAAAATTTATATGAACTGACTATAAATAAGCTTGATCTAAAGCATGTGAAATTTTATTTCCTACAATCATCTGAAATTCCCATGTCTTCCAAAAATTATCTATTTAGCCCCAGAGGACAGTATGTTACATTACCAACATTCAGAGATAGCAAAGGAAATTTGGTTCAAAATTGAAAATAGCTATTTCCACTGAAATAATTTTTTTTCAATTTACCTTAGACTTTTGTAAAATAACAAACTTTTGTTCTAAGAGGAGTATAATGATTCATTATTAATAAAATATCTTGATTTTGTGTACAGCTAGCTTTCTAAGGAATTTGGATGTTACTGGGTAATCTTTGGGGAATTATTGAAGTTTAAGGGTATTTTTTTGTGTTCAAAGAGAAGTGTGTTGGCATTGTTTCAGAAAGAACAATGTCAATAGTATGTGATATAAACCAAAATGGAGGAGAGACTGGGGATAGTGATACGGCACAGATGATCAAAATAACAATAAATAAACATAAGAGATGTTGTATGCTAAATCTTTCAAGAGGATAAAAAGTAATATGGGACAAAAGAGCATCAGGAAGGATGGTCAAGGATGCCAGTATGAAACAAAAAGTTATAGAGGGATATCACGGCAACAGCTTCCAGGAAGTTGTTTAGTCTCTGATGGTGGATTTTGACTTAAAAAGTCTGAAAATCCACCTCTATGACTTGTATTAGATTTCCTTAACAATGGAAATAAATGAAACAACCTACAGAGATGACACCTACTTATTCTATAAAATTAAGCATTCCAGTTTTACGTATGCATCTTTGTCTTCTCAAGAGTTCTCCCCTTCATTTCTAGAACTCTAATCATTGAAGATTCTTTGGTACTGACTCACTTGACCTTATTCTTGTGACTTCAATATCTCAAAATTAACATTGGATAGTTCTGTTAAAAGGGCCACATCAGATCTTTATTTTAGTCTTTGAGTTATTTGAGTTGGTATCTGTTTAACTTCAGTTTTCAAGCTTATCAGATGATGGATTTCCATTTACTTAGGTAAGATTTTAGAAAAGACTTAAGGTTTAAGCAATATTTTGAAAGTATATATGTGTGTATATGTGTGCTTATGTGTGTATAGCTATGTGTGTGCTTTAAGAACCACATAGGTAATTATGCAGAGTAGATATAATATCAAATAATAGGTTTTGTAAATCATAAAGAAATAAACAAAAATACTCATATATTATCCAACAAAAATATTTAAATTGAGAAATATTTCTGTCTTTAAATTTTAGATTTTTAAGTTGAAGTTCAAAGTGGATAATTGAAGCTGTGCATAGCAATTTAAAATTATCTGGTAATGCCCACAAAATCACATCTACATAATTGTGTTGATAACTTGTTGATGGAATTTAACAGCAATTTTTTTCACTAATTGAAACAATCACAATCCAAAAGAGGTTGAAATACAACATGAATAAGCAGGTCAGTTTCACATCATTAGGAAGTTTTAAGTGATATCCAAATAACTGTGAGGGATTATGTACTTTTATGGAATAGAATACACTTCTGAGAAATAAATGGGAGAAATTCATATTAATGGCAAGGATATGTGGGCAATGAAATGAAGTCAAACAACCTTTAAAAGATGCATCACATGTTTCAATAGTTTGGGTGTCCAAGGTGGAGCTTTCAGGTATGGGTGGAGATATGGGAATTCACGAATACTCTCACAGTGAGGGATGATAAAAAAAGAAAAATGTACTGTGCTTGCTGGACATTTGTGGAATATACAGAGGAAAAAAAAAAAAAATCAGAGTCCATGTCCTTTGCATGGATTACCTTATATTCATTCAGAAGGGCCAGGGTAAGAGTAGAACAAGATTTGCTTACATTTCTCCAGACAACTCAATATTTTGATAGACTGTTTCAATTTTTAGTCATCACATTTTCTATCAAATTCAGAAATCTCAATTGTCTTGTCCCTTTTGGAACTTGTTAAATTCTGTGTCTGATGTCAGCTTACAGTCAAAAGCTCATCTTCCCTTAAGAAGAGGAGTATTGTTAAAAACAGGCTCAACACAATCTAAATAAATATATATATTTATATATGTAAATAAAATACATATATATTGCACACACTGCCATGATCATTATTCCCAATATTCCAATGTTTATTGTCATTAAAAAATTAATTAATCATGGACATCTGGTACAGTGTTGACATATTGATTGTACATCTGATCTCCTTTTCTGTAGCAGCTACTGGGCTCTTAGATCAAGAGAAACCTTTGCTGCCACATCAGACATTAGTCTTGTGACAGATGTTCTGTGTTCAACTGAAGGAGTACAGAGGAAAATAACAGTCTCTCCATGCTCGTGAGACCACAGTTGAAAATAAGCAGTTGTCCCCTTCCAGACAACGGCTGTCAAACTCATAGAACCTTGACATAATTTGCAGACTGCCCTGCACTAGAATGAAACCTACATGTTACTTGAGGCTGGCAGGCTCCACATTACTGAAGCACAAGAAGGGTCTGTTTTCCTTTTCTAAAATTCAACTGTACAACCAATGATAAAGAATGTCTCAAAGGTTTTGCTCACTTTCTTTTTTTAAAAAAAAATTTGTGTGTGTATTAATGTATGTAATTTCTTTATGGAAAATTTTTAAAAATAGATAATGACAAAATGGAAGTCACTAATAATCCTTTCTAATAGCCAGAACCATTGGTTAGATGATATTTATCCTTCCTATAAGCTCACAAATGAATACACACATACAAAAACACATTAGTATACACACATTTACACATACACATGTACACATTTTTAGGTATTAAAAAAATATGAGCTTGGTATATGTAGTTTTATAATTTCCTTTTCCACTTAATATTACCTAACAAAAATGTTTCCATGTTCATAAATATCTCTCTGTTGACTTAAAAAAATATTCACAACCTAAAAACTGAGTTATGTTTTATGGGCTTTCCTGGTGGCTCAAACAGTAGGGAATCTGCCTGCAATGTGGGAGACCTGAGTCCAACCCCTGGGTTGAGAAGATCCCCTGGAGAAGGGAGGACTTCAAGCTCAGGAGACAGCATCTCAAGTAACTGTGAGAAAACTGCTCTGAGGAGGTGAGGAGAGGAGTCAGGTTATATAGAAGTTTTGCAACAAAGGGCAGGTAGCCTAAACATAAAAATATTTAATTAAAGAAAAGTAGATATCCCAAGTTAAAGAATTTAACACTTTT
Organism: Muntiacus reevesi; assembly: GCF_963930625.1. Classification (NCBI taxonomy): domain Eukaryota; kingdom Metazoa; phylum Chordata; class Mammalia; order Artiodactyla; family Cervidae; genus Muntiacus; species Muntiacus reevesi. The sequence continues at coordinate 45,824,129 of NC_089251.1, read as the reverse complement.
CTATATATGGGATAATGCAAGACTTTGGGTTTACTGAAATCATTCCTTTCATGAGAATTCCTGCTATCTAGGGCCAATATCCTGTGTTTTTCACATCCTGGCCTCACAGTGAGGAATGTGTGTTAGTCACTCAGTCATGTCTGGCTCTTTGCAATCCCATGGGCTGTAGCCCACCAGGCTTCTCTGTCCATGGAGTTCTCCAGGCAAGAATACCAGAGTGGGTCGCCATGTCCTTCTCCACAGTGAGGAGGGGCTACAGTCTAATTGTTGCTAGGTTGCGAGTATTTTTCTCCCTCCTGAGTGCCCTGAATTCCCCTGTAGAAGCAAATGGCAACCCACTCCAGTATTCTTTCCTGAAGAATCCCATGGACAGAGGAACCTAGTGGGCTAGAGTCCATGGAGTTGCAAATAAATTGGACACAAATGAAGTGACATAGCATGCATGAGTGCCCTTTGGAACCACCAGCTCACATTGGAGGGCTACAATTGCTGATGACCGTGACATCCTTGTTTACTGATATGGAAGGAAATACTTCATTTCTCACCTCTTTTTTTTTTTTTTTTTTTTTACCAGAAACGATAAAACTTTCTGTAAACAGCAAAGCCAAGTGATCTCTGCTGCAACTTTTCAACTCTACCGTTGTAGCTTAAAAGCAGCCATAGGAGATAACTGCATAAATATATGTGTTTTTTTATAATAAAGCTTTATTTACAAACACAAGACATGTGCCATAATTGTTTTATGGATCATAAATGCCCATCTGTGACCTACACTGCTGTTTTAACATTGGCAGAAGGTTCTATGATATGGATGTGGTGTGATTATTTAAGCCTTTTGCTCTCAAGGGGTCTGTACTTTCAGCTTTTTCTTATAAAGCTCCTGTACTGCCAAGGATTCCACTGCAGTTGTGCCTACTAGTGTTGTGACTAGCATCCCTGAGGGCTAGGTTTCCTACCAGTTAATAACTCCCCAGCCTGACAGAACTTCCAGGGCTTCTTCCCAGCCAGAGGGCCTCTGTGAACTGTGGAATTCCTCCACTATATTGTCTCAGGTGTGTCCTCAGCAAGGTTAATTACAAGATAGCATTTAGTGGGCATCCTATACCTTAAGAAGTTACGCAAAATCAACATTTGCTTTCTTTATATAACTTGGAAGATCAGTGAAGTTTTCACATTTACTAAATCCAAAGAAAAGGAAAGAGGGAGTCAGATTTTGTCATTACACGCTTCCTTGAAGGCATATCTAATTGATTTTTCATGTTACATGTTGCTATTGTAATATCATTTAAAAGTGTGTTATTTGAACTGTATTCCAGTTTCTACCTCTCTGAATTGGAAGCAATAAAGAATAATCATTAATGGGTTTATTTTTGCCCTATTATTTTTGAAATCAGGGCCTTTGTTTTCTTGTGCCTTATGTATATTTTTGCTTGTTTTTGCAATTTGCGTTATTCATGCCAGAAGATTCAGAATTTAAATTCTTTTTGTAATTTTACATTTATTGTTAGGTATTTATTTATTTTTTAAGTCAAATTCTGTACATTCTACTTAGCTTTAGGATGTGCTTGACATAGATCCCAAACTCTGAAATAAAGCATAATTTGAGAGTCTACTACAGAAGGTAATAATTTGGACTTGTTGACTGACAGAGCTGCACAATCTTTTCAGTGAACTTTCTAAGAATGGAAGCCTGGTAAATAGCCTCTCAGATAACTCTGAAAGACCTCACTGAAGATGAAAGGAAGGAGCTAGGATACATATGAGTTTTTGCAATAACAGTTGGTAAAGAATTCACCTGCAGTGCAGGAGATGCAGGTTTGATCCCTGGGTTTGGAAGATCTCCTGTAGATCTCTTGTAGTGGTAAAGAACCCACCTCTGAATGTAGGAAGCATAAGAGATGGCGTTTTCAATCCCTGGGTCAGAAAGGTCCCTGGAGGAGGGCATGGCAATTCACTACAGTATTCTTGTCGGAGAATCCCATGGACAGAGGAGCCTGGTGGATTACAGACCATAGGATCACAGAGTCAGACACGACTGAAGCAATTTAGCACAGCACACACCAATATTCTTGCCTGGGAAATCTCATGGACAGAGGAGTCTGGTCGGCTACAGTCCATGGGGTTGCAAAAGAGTCAGACACCACTCAGCGACTAAGCCATCACCACAGAACACCAAAAGACTGCTCTTAATTAAAGAAAATGAGGCATCTCAAGTTAATGAATTTAGTACTTTTTATGCATGGCAAGATGCAAAGTTCTGGGCCCACTGAAATCATTCCTTTGATATGCAGCATCCGCCACTTGGGTAAAGACCTTATTTCCTACAGAAGAACTCAAAGATATTGTAATATACATTCCTTAAGGGGGAGTGCTTTATCACTGCACTATTGTTTCTTGACTGTTCCTCCTTCGTTTCTGCATTCCTTCCCTTACCTGACAAGTAACTAATTAAATCTACCCTTTGGAACGCAAGGAAGGTCAAGGAGGGTGAAAGAGGCATAGTTTCTACAAATAAGAAATGGGTGGAGAGGTGAGGAGGGACATAGAAAGAATTTGTATCTGGAAGGGCCCATTTCAAAAGTGTACTGCATTTTGTTAATAATATAAAAAACTTCCCATTTAACATCAAATATTTCATTATAAGCATTCATGCTTTTTAAACTTTTTCCAATACAGAAGCAAGTAGCATGCTAAAGTATGTATTTGTATACTTGTATTAGAAGTGGCATATGTGTATATGTATATGATTGAATCATTAAATCTTAAATCTTAAAAATAAGTGAAAATTATAACCATTATATATGGAAAAAAAGGTGTATCATTGTTGATAAATGAAATCTGAGATTGAGATACTTGGTGGATAGACAAAACAAGGACAGCTAAGAAGCAAAAAGTAACTAGCAATTCTTATTTCAGAGAAAATTTCAGGCTGACCTCTAATCCATTTATATTTTATTTTATACTATTTTACAACCCAAAGTAGACTACAAAAATATGTAAAAGCAGAATATAGCTATTATTTTAGAAACTAGAAAAAATGACAGATAATTTTTAATCTTCCTTTTTAAGTGATTAAAGAATATTAAGCTTTCATCTCCTCAGTTGCAATTCACTGCTTGGCATCTGACTTTTCTCTTCTATTTCATTATTTTATAACCTAATTGAAGAATCAAAAAACTGGAAGGCGGGTCACATGTGTTGAACCATTCTCCAAATATAGTTGTTTCTCATATTCTCAACCCGAATAGGTAACTGCATCACAGAAAATTGCATTAAAATGATTTCTAATTGGCCTTCAGTTAACTATTTTGAGGAGGAGACGAGAAAAGAGATAGCAAGAATTTTCAGCTGCAAAAGCTGAATAGTCATTTGAATACTAGTGTTGTCATATTTGCATATAATTTTGGGACATGTCTGCTCCCAAGGCCTCAGGTGCAACTTAATGGAAACTATCTTAAGGTTTTGCAACAGGAGGCCCAGCAGCAGAATCTGAGAGCTATGGCAAATTGCAATAGAGCTATTACAAGGAGGTTACACACCATCTTAATGTGGGTTATTGTCCCTGCAAGTTGTCATTGTTGAGTGACATGTCAGATGCCGCAGGATGCAAAAGGGCACAGAACCTGATTTCTGTTGTTAATTAATAAACTACAAAGCAATGCATATTAAGATTCTTTCTGAGAAATCATAACTTTAGGTGAATAAACAAATTATTATTCAGCAAGGTAAAGTATAATATGCAGACTTTATGAAAAAGATAGAGATGTAGGCACATGGTCATAACACATAAGCATAAGGAAAATACAGATTTTAAATGATGTGATCCATTCTGTACATACAAATATGCACATACTTTTATTTTGTCTTATTTAAATTTTCAGAATAAAATACATTGAAACAGTAATAATGATTTCATATATTTTTTGGAAGCTTAGAATGTACTGGGTTGTTATTTTATTATGAGAACATAGAGATAATTCTGTCATACTACTTAAGCATATCACTGAACAACTTTCAAAAAAACACAACAGCAACCTTTTTTTACTTTAAAATTTTAGAGTATCATATGAAAATGTCATTGGCCAACTTTTAGTAGTATAACAAAGCAATGATTTTAAGAGCTCAGCAATAACACATGGCTATGCAATGAAAATTTTAAAACATGCACCGACTTTTAGAACTATGTTTGTTGAATATTAAATACCTGAAATTGCTAGTGCCTAAAGCACTTCATTTAGCACAATGTATATAAACTTTGAAACTATTTTCAGGCACCAGTTTTAATAAATGAAGTACAAATTTGAGGAGGAAGTTTACTAAAAAATATTTTGTTTTAAAATCATTTATTTTGGAACTACCCATATTGAATCTTTGTAAGACGTATGAAGTTAGAGAAAAGAGTAATTCTCACTCAGAATTTAAATTAAGTTCAAGCATGCTTTTAAACATATTCTCGAGAATAGAGAATAAAGGTATTGTTTATAATTCAATTTCTGTAGTACTATACAGGATTTGAATTTATAATATTAAAAAAATAAGAAATTTAACAAGAGGTAAATAAAATAGCCTAATTCATATGTAAGCCAGTGAAGAAAACTAGACAATTGATGTTGTATCAGTGCTGAATTAACTAGTTCTGAGTATAAAGCAATAATTAAAATCTCAAATAACTGAATTTTATGTGCATTGTTTTAACCTGTTTATACGGTCCAATGTTCTCAGAAAATGATGTACATTAGCAATGTTCCTTCTTTTCATACATATGCATGATGATGCTTATAATATGAAGAATTAATCCATAATGAATGAATAAAATAATTGGTTAATTTGCACAGCATAATGATTTGCATATTACCTAGGGATCTTAAAAGACATGTTTTAACAAAACTTGGTATGCCATTTTAAGGAGATGTGGAATTAGAAAGGTATTCATCTTAGGTGTTACCATCTAAGGCCCTTCACAATATGGCTCTATTTATAATTTTAGCTTCTTTTTCTTCTTGCTTTCCCTACAGTGATAGGATTTTCTTTTTTTTCAGTGATAGGATTTTCAAAATGCTCCAGCTATACTGTTACTTACAGTTCTTCTAATTTGTGTTCTTCCATGCTGCATCTGTTTCCCAAAACATCTGTGAGCCCTGATTTTCCAGTGATCATTCAACCTGGGCATCTTTCTGTTTCAGTGTAAGACACACCTCATGTGGGAATGCGTTGTTGCTGGGTTACCTGCTCCTTTTCTGCTGCCATAGCCCATAGATAGCTTCGTATACTATTCTATTGAATAAGGTAGGGAAGGTGCCCTACTCAGAGTGTGGAATATAAAAAATTAAACAGATTCATAGATAAGGAGAACAAATAGGTGGTTGCTCGAGAGGGCTATAATCAACTATATTGTATAACTTAAAAAAAGGTTAACAATTTTTAATTTGTAATCAGTTTATTAAAGTTTTACTATATATTTAGGTTAAAATTTTCCTTCTCTCCCCTAGCAGGTACTCTATGAACCATTTAGTATAAGATCTATGAAATTTATTTGAATCTGGGCAAGTTTTACTCCATTAATACCATACTATTTTGACCTTTCTAATTTTATTTTTCTCTATAAAATACCCATATAATTGGGATATTTATGCTTTTTTCCCCTCTCAACTTAAATTTTCTTTTGTTTTCTAGATCACTTTTCTCTCACTATCTTCTGTGAAATTTATCTCAATATGATCATTCAACTCATAAATTCCTTTTTTAACTATTTTCATTCCACATTTTATCTCTTCCATTGTCTTCATTTCATTCATATCTAACATGTTAATACTTTCCTTCTTTTAGTTAAATATATTTACTATGCTTACTCTAAATTATTTTTTCTTAGTTTCAATAATTGCTCTTAGACGATATATATTGTTCAATTTCTATTTTTCTTTTGAAGTATTTCTCTTTTTCCATATATTGTGTTTTGGCCTGTGAGTTACTATTGTCCTGGAGACAGCAGCGTTTCTCTTTTTGTCATGTGTATGGGGAAATGGCTGATGATCCACTTTGTTCATTTTGTGTAAGAATATTTAATGTAAATAATTTTTATTAAGGAAAACCAACTTTTAATATATTCTGAATGTTTATATTTTGGTAGATTTAATATTCTGAACTGGTAGATGTCTTCATAACAATATCTACTAAAAATATCAAAGTACCTGTACCAAGCCTTATTCTCAAGATTTAACTTAGAATGTCAACTAGGATTTTAGTTAATGGCAGCAGTCACACAATTGACTAGTACTGACAAAAATTAGAAAGTTATTTTTTCAAAACACAAAAATTATCGAGCTAGGCTGTTGGGGCTTATACAAACTACAAAAGTATAAAAAATGGTCTTTGTTACTTCTATGTTCTTATTCCAATTTAGTTGTTGACTTTCATCCATAATATACAAAATAGATTCTGTCCTTCTATCAATCAAAATGAATTTTGATATTCCACATAAAAATCATGGGGTAGGGCAAATGATAAAGAGGAAAGTGAAATGCCAAGAGAGTTTGTATATTATACAAACTTTCCTTGAAGCCTTGCCAAATATTTTTCTCTTACATTGCTTTGCTAAATTTGAATCACAAAAGAAACTTGGAATAAAAGAGCAAGAGAGCATGCCTTCTTCTATCATAAGTAATAATAATAATAGTTAATAAATAAATGAGGATTCTGCAGGCTCCATACAGATTATTTTATTGGATTGTTATATGAACTTCATGAACTAAATATGTAGTATGTAAATTAGTGCTTTGGACTTTTGAATGTTGGAATATTATTCTTTCCCGTTATCTTCTAATCTTACAAAGAACAGCATCAGGAAGCATATTTTAAAAATTAAACTTTTCATTGTGTATGGGACCAGGAAGCAAAGATTAGAAGCAGAAGAAACTAATTTACCAGGAGTCATGAAGGAGCTTTGATTTTGCTTTTGAAAAGCAAATGTGAGAGAAGCTGAATAGCACACGATGACTAATGGATTGTGCTAAGTTGGATGGGACCCTGGGACAGGAAAAGGACGTTGGTTGAAAATTAAGAAGGTCTAAATAAAGTATGAACTTTAGTTAATGCTAATGTATCAATATTGATCTATTAATAGTAACCAATTTACCACACTAGTACAAGAAGCTAGTAATAGAGAAAATTGGGTGCAGGTTATATGGAAACTTTCATTACTGTCTTCAGTTCAATCTTAGCATTTCTATAAATCTAAAACTACTGAAAAATAAATAAAAATATGTATTTTATTATAAAAATAACATAATAAAAAGATACATAATAAAAATAAACTTATTCTTTTAAATAAAAGGAAAAAATAAATTCAAAATTTTAAAAAATCATAAAATTAAATTCCTTTATATTTACATAAGTGTGTCTTATTTACTTCCACTGATATCAACTTATGTGATTGCAAGTAAAGATCAAAAGCTTAAAAGCAGTATAACACTATTCACATATAAATATTTAACAGAGTTTCTGTGTGCTTTAAAATTTCAGAAAAGAGGAAATTTGGGGAAAAGAAGAAAACAAACAAACCTGTCTTAAGAGTCCATTATATTTTAGCATGCTCTCTACATTTTTCTCTTTATCATAATACATCTTAGATACTTTTGTTGCTCACTGATTATTTGAATGATATAATAAAAATTTAACTCCAATAGATTAATTCTTAAAACACATCCTTAGTTATTAACAGAATTGCAAGCTAAATCCAGATCACATGTAAGTCCAGTATGCTTTCAGAATTTACCACACCTTGTCAAGAGGAAAATTTTTATTAAAAAATTTTGCACTAAAAAAAAATTCACATAATGAATACACTGTGAGCTTGTGTACTTAATTCCATTCCTTTTCATATTATCATGGGATTCTATTGGAAAATATGATATTTTGGAGAAGTAGTACCAAAATGTAAAATAAGGAGGGGAAAAAGTCATGAAGAAATGGAAGAATTTTCACTATATATACTAAAAATGAAACTCAAATGAGAAAAAGTGATTATAATCAAAAGTATTAATAATAAGAGCTAACATTTTTTGAGAACTTAGGGTGTGCCATATGCAAACATACACAAGATCAGGAGAATTTTAAACTGTTTGATTCATTAGATACACAATGTACCAAGCACTGTGACCCATATTTCAACTCATTAGAAGAAAAAACAGGGAAACGGGTGAATAGATAAAATGGAACATTATATTTTGAAATCTATATAATGGCAAATCAGGAAATGCCTAAGGTGATAACATAGGTATCTATTAACATAAAAATGATAACATTATTACTGACACTCTTGGTCAAGATATAAATAAAACATTAAAAAAAAGAATGAGAAGTAATAAAAGAATGAATAGTTGTGCAAAACGTTGTGATTGATCTTTCTAATGCTTACTGATAGACATTCAACTCTCTTGTTGGACGTATGGAAGGAATATTACTCCATCACCTTTAATTAGTCAAGGTGATTTGACCAACTGTGAGTAATGTACTATTGCCAAAGCACTTAATTGCTCCTGTGAGAGCCTGCAGCACTAACCTTCTCCTCCCCTACCACGGTGATGGTTTGATGGCTAAGTCATGTCCAACTCTTGTGACCTTGTGGAATACATAGCCCATCAAGCTCTTCTGTCCATTGGATTTGCCCTGCTAGAATACTGGAGTGGGTTGCTGTTTCCTTCTCCAGGGGATCTTACGACCCTGGGATCAAACCTGCATCTCCTGCATTGCAGGCAGATTCTTTACTGACTGAGTCATCAGGGAAGCCCTCGGTGAACTTTGAAATCTCATGATGAGATGGGGGTGTCATAAGACTATGGAACTTCAGCTGTCTTAGGGGTCCCCGAGTGACTAAGGAAAGCAAACTCTTTCACCGAACAGAGTTGAGTATAAATTTGAGGAAGGAACAAACCTTTGTTTTTTCAGCCAATGCAAATTTGATTTTGTTACTGCTTCATAATCTAGACAATCTACATAATCAATGTGTATATACGGCTGACATGTATATCAGGTATGTGTATTTATGTGTGTGTGTATATCAGAAACATTCGATTTTTTCCTTTTTCCTGGTTGCTAGTCTTTTATGTTCTTTTTATTGCCATCCTCTGTTTTCTTGGTTTTTTTTTTTTTTTTGGTACATTTTCTCTTTCAGATAGCATATACTATAGGTGGAATAGCAAACAATTATTCAATTAGTAAATGGTGGCATATTTGGAGGGAAATGAAGAGGAAATGACCTTTGAATATTAATTTTTATCTCATATGAAGAGACATAATGAAAATCAGTTTATCAAATATAGGTAGCTTTGATTCTTTATTATAGTAAAAAATTAGAATTTACCTAATTTTAAGATAATTAAGAATGCACTTGGCAAAACAAGTTCACATAAATTAAATATTTTAACAGCATTTAGAAGAATGATGAGAGTAAGTAATGTTAGAAAAGAGAAGGGTTAATAAATGCAATCTTTTTCTGTTTGACAAGATTTTGGAGTAACAAAAGCAGATATAAAGCTTAAAGACAGTCTTATATATGCTTTCTGAACCTAAATACATGGAATTTATCTTTTAAGTGGGCAGGAGAGTACACATTAATGGATACCAGTGAGACACTTTTCTTGCCCTACTTGTAACAAGACTCAAGTGTGACCTGAATGGCTCCCTAGTGCTTGGATTTATATTCTTCTCAGAGACATCGGATATTGTATTTCACTACAAAGAGCTAAAAACATTGCAATCATTATTTATAAATCTTTTAGAAAAATGTATTTTCTTAGCAGCAACTATGGCAACAGGGAACTCAAAATGACACTAGAAAAGAATTGAGCTCAGTTGCAGTGGGTAATGCACACAAGATTTATATTTTAACACCATCTATATTTTAAAACTGAAAAATCAAAACAAGCATTCACTATATACAATTATTTTCTGTATTTAATCACTCAGCTCCATCTAAGTAACATTTCAAGGTTGCAATTAAAGTACATTTATTTGTCATGAACAATTTATAGACATAAAATTACTGGAGGTGATAAAAATCATCTTATTTTTAGGGTATAGTCAACTTTATATATTTGTAATCATACTAGCATTTCTAGCCATAGTATAGTTATATTATAAACCATACTTATAGTACTGTTACTTGTTACTAATTTAACCAACCGTTTATAGAACTGAAAATGTTGTCATTTTTTCTGTTTAATTTAAAGCAAATGTGATTTATCTTATATATTATTTTAAGAACATATCTTGAGTATCTTCTTATAAGAGATATAGAAGTAGCTTATTTCTTAGTAATTGTTTCTTCCCTATAAAAAGATAAAAACATTTTCCCTAAAAAAAGAGCTTATCTTTTTTTAATCAAAAAGCTTTCTGCTACTTGTAATTTTTCCTATTAAAACATATAATTTTCCTTAAACTGTAAAGGAGATATGAGGTTGTATGTTGATCAGTACTTTACATTCTGTGTTGATAGTTTCAGCAAATTCCTCTTTTCCAATAATTGATAAAATAACAAATTCAATTATATGATTTTACCATCATTGGATTAAATTGCTAGGGCTACCATAACAAGTGCCACAGATTGGGTGACTTAAACCACAGAAATTTATTTTCTAAGAGTTTTGGATGCTCTAAGTTCAAGATCAAGATGTTGCAGAATAGGTTCTTTCTGAGTGCTATGAGGGTAGAGTCTGTTCCAGGTCTCTTCCTGTTTCATAAGCTGAAATCTGCAATCAGCACAGAAGAGAAACTTCAGTCTTCATCACAGCTCCATTACGTAATGAATACAGAGTCCACTAGTATTCTGTCTTTCTGTCATTAATAAATCTTGCTGCTTTTCCCCCCTACATATTTCTTTTGCTTCTATCTGGAGAGTCTCTTCACACATATTAGCTGCCTTAAGAGGGTTGCAGAAACTCTTTTCCATCTTTTATTGTCTTAAAAATGTCTCTTTTATATGTTTTACATCATAGTATATAAGAAGAAGAGACAGTTTGACCTATTTAGGTGTATTAAAAGTTTGATAAGATGTAATGAGACTGATTATTTTACTTACAGAGAGAATTCCAGTTATTCTATAGTTACCACATTTTAGTGTATACCTGATGAGTTTAATGCCTTCTATCTAGCAGTTCTATCTATACAGTGAGAAATAGGGGAAAGAGAAAACTACAAGCAGGCTTTAGTAGGTTGATCTTAGGGACTCTCCTCATGTATGAAATAGTTAGTGCTTTCTTCTCTTTTTCTGCACTTTGGGATGAGGGATTAAGTAAGCCTGGTTTTTTCCTTGGTTTATTTATACCTAGGGATTCCTCTACTAAGCTTGGCTGCAGTCTTTTTAAGAGACCACTAGATGTTATCTGTGAATGCAGTCATACCAAAGGCACTCAGATTATTTTTGCCTTATAACAGAATCAGATAATGGAACTTTAAAATAAATTAATAATAATGTAGACCTTGTAGTGAACCCCTTGCTCTTAGTCCATTAATTTTAAGTTCTCCAAGTTATTTAAACTAACAATACCTTCTGATTACAATGTACTTTAGAGCCAGAGAACTAGAGCCAGACATCCTGGAATGCAAGGTCAAGTGGGCCTTAGGAAGCACCATTATGAACAAAGCTAGTGGAGATGATGGAATTCCAGCTGAACTATTTCAAATTCTAAAAGATGATGCTGTTAAAGTGATGCACTCAATATGCCAGCAAATTTGGAAAACTCAGCACTGGTCACAGGACTGGAAAAGGTCAGTTTTCATTCCAATCCCAGAAAAGGGCAATGCCATAGAATGTTCAAACTACCATACAATTGCCCTAATCTCACATACTAGCAAAGTAATGCTTAAAATCCTTCAAGGTAGGCTTGAACAGTGTGTGAACTGAGAACTTCGGGATGTACAAGCTGGATTTAGAAAAGGCAGAGGAACCAGCAATCAAAGTGCCAATATCCAATGTATCATAGAGAAAACAAAAGAATTTCAGAAAAATATCTACTTCTGCTTCATTGACTACACTAAAACCCTTGAAAGTGGATCACAACAAACTGTAGAAAATTCTTAGAGACAGAAATACCAGGTGAACTTACCTGCCTCCTAAGAAACTTGTATACAAGTCAAGAAACAACATTTAAAACAAACATGGAACAAAAGATTGGTACAAAATGGGAAAGGAGTACATAAAGGCTGTATATTGTTACCTTGCTTACTTAACTTATATGCAGAGCACATCATGCAAAATGTCAGGCTGGGTGAATCACAAGCTGGAATCAAGATTGCCCAGAGAAATATCAACAACCTCAGAAATGCAGATGACACCACCTTTATGGCAGAAAGTGAAGAGGAGCTAAAGAGCCTCTTGATGAAAGTGAAAGAGGAGTGTGAAAAAGTTGGCTTAACATTCAAAAATAAAGATCATGGCATCTGGTCCCATCACTTCATGGCAAATAGATGGAGAAACAATGGAAATTGAGAGACTATTTTGGGGGGCTCCAAAATTACAGCAGATGGTGACTTCAGCCATGAAATTTAAAGATGCTTGATCCTCGGAAGAAAAGCTATGACCAGCCTAGACAGCATATTTTAAAAAAAAGACATTACTTTGTCAACAAAGGTCCATATAGTCGAACCTATGGTTTTTCTAGTAGTCATGTATGTATTTGAGAGCTGGACAATAAAAAGGCTGAGTGCTGAAGAGGTGATTCCTTCAAACTGTAGTGCTAGAGAAGACTCTTGAGAGTCTATTGGACAGCAAGGAGATGAAACCAGTCAACCCTAAAGGAAATCAGTCCTGAACATTCATTGGAAGGACTGATGCTGAAGCTGAAACTCCAAACCTTTGGCCACCTGATACGAAGAGATGACTCACTAGAAAATACTCTGATGCTGGGAAAGATTGAAAGTAAGACAGAAAGGGGATGACAGAGAATGAGACAATTGAATGGCATCATTGACTCAATATGAGTCTGAGCAGACTCCAAGAGATGATGAAGGACAGGGAAGACTGGCATGCTGCAGTCCATGGGGGTCACAAAGAGTTAGACACGACTGAACGACTGAACAACAACTATGCTACTTTAGGACTGGCACAAGATGATGTGGTCAAAGGCTTAACCACTTAGAAAGAAAATGAGCTGCTGATGCTTCTTCTTCTTCAAAGAAAAAAATTATTATATCATTCCCCAAAGTAGGTGATATATTTAAATTTCTATTCTACAGAACCCTTGCACATTAAGTATGACGAGTGAGCATGTGATCTTTGGGAAACTCACAAGGAGAGTAAATTCTTCCTTTGAGTAATCCAAGATCAATAGACAAGTGGATTGATCAGTCACCAGAAGTAATATCACCTTGTGTTCCCTATGGCTCCATTCCCTAAAGAAGATAATCTAATTAAGATAGATGAGTGGTTCTAAAAATTATTTCATAGGAGAACCACTAAAGGAAATTTTAAAATCAATTCCCAGATCTCACTCCAAACTTAATAACTTAAGTGCTGGAATCCAAGAATAGCTATTTTCTGAAAATTCTAGAGCTGGTTTTTATGCAAAACCAGAGTTGAAAACCCCTATGATAGCTTATGGACCAAACAATGACCTAAGAATGCGTTAAGTGTCCTCTCTACAGACAAATGCTATGAAGTTGCAATTGATTAATTAATCTTGCATTCATCAGAAAGTGTCCTGCTGCTATCATTCCAGAGGAAAAATAACTTGAATAAAAATATTGCCATTATGTAATTCATTTTGAAAAAATAAATGGAATTTTGTTGGCACTTTAAATCATCTTGCCTTACTATTAATCATTAATGTAACCTAATAGTGGTAAATACCTGCTGATGATTAAAGTCTATGAGAAGCAGTTAATATAGTTTCTAAAATATATAGAAGATGATGCATAAAAAATTTATAAAAACTTTATACATATATGTTCATACAATGTATAAAAATATTTTCCTTTTAATGAATTAGAGGAAAATATTCAATCTAGCTGAAGTGCAAATTAAGAAAACTAATATAGTAATAACCATTAAATTTTTAATGTAACAGTCTACATGGTTGTTTGCAATAATGCAGAAAGGCTTTGTTGATAAGGAATACATATATATATATATCTCACAATTACATTTTCTTCATTACCACATTATGAATGGTGAAATATAATCACTTTCAACTTTAGAACAAAACAAAGATTCCTGAGCTAAGCAATAAAGACTTCACAATTCAGTCTCATGACAAAAGGAATTGGAGCGTTGTTTCTTTTTCATCTAGTAGCAGAATATTTGCTACTGAACCATCTATTTCTAAAATCAAGTCTGGAAAAATAAAATCCTGTCCATGTAAAGCTATCTTATTATCTATTGTAAAACACATCAAGTCTCCATGTAGAGATTTTTTCCACAAAGATATTTATTCTATAGATACTCTCTACGGAAATGTAGACAAGTATATCCCCTATAATTTATTGAAAAGAAACACTTTAACCTTTCAACAGAAGCATGTTGGCAGATACATGGAGACATAACACATTGTCACCAAGTGAGAGGACATGATGTGATAAAGACTCATTTTTTAAGTTTGTTTGAGGCCCATGAGGTCTAACAGAGTACATGAAAGTGATGTCTTTGAGAAAATGTGGGATTATTTTATATCTAATTGTACAAATGATTATTCACAAGTCATTTTATTCAATCAGAACTGTTATCATACCTGGAAGACTCGAGCTAAACTTTTGGTGATACTATTAGGTGAAAAATAGAAATATTTTAAACTTTGGTCAGATTCTTGAAGTACTTTTATACAGAAGATAGAGGACAAAATAATTAAGAGTTAAGACAATCCAGCATTACAACCTATGATTAGAGCCAAGTTCTACCCAAGTTCTGCCTAAAGATTAGATGGGCCATTGTGGGCTGATTTACTTAATATGTGGTTCAATTCCTCAACTATAACATAAAGTTTTTAATAAATAGCACATAAAGTTGTTGTTCGGTTGTTCAGTTACTAAGTCATGTCTGACTCTTTGTGACTCTATGATCTGCAGCACACCAGGTTTCCTTGTCCTGCACTATCTCCCAGAGTTTGCTCAAATTCATGTCCATGGAGTCAGTGATGCTATCTAACCATCTCTTTCTCTGTCACCCTCTTCTCCATTTTCCTTCAATTATTCCAAACATCAGGGTCTTTTCCAATGAGTAGGCTCTTTGCATCAAGTGACCAAAGTATTGGAGCTTCAGCTTCAACTTCAGCCTTTCCAATGAATATTCAGGTTTGATTTCCTTTAGGATTGACTGGCTTGATCTCCTTGTTGTCTAAGGGATTCTCAAGGGTCTTGTACAGCACCACAATTCAAAAGCATCAATTCTTTGGTGCTCAGCCTTCTTTATGTTCCAACTCTCACTTCCATACATGACTACTGGAAAAATCATAGTTTTGACTATATGGTCCTTTCTCAGCAAAGTGATGTCTCTGCTCTTTAATAGTCCAGGTGTCACTAGTGGTAAAGAATCTGCCTGCCAATGCAGGATACATAAAAGAAGTGGGTTTGATACTTGAGTCAAGAAAATCTCCTGGATTAGAGCATGCAATCCACTCCAATATTCTTGCTTGGAAAATCCCATGGTCAGAGGAACCTGGCAGGCTATGGTCTGTAGGGTTGCACAGAGTTTGACATGACTGAAGCAACGTAGCAAGCACTCATGCTAGGTTTGTCATAGCTTTTCTTCCAAGGAGCGAACATCTTTTAATTTCATAGCTACAGTCATAAACCACAGTGATTTTAGAGCCCAAGAAAAGAAAATCTGCCACTGTTTCCATTTTTTCCCATTATTTGCCATGAAGTAATTGGGCTGGATGTCTTGATCTTAGTGTTTTGAATGTTGAGTTTTAAGCCAGCTTTTTCACTCATCTATTTCACTCTTATCAAGAAGCTCTTCAGTTCCTCTTTGCTTTCTGCCGTTAGAGTGGTGTCATCTGCATATCTGAGGTTGTTGATATTTTTCCTGGCAATTTTGATTCCAGTTCATGATCAATCCAGTCTGGCATTTTGCATGATATACTCAGCATATAAGTTAAATAAGAAAGGTAGCGATATTACAGTCTTGACATACTTCTTTCCCAATTTTGAACAGTCTGATGTTTCATGTCTGGTTCTAAGTGTTGTTTTTTGACCTGTATACATGTTTCTCAGGAGATACATAAGGTGGAGTCATGAATAAATTATAATAATTATACATACCATTTAGTACAGTGTCTAGTACAAAGGAATTGTGAAACCTAGGAGAACTCTGTGGGACTCCTGGTCACAGAAGATTTTTTTATCCTCATTTCTGTAGGCAAGACTCCAGTCTTCACAACCTTCCCTGAGTTCCAAAGGGAAGATTTGAACAGTTGCTAATCAAAGAAGAGAAGCAAGAAACCACCTGAGGCAAGATTACAAGGACCAGAGAAGTTCACCAAGATTAGGAGACCAACCACTTGAATCCTGGAACACACTCTAATCCTGTCAACAACTCTCACCCTTGAACTATTGCTATAAAACTTCTCAGCACATCCTCCTCCCAGGGTGAGACAGATGGATTTTTGAAGCAGGAGCCCACTTTGTCCTGCTTTGCCTGGCAAAACAATAGCGCTATCCTTTTCTACTTCACCCAGAACTCTGTGCCAAGATTTGATTTGACAATGGTTTATAGAAAGACTGAATTTTGGGCATCAAATACTCAGTAATTGGTGGCTACTGCTGGTGTATGTAAATCAAATACAACACACATGTGTATCATTTATTAACTACTCCACCTTATACAAGGATTTGAGAGCTATATTTAATGTACACATTCATACATTCATTTCATGTTCATCAGTTATCTTATTTATATGATTCAGATATCAATTGGCATTCTGTGATATCCTGTTTTCTATGTCTTCATCTTTAAAACTAGCAATAATATTAATTTAAAAGAAACATGTAAACCATGGTCAAAACCCACTTTCAGTACACGGAAAAGCATGTTAAACAACTCTAAATAAATAGACTTTTTCTTTTCTTTTTCTTCTTTTAAACAGGATACATGGCCATACATGTAAGGTTTTGTCTTTTTTAAAGTTAATTGAACTTTTTGGTTTGTGTAAGGTTAACAGAGAAGATATAAACTTTTACTAAAAAAATCACATTACACATTTTTCATATTCTCTGAAAATAGACACTTCTTTGCAAGAGTACTTTTATATTTAAATTTGTATATCCAAACAAGTTTGTAAAAAATGGATTATTCTTATGCTCTGAAATTGTATAACCATTGAATGTTGGTAATTTCTGATTTTAAATTTATGCAATAAAGTAATTAAATTTGAAAAATATGCCATAGCTAGAGAAATAAACTATTGCTAAAAATTAAGTAGATATTACTAGATAAAATATTATCACAAAATATTTCATAAATAATGATATTTCATGAGGTTTTACCCTGAAATAGTGTATGTCTCTGAAAGCTTTTTTATGTCATTATGTCACATAGATTATATTAAGTAGTAATTACTGCTAACAAAG
The DNA here is from genome assembly GCF_963930625.1 of Muntiacus reevesi. Lineage (NCBI taxonomy): Eukaryota > Metazoa > Chordata > Mammalia > Artiodactyla > Cervidae > Muntiacus > Muntiacus reevesi. The sequence goes on along the minus strand of NC_089251.1, from coordinate 45,806,573 downwards.
TGTAATATTGCACAAATTACCACAGACATTCTTTTATGAACATAACTTATAAAAAATAAGAAAGCTATTGCTAAAGCTATCAAAACAATTCCCTCTGAAATTTGAACTATAATTGCCAGTCATTTTTATTCTGTCCCATGAGACACAGAGGAATTCAGGAGGCAGTTGACAATTCACTCATGTAATTATGTTTCTCCCTATGTTTGAACTGTTAGGTAGAATTTTTGCTAATAAATCTTTAAACAAATAGTACCCCAGTACCTTCATATTAAGCTTGGTTATTCTGGGATCAAGAGAGATTCAAGCACAGGGTAGAAATTGCATATTGTGTTTCTATGTCCTCTACTCAAAACTTATTCTGTAACATAGAGAAGCTAAGGAATCACAAGAAATAAAAGATAGTTTAGACACTGCCTAGCAACACCTCACAAAATGAAAGATAGAAGACTCACCAGAAATGAGAACAGGTGAAATCATATAAAAACTATTTTAGACATGCTTTCTAAGTCATCTTGGAGGAAAAAAGAGCTAAGCAGAAATGGGCTCATTTTCTGTGCACCAGAGGAACAATAGAAGAGGAGAGAGAAATAGACATATTCTTCTAGTCATCACTGCAAACTCACATCAGGGAAACAAAATTTTCATCATAAATAATAAAAAATGAATTCCAAATGTAAAGTTCAGTTCAGTTCAGTCGTTCAGTCATGTCCAACTCTTTGCGACCCCATGAATCGCAGCACACCAGGCCTCCCTGTCCATCACAAACTCCTGGACTTTTCTCAAACTCATGCCCATTGAGTCAGTGATGCCATCCAGCCATCTCATCCTCTGTCATCCCCTTCTCCTCCTGCCCCCAATCCCTCCCAGCATCAGGGTCTTTTCCAATGAGTCAACCCTTTGCATGAGGTGACCAAAGTATTAGACTTTCAGCCTCAGCATCAGTCCTTCCAATGAACACCCAGGACTGATCTCCTTCAGGATGGACTGGTTGGATCTCCTTGCAGCCCAAGGGACCCTCAAAATTCTTCTCCAACACCATAGCTCAGTAAGATATAAATCTAATATAAAAACAAATAATTATGACAAAATACTATTAGGTCTTGCTTCAATGTGGCATCCATGAGACCATTTCTAGTTTATACTATTTTATGAAATAGTAGCTATATCTGTCCTTCATTTTAAAATTTAAAGCTCTTTATATTAAATATGTTTCCTTTTAATCACTGAACATATTGACTTTTTTTTTTGCAAATGGTTCTTAATAGTATTAATAGTAGGATTGAAGATTTCCTCTAAGGCAGTTGTGATAGAATGCAAAAAGAAATTGTGGAGAATTGAAATAGGAGGGAAGGGGATAGGGCACAAACTTTAAAAGATGACAACATAAATTGCTGTCATAAAAAGATGACAACATAAACTGATAAGAGTAAAATAGGTCCAAGATGGGGAGTTAGTTCATTTCCACTAGACCTTAAGTCTCAGTATACACACATTGCAACACATGAGCAAGCTAAATGACACACCCACAGGCACCATGACAGTTCTGAGGTCAACCATCAAAGACCAATAAGTGGGAGGTGGTCCAGCTCCTGGAAATCCCCACCTGTTCCCCCAAATAGTTGGAATATTCATCTGACTTAGCCTGTGAAATTAGCCAGCCTATGAAAAGTAACCATGCCTGCTGAGGGCCACTCTTGCCTTCTAGGATGGCCCACACCATCCTAGTGGAGTACGTTTCTCTCTAAATAAATTCACTTCTTACCTATCACTTTGGTTCTCACTGAATTCGTTCTTCAATGAGACATCAAAGAATCTGGGTTTTAGTAAGTCCTGAACCCATGTATGTGATCTCAGTTAAAAGACTGTGGAGGTTGGCCAGATTCATGTCCTGGGCGCATAAGTTCAAGTACCTATCTGGGGTACATATTTTCAGTTTAAAGTCAGAATATGCCCATCAGTGTTGTGAGGATAAAATAAAACAAATAAATAACACTATCTAGCACAGTCCTCATTTTATGGGAGAAAGGAGGTGTTTTCAATAACTACTTGCTCACTCTTACTCTAACTAGTATTATCCCATGGAAACTCTTATAACAGTAGAGGGGAATTTATGTTGGCAAGAGTAGGTGGAAACTACTCCAACTTCCTCAGTGAGATTCCTGAAGTTGTGAGGAAAATGTTTCTTTACACACCATTTCCTGGGTCTGTGAAATGAATCTGAGGAAATTACTACCAAGCAGTTGTTAATAAAGGGAAGAGACCGAGCCACTTTGTGTGGAGATAATAGTAGGGTAATACAATCTGTCTTAATATAATCTAGATTTTGGTTGAAACCACTATGCATGTCAGGAGTGGGAGGATAAAATGGGGAAACAAATCAGATCAGCAGGCTGAAGTGGCTAGCTTCTGAGAAGGTTAGGGTACATATGCTAGACTGTCATCCCACATAGTGGTAAAGAATTTGCCTGCCAATGCAGGAGACAAAAGAGATGCGGGTTCAATCCCTGGGTCAGGAAGATCCCCTGGAGTAAGAAATGGCAATCCACTCTAGTACTCTTGCCTGGAAAATTCCATGGCCAGAAGAGCCTGGCAGGTGGCAGTCCATGGCTGTCAGACGTGGCTGAGCCCAGCACCCCGCTGTCACTATTCAAGGTGCGGCCAAAAATAAAGAAATAAATAAGTTGCCTGCCTGCCAGTTCAGTAAACAAACCATGTTGCCTGCCTTTTTGGTAAAAAACAAACATTGTCTTCCTTCAAGCCCTCAGACCCTGCAGTCAACCCCAGGTGTGCCCTCAGGGGAATTCAGAATAACACAGGGTATCAACCACAGATAGTTAAGGAAGAAGGTGTTAGCCACTCAGGGTCTGACTCTTTGTGACCCCATGAACGGCAGCCCACCAGGCTCCTCTGTCCATGGAATTCTCCAGGCAAGAATACTGGAATGGTTTGCCATTTCCTTCTCCAGAGGATGAAGTTCTCCCATACTGCAAGCAGACTCTTTACCAACTTGGCCATTGGGGAAGTTGAGTTAAGATGCATATCAAAGGAATGATTTTCAATAAGCCATTCTTACATCTTCACATGGAAAGAAAAACACTAACATCATGAACTTGAGCTGTGTTTGTTTGTTGTCGGTTTTTGTAATTAGCAATAATGATTTGATATTCAACCACATTTTTTTTTTCAGCAAAACTTCTGTATATCCTGACTTCCCCCTTACCTTTTCAGATCAGTTTCTCAGTGGTATCTGAAAAGCTATCTTCTGGGCTGTAGTCTTCAGTAAGGTCTCCAAACAATACAAAAATTGCAACTTTTTTTTTTCTTTTTTTTTTAAATTGCAACTTTTAAGTAGTATATATATATAAACCCTTCCTTTCTGCCCCTTCTATAATTTACCTATCCCAGGTAAATGTTTATAAAATATAAAACTGAAAGTGTTAGTTACCTGCTCAAAACTACAATGTCTTTTATTCTTCTACAGGATAAAGTGCAATTGTCACAAGTTGATTGGTAGACTTGGCTGAAACCAGCAAACTTTAAGGGCTTCCCTGGTGACTCAGATAGTAAAGAAATCACCTGCAATGTGGGAGACCTGGGTTCAATCCCTGGGTTGGGAAGATTGCCTGGAGGCTGGCATGGCAACCCACACCAGTATTCTTGCCTGAACAATCCCCATGGACAGAGGAGACAGGCAGGCTTCAGTCCATGCAGTTACAAAGAGTCAGTCATGACTGAGCAATTAAGCACATCAGCGATGGAAGTTGTAATTAACATTCCCAAGAAGACACAGCCTTTTATATATCTTATTTTGACAGAAAAGAAATAAAAGTGATGAATTAGAACAAGCATGTCTATTGTCACTAGCAGGGTCTGACTGTGACTCAGACTTTATCACACACGTGTTAGTGTCCTGAACTCCATAACTCTTGAACTTCAACACCTCTTTCCACAGTTCTGATCACATGATAAACACTCAACAAAGATTTGTTGAATGAGTGAAAAGAGTTCTCTGGAGAAGTGAATGAATTCAGAGGAAGAAATGAATGAAAAATGGCTACTGGACTAAGTGTCCTAATACCACAACAGCCAATAGTTGTGTTAATGTAGTAACAATCATATACTGGGCAACAGTATGATCATGCATTATGCTCAGCGCTTACCTGACATTGTCTCATTTACTCTTTAAAATAACCTTTGAAGAAATGTCACCATTGTGTCTGTTTTACATTATGTACACCAAAGGTTCAGAGTGATTAAACACTATCCTATGTCATATTTAGTACATGGTATGACAAGAAGAAAAAGAAGTTAAAGTTATAAGTAGGGCCATATTGTGACGTGACTTAGATGGTAATCCTAGTTTGGACTTTGAAAGCTATGACACCTCCTTGGGTATTAAATCAGCCATCTGAATAAAACTGTCAAATAAATGTTCACCTATATGAAATAAATAGTATGTGATGACTGGGAAAGATATCACCTAATGGTTACTGCTACTGATGATAGTAACATTCGCATTTGTGTAGACTGGGCTTCCCTAGAGACTCGGATGGCAAAGAATCCTCCTGCATGCAGAGACCTGATTTCAATCCCTGTGTAGGGAAGATTGTTCCCTGGAGAAGGGAATGGCTACCCGCTCCAACCACTCCATTATTCTTGCCTGGAGAATTCCATGTACAGAGGAGCCTGGTGGGCTACAGTCCATGGGGTCTCAACCAGTCAGACACAATGGAGAAATTAAAACTTTCACTTTTGTGTAGAGTAGGATTTTTATCGCTTCCACCATGTCTAATGAATCACACAGATTTTCCTTCCAGTCTTTCATATGCTTTCATCAATTTTCACTTGTTTTAGTTCACCAAATATGTAAGGATGCTTACAAGGTACTAAAAAATTAACAGAGCAAAGTCAACTGATGGAGAAGCAAAAACCTTCTTAATATTATGATGAGAAAATATTTCCTCCTGGATAATTCATGAGTTTTCCCTGAGGGATCAGGAACTAAATAAACTGGGAGCAAGTGACCAAGAGAAAGAATGAAGGGACACTATTTTGAGAAACATGAAAAATGGCAGAAGAGATGAATAATGTGGGTTTTTCATATTTAAGAAATGTTTTCCTCAGATTTTAAACATTGAGATGTTACTATTTCAGACAGAAATGAACAGAAGAAAACAAATCTTATGTACTCATTGCTTATGAAATTCAATCAACATGTCTACGTTGGAGACAGTTAGGCCTAAGTAGAAGCCCCAGAGTCCAAGTTGTCAGTAGTAACTCAGATTAGCCTCCAAAGAGCAATTCCTAAAAACACAAGCATATAATCTTGATTCTGTATGCGTGATTGTCAGCATGAAATAAAATAGCATTATTTTTGTCAACTGTGCATTGGAAGGCCATGGTTAAGATAAAGGTTAATCAGAGTTATGATAGTAACTCCAGTTCAGTTCAATTCAGTTCAGTCACTCAATCGTGTCCAATTCTTTGTGACACCATGGACTGCAGCATGCCAGGCTTCCCAGTCCATCACTAATTCCCAGAGCTTGCTTATACTCATCTCCATTGAGTTGGTGATGCCATTCAACCATCGTATCTATCCTCTGTCGTCCCCTTCAATCTTTCCCAGCATCAGGGTCTTTTTCAATAAGTCAGTTCTTTTAATAAAGTACTCCCAGAGTTTGCTCAAACCCGTGTCCACTGAGTCGATGATGCTATCCAACCATCTCATCCTCTGTCGCCCCTTTTCCTACTGCCCTTAATCTTTCCCAACATCAAAGTCTTTTCCAAAGTGTCAGCTCTTCACATCACGTGGCCTAAGTACTGGAGTTTCAGCTTCAGTATCAGTCCTTCTAATGAATATTCAGGACTGATTTCCTTTAGGAGTCCAAGGGACTCTCAAGAGTCTTCTTCAACACCACAGTCCAAAAGCATTAATTCTTCAGTGCTCAGCTTTCTTTGTAGTCCAACTCTTACATCCATACATGACTACTGGAAAAACCATAGCTTTGACTAGATGGACCTTTGTTAGCAAAGTAATGTCTCTGCTTTTTAATATGCTGCCTAGGTTGTTCATAACTTTTATTCCAAGGAGCAAACGTCTTTTAATTTCATGGTTGCAGTCCCCATCTGCAGTTTGTGGAGCCCAAGAAAATAAAGTCTGTCACTGTTTCCATTGTTTCCCCATGTATTTGACATGAAGTGATGGGGTCATATGCCATGATCTTAGTTTTCTGAATGTTGAGCTTTAAGCCAGTTTTTTCACTCTCCTCTTTCACTTTCATCAGAAAGCTCTTTAGTTCCTCTTCACTTTCTGTCATAAAGGTGGTGTCATCTGCTTATCTGAGATTATTGATAATTCTCCCAGCAATCTTGATTCCAGCTTGTGCTTCATGCAGCCCGGCAGTTTGCATGGTGTACTCTGAATAGAATTAAATAAGCAGGGTGACAAGATACAGCCTTGACATACTCCTTTTCCAATTTTGAACCAGTCCATTGTTCCATGTCTGCTTCTAACTGTTGCTTCTTGACCTGAATACAGTTTTCTCAGGAAGGCGGGTAAGGTGGTTTGGTAGTCCCATCTCTTTAAGAATTTTTCACAGTTTGTTCTGATCTACACTGTCAAAGGCTTTGGTGTAATCAATAAAGCAGAAATAGATGTTTCTCTGGAACTCTTGCTTTTTCGATGATTTAGTAGATGTTGGCAAATTGATCTCTGGTTCCTCTGCCTTTTCTAAATACAACTTGAATATCTGTAAGTTCACAGTTCATGTACTTTTGAAGCCTGGCTTGGAGAATTTTGAGCATTACTTTGCTAGAGTGTGAAATGAGTTGTGTGGTAGTTTGAACTTTCTTTGGCTTTGTCCTTCTTTGGGATTGGAATGAAAACTGACCTTTTCCAGTCCTGTGGCCACTGCTGAGCTTTCCAAGCTTTCTGGCATATTGAGTGCATCACTTTCACAGCATCATTCTGTAGGATTTGAAATAGCTCAACTGTAATTCCTTCACTTCTTCTACTAGCTTTGCTCGTAGTGATACCTCCTAAAGCCCACTTGACTTTGCATTCCAGGATGTCTGGCTCTAGGTGACTGATCACACCATCATTGTTATCTGGGTCGTGAAGATCTTTTTTGCACAGTTCTTCTGTGTATTCTTGCCACCTCTTCTTAATATCTTATGCTTCTGTTAGGTCCCTACCATTTCTATCCTTTGTTGTGCCCATCTTTGCATGAAATATTCCCTTGGTATCTCTAATTTTCTTGAAGAGATCCCTAGTACCTCTAGGGAGATGGTAATTGTGCAGCATATAAGGCAAGCATGGAGGTCTCCATATAAATGTAAATATGTAACTAATGAATGATAAAATCATTTAACAAACCATTTTCATACACACAGTTTAGAAATTTGGGGATTATAACACCACTGTCTTTTAAATTTTCCTTTTGAAAGTAAAAGCACCCATTTTATATTAGAGTCTAAATTAAGACACACTATTGTGACAAGGAGAAAAAAAGAACTGAATTAAGAAAGGAAGTTAAAAAAATATACACAATCCTACCACTCTGTGTGCACCCCTGTCCAATCCACGCATAGACTATTGGTTTTAATAAAAAGATACAACTAAGGGTACATTGAAAGGACACACTTAAGCAGGAGGTCAGCTTCTGCATTGTTTTCCATTAATGCAGGCTGGCTGACTCTTTCTTCAGATATTATCTTGTCTGTATGGTTTGCCCGCAGGATTAATGGGGACTAATGGGAGTGAGAGCCAGTCACTCTTGAGCTACTTAATTCTTCATTGCTACTTTTTTTAATCTAGGAAGAGAATCAACAAGTTAGGCAATGCATTGTGTGCATTCAGTAGAGCATACATCTGGAGTTAGGTTAAATGTTACCTAGAGATTTCATTTGTATAATTAAGGTTTTAGAAAGACAGAATAGGCAAACAGTAATGGGGCTAAAACTCTGATTACAAATCCTCACTTATCTGTCATGATTCTGTTTCTGTAGGATTGGGGCAAAGGTCTGGCTTCAGTAATTTCATGGTGACACAGGGTACTGTAGTCTTAAGAGTGGATGATGCCAACATAGGTCTGTAGAATAAACTTGCTGACAATTTTAGTTGCCCACTTACGTATATGGTCAAAGTAAGTTGCAATTATTTTGATGCCCACAACATATAGATTATTGTAAGCAGTACTGTTATTACCATTCTCTTGAATCCAGTTCTTGGAATTGTGCTAACCGTAGATTGAATATTGCTCAAGATGGAGCAGCTTATGTTGTGGACACAAGCTGGCTATCATGTAGGTAGCTTTTTCCTGCTGATGTTAGTTATGGTATCAGTAAAGCAACTAGAAATGTGCCTCAGACACTGAAAGATTCTGTGATCTTATTGTCCTAATCAATAACTGCTTAAGCCTGCTCTTTTGTGACTCAGAGAGGCTTGGGAAACCATATTTTCTACACACAAAAGACAGGAGCCACGGAAGGGCCTTTGTACGTGGGGAGCCCAAGGGCTCAGTTTCAATGATTTGTTGATGGGTTAAACAAACTATCCTGAAGATAATGGGTTTTTCAATTAATATGTATAATCTTTTTCATAATTTATAAATATTTTCTAATTTAGCATTGCTTTTTAACTTATGGTCTCTAATTTTTCATCTTTTCTTTTGGAAACTTTAACTTTTGGTATACTGTTGTCTTTAATATGTCTAACCTATTCCATCTCATTAGCCTAATTTACTTTTTTAAAATGTTTGTTTATCCATATCATTTTTCTGAAATATTATGTCTGTTGTCTCCAAATTGTATTAATAATTCCATTTTTGCTATTGTTTTTTACTTTCTTTATGATTCTTCTTTTTTTATTTCCCTTTTAAATTTATTACTTAGACTAATTTTCCTAATTAGTCTATTTTCTCCATTTTATGCACTGCTTCTGATTCATGGGGATCATGCTCTATTACCATCTATTTGGTATATCAATTTTCTGTGTTTTCCTTCTGAAGTTTCGATTCATTTATATTCAGAGATAAGATCACTTTCAAATTATGAAGTTTTTATTTTCCTCTTTTCTTAACGATGAAATCAATGTTGTTGCTGTAGCCTGTCTTGTTTTAAATTATCCTTAAAGAATGTCCAGACAACAGATTTGTCTACTGCTGTAGCATAAAGTAATTGCCTTTATGTATACTTGTGTTTTCTATTAGGTAAAGAAGGAACAGCTATGAAGAGCCCTATGTTTGTACTCCCAGAGTTTGCTCAAACCCGTGTCCACTGAGTCGATGATGCTATCCAACCATCTCATCCTCTGTCGCCCCTTTTCCTACTGCTCTTAATCTTTCCCAACATCAAAGTCTTTTCCAAAGTGTCAGCTCTTCACATCACGTGGCCTAAGTACTGGGGGTTCAGCTTTAGCATCAGTCCTTCCAATGAATATTCAGGGTTGATTTCCTCTACAATTGACTGATTTGATCTCCTTGCTGCCCAAGGTACTCCCAAGAGTCTTCTCCAGTACCACAGTTCAAAAGCATCAATTCTTTGGGGCTCTTTCTTCTTTATGATCTAACTCTCACATCCATCCATTACTACTGGAAAAAACCATAGCTTTGAATAGATGAACCTCTGTTGGCCAAGTAATGTCTCTGATTTTTAATATGCTGTTTAGATTTGTCATAGTTTATCTTTCAAGAAGCAAGTGTCTCCTAATTTCATGGTTGTGGTTGCCTTCCACAGCAATTTTGGAGCCCTAGTAAATACAGTTGCTTACTGTTTCCACATTTTCCCATCTATTTGTCATGAAGTGATGGAACCAGATGCCATGATCTTAGTTTTTTGAATGCTAAGTTTTAAGCCAGCTCTTTCAATTTTTTTATCACCTTCATCAAGAAGCTCTTCACTTCCTCTTTGCTTTCTGCCATTAGTGTAGCGTCTTCTGCACATCTGAGGTTATTGATATTTCTCCCCGCAATTTTGATTCCAGCTCCTGAGTCACCCAGCCCAGCATTTTGCATGATGTTAAATAAGCAGAGTGACAATATACAGCCTTGACGTACTCCTTTACCAGTTTGGAACCAATCTGTTGTTACATGTCTGGGTCTAACTGTTGTTTCCTGACCTGCATACAGATTTCTCAGGAGACAGGTCAGGTGGTCTGATATTTCCACCTCTTTAAGACTTATCCACAGTTTGTTGTGATCCACACGTCAAAGGCTTTAGCACAATCAATGAAGTAAACAAGTTTCAATTAGTATTATTTTCCTCTTTAAAAGTGAAAATTTTTAGAAATTTCTTTGGTTATAATTTTTTCCATTGGCTTAAGGAGTATTTTCACAAAATCTGGCCTAGGCCAAATTAGGAACTAGTATTGAGATATCAATTTAAAAGAGAAGCCCTCTTCTTAACTTCTATTTTTCTGAATTATCACTGTATAGATTTCACAACATAATTTTCATTTTGTTAGAGGTTTTTTCATATATATATATATATATATATATATATATATATATATATAGAGAGAGAGAGAGAGAGAGAGAGAGTGTTGTTGATGGTGGTTTAAGGTGAAGGAAAATTTCCAATTGAGTGAAAAAATCATTTGCATTTTATAATGTTAAACTAGCAGATACTTAAAGGCCAAAATGTTAGTTAACATTTGGTATGTTTTTATTCAATTATGATTTTAAATGATTTTTAGAATTAGATTAAAAATAAAATGACGATTAATAACCAAAAATTATTTTCTAACATCAACTTCCACAATCAATATCATTTAAATGGCATAGAATGTTTTATTATGTAAATTTTGTCTACCTTGCATTTTATGTATTTAAAAACACACTTTCATTTTACTGAGTTATTCATTAAGATAAGTATGAGTGATAGTCTTAGCATCTTCAAATTCTAGATTTTAGTCTGTATACCCAAGTTGAGTTTGTAAGATTAAAGCAATTACTCCAAACAATCCATCCAGAGTATTCTTCCAGATCTGTAAATAGCAGGAAACATACAACTTTATAATAGATAAAATTCCCAAGATTTATTCAATCAAAATTGTCAATCAAAATAAACCAAGGAGACAATTATCAGGCAGAAAGCATTTGTTTGTGATCAAAGAACTGCAATCTTTGTCACACAGATTCAGGTAGAAACCCAAATATAGTTCTCTTAGGGATTAAAAATCAAGGGCTTTGAAATTTAAAGAAGGGTCATTTGCATTACAAAGAATTTTATTTGAAGTTGGAGGTAGAAACTAGCCTTGACTAAGTAAGATTGAGTGTTAAGGCTATCATTTCCTTCCCATTTAAGTCACCACAGAACACTGAGTAGAGTTCTCATTGTTATGTAGTAGGTTCTCATTAGTTATCTGTTTTATAAATTGTAGTGTGCATATGCCAATCCCAATCTGCCAATGCGTTCCATCCCTCCTTCCTCTCTTGATAGCCATGTTTATTCTCGACAATTGTCTCTGTATTTCCGCTTTGCAAATAAGTTCATCGTTACCATATTTCTAGATCCCACAAATATGCAATATTATACAATATTTAATTTTCTCTTTCTGACTTACTTCAGTCTGTATGACAGTCTGTAGTCCCATCCACATCTGCAAACAGCACTAATTTGTTCCTTTCTATGGCTGATTAGTACTCCATTGTGTATATGTGCACCATCTCCTCTTTATCCATTCCTCTGCTGATGGACATTTAGGTTGCTTCCATGTCATAGCTACTGTATATAGTGCTATAGTGAATATTGGGGTATACATATTTTTTTAAAATTATGGTTTTCCCCAGTTATATGCCCAAAAGTGAAATCATTGGGTCATATGATAGTGCTATTTTTAGTTTTTTGAGTAATCTCCATACTGTTCTCTATAGTGGATGTACCAATTTACATTTCCACCTACAGTATAGAAGGGTGCCCTTTTCATATTTTGCTTATAGATTTCTTGATGACAGCCATTCTGACCTGTAAAGTGTACCTCACTGTAGTTTTGATTTGCATTCCTCTAATAATCAGTGATATTAAGCATCTTTTCATATGTTTTTGAGCCACCTGTATGCCTTTGGAGAAAGGTCTATTCAGATCCCATCTGGTTGTTGTTTTTTTGATACTGAGCTGTATGAGTTGCTTGTGCATTTTAGAGATTAATCCCTTGTCAATTGTTTCTTTTGCAAATATTTTTTTCTCATTCTGAGGGTTGTGTTTTTGTTTTAGTTTTAATTTTCTTTGCTGGCCAAAGGTTTTAATGCTTAAATAGATTCCATTTGTTTATTTTTTAATTTCATTATTCTAGGAAGTGGATAAAAAAAGACCATGCTGTGATTTATGTCAAAGAGTATTCCACCTGTGTTTTCCTATCAAAATTTTGCAGTGTCTAGCTTTACATTTAGGTCTTTGATCCATTTCGTGTTTATATTTGTATATGGTGTTAGAGATTGTTCTAATTTAATTCCTTTACTTGTAACTGTCTAGTTTTCCCAAGATTGCTAATTGAAAAGAGTGTCATTTCTCCTTGAAAGTGTTTTTTCTTTTTTATATACTCATGCCTCCTTTGTCATAGATTAGGTGACTGTAGGTGTGTGGGTTGATCTCTGAGCTTTCTATCCTATTTCTTTTATCTATACTTCTGTTTTTGTGCCAGTACCAAACTTTCTTGATGACTGTAGCTCTATAGTATATAGTCTGAAGTCACAGAGCCTGATTCCTCCAGCTCCATTTTTCTTTCTCAAGGTGTTTTGGGTATTCAGGTTCTTTTATATTTCTATACAGATTGTAAATGTTCTTTGTTCTAATTCTGTGAAAACTGCCATTAGTGATATGATAGGGATTGAATTCAATCTGTAGATTGCTTTGGATAGTATAGTCATTTTCATAATATTTATTTTTCCAGTCTAGGAGCATGGTATATCCCTCCATCTATTTGATTTCTTTCAGCATCATCTTTGAGTTTTCTAAGTTTTTGCCTTATTGGGTAGGTTTATTCCTAGGTATTTTATTCTTTTGTTGCACTGGTAAATGGTACTGTTTCCTTAAATTCTCTTTTTGATATTTCACTGTTAGTGTATAAGACTGCAAGAGATTTCTGTGTATTAATTTTGTATCTGCAACTTTACCAAATTCATTGATTAGCTCCAGTAGTTTTTTGGTAACATCTTTAGGAGTTTCTGCTTCCATTGCAGCTCAGCTGGTAAAGAATTCGCCTGCAATGCAGGGGACCTGGGTTCGAGCCCTGGGTTGGGAAGACCCCCTGGAGAAGGGAAAGGCTACCCATTCCATTATTCTGGCCTGGAGATTTCCATGGACTGTATAGTCCATGAGGTCACAAAGAGTTGGACACGACTGAGTGACTTTCACTTTCACTAAGGAGTTTCTATGCATAGAATCATGTCATCTGCAAACAGTGACAATTTTACTTCTTCTTTTCTAATTTGGACTCCTTTTATTTCTTTTTCTTCTCTGATTGCCTTGGATAGGACTCCCAAAACTATGTTGAATAATATTGTCAAGAGTGAACACTCATCTTGCTTCTGTTCTTAGAGGAAATGTTTTCAGTTTTTCACCATTAAGAATGATATTTGCTGCGGGTTTGTCATAATAGCCTTTACTATGTTGAGGTGGGTTCCCTCTATGCCCACTTTCTGGAGTTTTTATCATAAACAGATGGTGAATTTTGTCAAAAGCTTTTTCTGCATCTATTGAGATGATCATATATTTTATTCTTTAATTTGTTAATATGGTGTATCACATTGATTAATTTACATATATTGAAGAATGTTTGCATTCCCAGGGTAAATGCCACTTGATTATGGAGTATAATACTTTTAATGTGCCTTAGGATTCTGTTTGTGACAATTTTGTGATTGTGTTTATCAAAGATATTGGCCTGCAATCTTCTTTTTCACGTTTTGTGATATCTTTGTCTATTTTTCATGTCAGGTTGATGGTGACATTGCTGAATGAACTTGGGAGTGTTCCTCCATCTGTGATATTTTTTGGATGAATTTGAGAAGAATAGTTGTTAGCTCTCCTCTAAATATTTGATAAAATTTGCTTGTGAAGCCATCTGGTCCTGGACTTCTGCTTTTGGAAGATTTTAAAATCACAGTTTCAATTTCATTAATTGTGATTGGTCTGTTTATATTTTTTATTTCTTCCTGATTCAGTCTTGAAAATTTGTACCTTTCTAAGAATTTTTCCATTTCTTTCAGGTTGTCTATTTTATTGGCATATAGGTGTTCATACTATTCTCATGAGTGTTTATATTTCTGTGATGACAATTGTAACTTCTCCTTTTTCATTTCCAATTTTGTTGATTTGAGTCCTCTTTGTGTCTTGATGAGCCTGGCTGAAGTTTTATCAACTTTTTTTTTTTTTTTTGGTCTAAAATAACCTCATTTTACTTTCACTGATCTTTGCCAGAGTTTCTTCATTTCTATTTCATTTATTTCTGCTCTGATCTTTGTGATTTATTTTCTTATACAAAATCTAGATTTTGTTTGTTCTTGTTTATCTAGCTGCTTTAGGTATAAATTAAGGTTATTTGTGATTTTTCTTGGTTCTTGAAGTGAGGTTGTGTTGCTATAAAATTCCCTCAGAACTGCTTTTGCTATATCCAATAAGTTTTGGGTCATGATGTTTTGTTGTCATTTTCTTTTTCTGAGTATTTTTTTTATCTCATCTTTGATTTCTTCAGTGATCCATTGGTTAATTAGTAGCATATTGTTTAGCCTCCCTGTGTGTGGGCAGGGGCTTTGTAAAGATTTATGCATTTTTTATTTTTTGGCTGGGTGGGTCTTCCTTGCTGCACACAGGCTTTCTTTAGTTGTAGCGAGCAGGGGGTTACTCTTTGTTGCGGTGTGCAGGCTTCTCATTGTGGTGACTTTTCTTGCTGCTCAGCACAGGCTCTAGGCATGCAGCTCAGTAGTTGCAGCTCACGGAATCCAGAGTACAGGCTCTGTAGTTGTGGCGAACAAGTTTAGCTTTCCTGTTCCATGGAATGTGGGATCTTCCAGGAACAGGGATTGAACTGGTGTCCCTTGCATTGCAAAGCAGATTCTTAACTACTGGACCAGCAGGGAACCCTTGCTTTTGTTTTTTACACTTAGTTTTATTGCAACTGATTTCAAATCTCAATGTTTTGTGGTCAGGAAATATGTTTGATATTATTTTAATTACACTAAGTTTACCAAGGTTTGATTTGTGGCCCAAGCTGTGGTTTATCATGGAGAATGTTCCAAGACTCAAGAAGAATGTGTTTTCTGCTGTTTGGGGGTGGAATGTCCTATTAAGTATTAATTAAGTCTATCTGATCTAATGTCATTTAAGGCTTGTGTTTCCTTATTAAATTTTCTGTCTAGATGATCTGTCTATTGATATGAATGAGGTATTGAATTCTCCCCAATATTGTTGGGTTACTTTTGATTTCTGATTTTATGGTTGTTGTCATTCACCTTATGCATTGAGGTGTTCCTTTGTTAGGCTCATAAATATCTTTCAATTGCTATATCTTCTTGAATTGATCCCTTCATCATTCTGCAGTGTCCTTCTTTGTCTCTTTTAGTAGTCTTTATTTTAAAGTCTATTTTCTCTTATATATGTACTGCTATTTCAACATTATTTTGATTTCCATTTGCATGAGATATCTTTTTCCATTCCTTACTTTCAATCTATATATGTCCCGAGGTCCTAAATCTGTCTCTTGTAGACAGTTTATATACCTGTCTTGGTTTTGTATTCATTCTGCCAGTCTTTATCTTTTGATTTGAGCACTTAATCCATTTAAATTTAAGGTGATTTTTTTTTTTAAGTTTTATTTATTTATTTTTGACTCTCGGGTCTTCATTGATGAGTAGGCTTTTCTCTAGTTGTGGCGACTGAGGGCTACTCTCTAGTTGTGGTGTGTAGACTTATTGCAGTGGCTTGTCTTATTGCAGAGCACAGGCTCTAGAGCTCTCAGACTTCAGTAGCTGCAGTTTCTGCACTTTAGAGCACAGGCTCAATTGTTGTGGTGTATGGGTTAGTTGCTCCATGGCATGTGAGATCTTCCTGGACCGGAGATTGAACCTATGTCTCCAGCATTGGCAAGCGGATTCTTTACGACTGAGCCACCCGAGAAGCCCTAACGTAATTGTAGCTATGTATGTTCCTGTTGCCATTTTCTTGTTTTGGGCTTGTTTTTGTAAGCCCTTTTTCCTTCCCTTCCTCTTTTGTTCTTTTCTCTTGCTTTTCCTGCCTAGAGAAGCTCCTTTAGCAATTGTAGTAACACTGGTTGGTAGTGCTGAGTTCTCTTAGCTTTTGTTGTCTGTAAAGCTTTTAATTTCTCTGTTGAATCTGAATGAGAACCTTGCTGGGTAGAGGATTCCTGGTTGTAGGTTTTTATTTTTCATCACTTTAAAATACATCTTGCCAACATCACTCATCATCAGAGAAATGCAAATCAAAACCACAATGAGGTACCATTACACGCCAGTCAGGATGGCTGCTATCCAAAAGTCTACAAGCAATAAATGCTGGAGAGGGTGTGGAGAAAAGGGAACCCTCTTACACTGTTGGTGGGAATGCAAACTAGTACAGCCACTATAGAAAACAGTGTGGAGATTTCTTAAAAAACTGGAAATAGAACTGCCATATGACCCAGCAATACCACTTCTGGGCATACACACTGAGGAATCCAGATCTGAAAGAGACACGTGCACCCCAATGTTCATCGCAGCACTGTTTATAATAGCCAGGACGTGGAAGCAACCTAGATGCCCATCAGCAGATGAATGGATAAGGAAGCTGTGGTACATATACACCATGGAATATTACTCAGCCATTAAAAAGAATTCATTTGAATCAGTTCTAATGAGATGGATGAAACTGGAGCCCATTATACAGAGTGAAGTAAGCCAGAAAGATAAAGAACATTACAGTATACTAACACATATATACAGAATTTAGATAGATGGTAGCGATAACCCTATATGCAAAACAGAAAAAGAGACACAGAAGTACAGAACAGACTTTTGAACTCTGGGGGAGAACATGAGGGTGGGATGTTTTGAAAGAACAGCATGTATATTATCTATGGTGAAACAGACCACCAGCCCAGGTGGGATGCATGAGTCAAGTGCTCGGGCCTGGTGCACTGGGAGGACCCTGAGGAGTCGGGTGGAGAGGGAGGTGGGAGGGGGGATCGGGATGGGGAATACGTGTAACTATATGGCTGATTCATGTCAATGTATGACAAAACCCACTGAAATGTTGTGAAGTGATTGGCCTCCAACTAATAAAATAATATTTAAAAAAAAATAAAATAAAATAAAATACATCTTGCCACTCCTTGCTGTCCTGCATAGTTTCTGCTTAAAAATCAGTTGCTAAATTTATGAGGATTCCCTTGTATGTGATTTGTTGCTTTTAATATTTTTTTATTTGTATTTAATGTTTGTTAGTTTGATTAATATTTGTCTTGGTGTATTCCTCTTGGGTTTATCTTGTGAGGGACTCTCTGTGCTTCCTGGACTTAGGTGACTATTTCCTTTCCCATGCTAGGGAAGTTTTCAACTATCATCTGTTCAAATATTTTCTCAGACCCTTTCTCTTCATTTTCTAGAATCCCTATGGTTTGAATGTTGGTGTGATAAATGTTTCAGAAGTATCTGAGACTGTTTTCATTTCTTCTCATTCCCTTTTCTTTATTCTGTTCTGTGACTGAGACATCCACCATTCTCTCTTCCAGGTCACTTATCTGTTCTTCTGCCTCTGTTATTTGATCATTGATTCCTTCTGGTGAATTTTAATTTCAATTATTGTCTTGTTCAACCCTGTCTGTTTGTTCTTTAGTTCCTTAAGATCTTTGTAAAACCTTTCTTCTATTGTTTCAATCTGTACCTCCATTCTATTTCTAAAATCTTGGATTATTTTTAGCATCATTACTCTGAATTATTTTTCAGATGGATTGCTTATCACCTATTCATTTAGTCGTTCTTGTAAGTTTTTGTCTTGATCCTTCACCTGCAACATTATTCTTTGCCATTTTATTTTTTCAGAACTACTCGGTTCGTGCTCTCCTTTCTGCAGGCTGCACGATTTCATTTCCTCTTGCCTCTGGAGTTTGCCCCTTGGTGGGTAAGGTTGGTTGAGAGGCTTTTTCAGTTATCCACTTGATGGCGGGGGGTGGGGGGGGGGGAAGTTGATTGGTGTTGTGGTGAACAGAGCCTACCCTAGATATTGAACAGGGCTTCCTCTTTACTCTGTGCTTATCACTGGGGCACTCTTTCTGCCCTCTTCTGATGTCTGTGTCAGAAGCTTTCTCTATCTCTTTTACACTTTAATAAAATTTTATTACACAAAATCTCTGAGCAATCAAGCCTTGTCACTGGCCCCAGATAGAATTCTTCTCCTCCAAAGGCCAATGATTCTGGCATCTTTTGTGGTTCAGCAGCAATCTTTCATCTTGGGGGCTTGTCCAGGATTCTTCAGAACAGGGTAAGGATGCTTGGAGCTCTAGTTCTTTGTTCTCCTATCGAACATGTTTTCTGCTTTACTTGACTAACTCTACAGTGTGCTTGTGTGAACGAATAACGTGCCCTGCATGAAGCAAGTGAGGAGCCCTGTTCTGTGGTTCTGTGGTGACCTCATACGGTTTATGACAGAAACCCTGTCTGGTGTTTATACTGACCTGCCAATGGACTCCCTGGTGGCTCAGAAGATAAAGTGTCTGCCAACAATGTGGAAGACTGGGTTCAATCCTTGGGTTGGGAAGATGTCCTGGAGAAGGAAATGGCGACTCACTCCAGTATTCTTGCCTGGAAAACCCCACGGATGGAGGAGCCTGGTAGGCTACAGTCCATGAGATCACAAAGAGTAGGACACGACTGAGCAACTTCACTTTCACTTATCACTGCCCTGTACGGAGCCAGATCTATTCCCTAGGTGTGGGAGTAGAGGACCCCAGATCTATCCCTCAGCTGTGATCCTGATCTGTGATGCAAGGTAGACAGGATTTTAGCACTCCCACTTGGAGGAAAATCACTGAATTTTCCTCCATTGGAACTGTTGATCTGTGAGTGTCCTCTGTTGTGTCTTCTTTTACCTGTTGTATGGGCTAAAAAAGTACACAGTTGTCTGCATTGCTCTTCAGTTCAGTTCAGTTCAGTCACTCAGTCTTGTCCGACTCTGTGACCCCATGAATTGCAGCATTCGAGGCCTCCCGGTCCATTACCAGCTCCTGGAGTTTACTCAAACTCATGTCCATCGAGTCGGTGATGCCATCCAGCCATCTCATCCTCTGTCGTCCCCTTCTCCTCCTGCCCCCAATCCCTCCCAGCATCAGGGTCTTTTCCAATGAGTCAACTCGTCACATGAGGTGGCCAAAGTATTGGAGTTTCAGCTTCAGCGTCAGTCCTTCCAATGAACACCCAGGACTGATCTCCTTTAGGATGGACTGGTTGGGTCTCCTTGCAGTCCAAGGGACTCTCAAGAGTCTTCTTCAACAACACAGTTCAAAAGTATCAATTCTTCAGCGCTCAACTTTATTTATAGTCCAACTCTCACATCCGTATGTGACCACTAGAAAAACCATAGCCTTGACCAGACAGACCTTTGTTGGCAAAGAAATGTCTCTGCTTTTTAATATACTGCCTAGGTTGGTCATTACTTTTCTTCCAAGGAGTAAGTGTCTTTTAATTTCATGGCTGCAGTCACCTTCTGCAATGATTTTGGAGCCCAGAAAAATAAAGTCAGACACTGTTTCCACTGTTTCCCCATCTATCTGCTATGAAGTGATGGGACTGGGTGTCATGCTGTTAGTTTTTTTGAATGTTGATTTTTAAGCCAACTTTTTCACTCTTTTCTTTCACTTTCATCAAGAGGCTCTTTAGTTCTTCTTCACTTTCTGCCATAAGGGTGGTGTCATTGCATATCTAAGGTTATTTATATTTCTCCCAGCAATCTTGATTCCAGCCTGTGCTTCTTCCAGCCCAGCGTTTCTCATGATGTACTCTGCATATAAGTTTAATAAGCAGGGTGACAGTATACAGCTGTGACATACTCGTTTTCCTATTTGGAACCAGTCTGTTCCATGTCCAGTTCTGTTACTTCCTGACCTGCATATAGGTTTCTCAGGAGGCAGGTCAGGTGGTCTGGTATTCCCATCTCTTTCAGAATTTTCTGCAGTTTATTGTGAGCCACAGAGTCAAAGGCTTTGGCATAGTCAATGAAGCAGAAATAGATGTTTTTCTGGAACTCTCTTGCTTTTTTGATGATCCAGCGGATGTTGGCAATTTGATCTCTGGTTCCTCTGCCTTTTCTAAAACCAGCTTGAACATCTGGAAGTTCACTGTACATGTATTGCTGAAGCCTGGCTTGGAGAATTTTGAGCATTACTTTACTTACTCTTAGTTCCACCTAACCTGTGGGTATGATATAGCAATTGGCCCTAGTGACTCTCAGTAGTCGTTTTCACTTGTCCCCTAGCACAGGTACAATGAGGTTAGGTCCCAGTGCTGCAGTAGTCCTGTACCTGAATCCACAGTGGGAATTATGGAGGCAGCTCCAATTCTGGTCTGTCCTATCCCCATGTGAATATGCCCACAGAATCCACAGCTGCTATAGCCAGACCTGTCCCAGCTGCAAAAGCACTTGCCCTTTCAAATATTTTTCAGGCACTGAATTTAGGAAGCCATCAGCAGAGGTGTAACTCCATAGTTTGTGCAGCCATAAGGAAAGAGTTCAACTCTTCTCCCTCAGTCACACAGGCTCCAGGGCTTAGCTGTGGTTTCAGCCCCTCTGGTGGGTGAATTTACTGATGGGAGAAGCTATCTGTGCCCTCCTAGGTAAGCAGGGTGGGTCTTGGAACCCACTGGTAGATTTTCTAGTAGCAAGAGTTTTCTACATGCTCCCAGGACAATGGGGCACTTTCAGGAATCTACTGATATATTTCTTAGTGGGGAGAGTTATCCATACCCTCTGAAGACATCAGGGAAGGTACTGGCAGGTGCTGGTGAATTTCCCACTAATGACAGCTATTATTCACCCTCCAAGAACAGTGGGGGCAGGTTCTAGGAAATTTGATGGCTTTCCTAGTGACAAAAGAATTTCTGCATCCTCTGGGTCAGTGGTGGTGGGTGGGTCCTGCTGGTGGAATTACTAGTGGCTGGATCTGTCTGAGTCCTTCCTGGTCAGTGGGGGTGAGTCTTATGACCACTGGCACATTTCTAGATTGGGGAGCTGTCCACACCCTCCTGGAATAGAATGGGCTGGTCCTAGGGCCCAGTTGGTAGAATTGCTAGTGACTAGATCTGTCCACACCCTATCTGATTAATAGGAGCAGGGCCTGGTGTCTGCCTCCAGTCCTGGAAGAGCTGCCTATCCTGGAGCCCAAGATGGTGGTGGTGACTAAGCCTGCTCTGGTGCCCCTCTAGACAGACTCTTCTTACCTGGGAGCCCTCATGGGGAAAGATGCTTTTATGGTTTTCCCACTTCTCTACTCTTGCCTTTTCCCGTAATTGTGCCTTTTCTCTTTGGTGGGCCCAGGATTCTTCCTAATAACCCTCAGTTGTCATGGCCTGAACTCCTCAAACTATTTCTGTGCCTAATCCTGGTCCTGCCCCTGGGACCAAGCCTCATAGTCTGAGCTCAGAACCTGACCCCCACCCTCACTGACAGAGGAGTATTTCAGGTTGGGAGGCACAGAGTGGTGGAGCTGACCCTCTGTTCAGGTAACTCTCCATTTTGCCTTCCACAAACTGGTTGCTGCTCTCCTGTTTTCTGGCTTCAAAACTCCCTCAACCATCTGGTTTAATTTCTCTGCTGGTTAGGAGCCTTTCCAAGGTACAGGAACGTTTCCTCCTTTACAGCCCTCTGATCGGGGCACAGGCCCCATCCTGATTTCTTCTTTTTCTTTTTCCTTTTGTCCTACCTGGTTACATGGAGGTTTTATTGTCTTTTTGGAAGTCTGAGGTCTTCTGTCAGTGCTCAGAAGCTGTTCTTTGTGAATCGTTCCACTTGTGGATATATTTTCAGTGTTTCTGAGAAAGGAGGTGAACTCTCCTTCCTACTCCTATGCCATCTTGATCCTTGACCCCAACAATTCCTTTAAACTCAGCACTATGTTAGTTCCTCTTACTGAAAGTTGAAAATTCCCCACAAATTTAGTAAATTTGTGCTAAAATGCTCACAGATAGGTCTTAAAAACAAAAACCAAGTTTTTTGTTTTTTTGTTTTTCTCTTATTTCAGGAAAATAAAAGGGCAGGATAAAACATAAAATGTTCAATCTACTTTTGCAGCTATCAGGGGTTTATATCATTTGACCTTTAGATAAATACTCTGAGCTTCCAGGAATAAGGCTCTACAGTAGCATTAATTATTATTGCTCTTATCTTCATCATCTAAATGCAATCTTTAAACTACTTAAGCTTCACCCCTCACTGTTGGATATTTTCTTTAATACCTCTGTAATTGTAAAAAGGACTTTGATGACTGTGTTGGTTTTCCCAGCTTCGGAGAGAACTGCCTGTTTGATATTAGATAAGCAGACTTTAAGAACTATTGAGATTATCAACATTCAGTTTCTTCTGATTTCTTCATTTTCTCATTTATTTAGATTTATATCTTCCTCACTACTGTGAAATCATGCAAGCAAATACCAGGTTGAGGTGAAAGTAAGACAGAATGACTTAGGAAGCAAATTCCATTTTTAACTCCATCATTAACTTTGAATTACATCTTGAGAAAAATTCCCTAATCACCTGCAGAATGGGGATGGGGAAGAGATAGCACCAGAGACCATCTGAGTTGGAATATTGAGATTATTGAAGAATGTATTCAATACCTCCTATATATCTAACTATCTTTTCAATGATTTGATGACACTTAAGAATAAATATGTTGCCTGTCCATGTGGCGTTTTAAATATAGTTTCTTTTCTTTTTAAATTATTAATACTTTCAATATTTAAGAAAAGTGAATTAGATAGAAAGAGAAAATAAAATGCAATTATCCACCAGTTTGGATAGCTTTCAACTTTTAGTATATGTTGTCATCTGGCTTTAACTAATATTAGTAGAATATTGTTTTCTGAGAAAATATGAGAATTATCATTAACAGACCACATATGCATGTTTGATATATCCACTACTACTACTATACTATAAGTGTACATCACTCCCCCATGTAACTCAGCCCAAAGAAAGATCTGGGCAGTAAGTAGCCATTATTTATTAACTCCCAAATGAGAAACAAGCTTCACTTGTGGCATGAAGAAAGGATATGGTAACACAATTTTAAAATCCACCTGAGGAATATCAAGATAATATTTTTAGATATTCAGGAAGCAACACAAGAAAAAAGTGATTTATTAAAAACAGAAAAAAAATTAGGTTAACTAAAAGCTGTTGGATATGCCACCTGCATCTTATTTTTAATTATTTTATGAAGCATGTGGAAATCAGAACTAACAAAGTTAAGAGGTCAAGCTTTCTCTTTGTGAATTCCCTCTACACTTAGATGTTTTTGTGACTTTGTTTTCATGTGTTCCTTAACACATTTACTTAAGTGAAGGCTTGTGTCTCACCCATTAACATATACCTGCCCATCATTGAAAGGCCGAAAACTATTTGGATATATATTACTTGTACCACTTCTGTCACGCTGTTTTTTTTTTTTTTTCCTACTGAGAATGAGGCAATTAGGAATAGTTGCAAATTGATAGCCCTACTACCTAAATCACAAATGAAAGCAGTGCTTTCTTTTACTATGTAACCTGAGCCACTTAAGAAGTTGATATGTGAAAAATGTCCTATTTCACCTCTACTAGTATTAATTTACTGGCAAATAGGTGGGAACAAAGTGGAAAAAGTGGCAGATTTTATTTTCCTGGGCTGCAAAATCACTGCAGATTGTGACTGCAGGCACAAAATTAAGAGATGCTTGTTCCTTGGAAGAAAAACTATGACAAACCTAGAAAGCATATTAAGAAGCATAGACATTACTTTGCCAACAAAGATCCATCTAGTCAAAGCTATGGTTTTTCCAGTAGTTATATATGGATGTGAGAACTGAACCATAAAAAAGCCCAAATACCCAGGAATTGATGTTTTCCGATTGTGGTGTTAGAAGAGACTTTTGAGAGGCCCTTATATTGCATGGAGATCAAACCAATCAACTCTAAAGGAAATTGACCCTGAATATTCATTGGAAGGACTGATGTTGAAGTTGAAGCTCCAATACTTTGGCTACTGGGGAAGACTGAACACAGGAGGAGAAGGGAACAACAGGAGGATAAGATGGTTGGATGGCATCACTGACTCAATAGACATGAATTTAAGTAAACTCAGGGAGACAGTGAAGAACAGGGAAGCCTGGCATGCTGTAGTTCATGGGGTGGCAAAGAGTTGGACACATCTCAGTGACTGAACAATGAACAAGAAATAAATTGATGGTGACTCATAGTTCTTCAGTAAAATGTTGTGGAGAGAGCAAGCATAGAAGGTACTTGCTGTTGTTCATGTACTAGTGCAGTGCAAATGATGATACATTGAAGCTCTAGTTAAGAAACAAATCTACAATGTAAGATGATACAGATGTAACATGTAACGGAAAACAGAATGGTGACTTCTCAAAGAATTAAAAACAAAAGTACCATGTGATCCAGCAAGTCCACTTCTGGGTATTTATCTAAAATAATTTAAGGTAGAATCTTGAATAGATGGATTTCCCTGGTGGTTCAACAATAAAACAATTCACCTGAAAAGCAGGAGACATGGGTCTGATCCTTGGGTCAGGAAGATCCTTTGGAGAAGTAAATGGCAAATGACTTCAGTATTCTTGCCTGGGATAGCTCATGGACAAAGGAAACTAGTGGGCTACCATCCATGGGGTTGCAAGAGTTGAACACAACGTAACGACTAAACAACAACTTGAATAGGTATCTGTTCTCCCATCTTCATTGAACCCATATTCACAATGGCCAAGAGCTGAAAACAATTTGTGTCCCTCAATGGATGAATGACAAAGAAAATATGGTGTGTGTGTGTGTGTGTGTGTGTGTGTGGGTGTGTGTATACAATGGAAAATTATTCAGCCATGAAAATGAAAGAAATCCTGCCATTTTCAACACACAGGTGAGACTTGAGGATATTATGCCAAGTTAAATAAATCAGACAGAGGAAAACAATTACTACATAGTGTTCACTTATGTGTAGAATCTGAAAAGGCTAAACTCATACAAACAGCTTGAAAAACTGAAAGTGTTAGTTGCTCAGTCATTTCTGACTCTTTGTGACCGCATGGATTATAGCCCTCCAGGCTCCTCTGTCCATGGAATAGTAGATTAGTATTTATCTAAAGTAGTCAAGCCGTGGAAGCAAAGATTAGAACCGTGGTTGCCAGGGTCAATGGGAGGGAGAATTGGCAAATTGCTGTTCATTGAGCTTAGAGGCCCAGACATACAAGATGAAACAGTTGTAAAGATCTGCCTGTGCAGATCAACACTGCGCACAGAGTTGACAACACTGTACTCTGCATGTGAGAATATAAGAAGCTAGATATCGTGCTTCATATTAGTTAACACTTCTTAAAAAACCTTGAGAAATAAATGAAAGCGATTTGTGTGTTTCAGAAACTGGTCCCATTTCTGATTCAGAGATTTGGAACTTTGGGAAGATGAAGAGACAGCTGGAAAAACGGGAGACCCTAGATATAGAAGCTTAGCTGGTTGCTAAATTTCTCACTGAAATTTTTCTAATTATTATATTTAAATCTTTTAAAAAATTTAGAAATTATAAATGCTGGAAACACTGTTATAAACTCCAGGAATCACATTTATTATGAGGTCCAGAACCCTGAGAATGACTTTTCTCAGACTGCAAACTGTTTATAAACTTTCACAATGTTTTATATCACAAGAAATACTAAGCATAGGTTTCTGGAATGAAATAGCTTAGGTGTGAAGCATTGGACAAACATTAGCCAAATGAAGCTGACATTGATTTCAGATGAAATTCTTGAACTGATTTGAAGAGAAATTATTAGTGAGTACCTGAAAGAAGTACTTCCCTGGTTGCTCAGGCAGTAAAGAATCTGCCTGCAATGCTGGAGACCTGGGTTCAATCCCTGGCTTGGGAAGATTCCCTGAAGGATGGCATGGCAGCCTACTCCAGCATTCTTCTCTGGAGAATTCCCCATGGACAGAGGTGCCTGGCGGGCTACAGTCCACCGGGTCACAGAGTCAGACATGACTGAGGAACGAAGCTTAGCATACGGCACCTGAAAGAAGGAAAACATACTCTTCAGTGACAGTATGGGTTCACACAAATAGTCATCTCAGACTAATTAAATTCTTCTTTGAATATGGTTAGTAGCTTAATAGATCTGGGGATATTAGAGGCTTTGCAGACAGGTTCTAGATTTGAGCCAAGCATTTGATAAGATTTCTGATTTTTCCTTGCTGACAAGTTAAAATGAGCTGAATTTTAAGAGCAATTACTACTTGAAGAAAAGTTATGGTAATGTGTAAATAATTTCAAAATATTAAACTAATAATATTTATTAATGAGCTTCCCTTGTAGCTCAGTTGGTAAAGAATCTGCCTGCAATGCAATAGACCTGGGAGGATGTAGACATCTTTGGGTTGAGCATTGCTCCATCTAACACAGTTCTTTTAATTCATTCTCTACTTTGAGAGAGTGAAATCTCTAAGAAATGCATCTGGTTTTGTCATGTGGTGGGCATTGTCTTTTTCTTCCCACAATCACTTACATGAGTTTTCTAGTGCAATTTGTAGTTTAACATATCTTGCTTTAAAATATTTTATTCTCTCTTCATTACTTTATAGGTAATATTCAACCAACTTCATGGCTTAAAGGCCAGTAACATTCTGGAAACTGAGAATTATTCAAGCAGGGTGATGAATGGGGCATTTTCTATATTAGTTTGCTTTTGTATACATTTAAAATTTATAATAATACAAATTTAAAAGTAAATTCAGATATTATTTTAAGTTCTTTTTTCTCTTTTTAAAATTTATTTATTTATTTTAATTGGAGGATAATTATTTTACAATATTGTGAAGGTTTTTACCATAAAAAATAAACTCAGAGATTTTATTAGACTCTATAATAGTCATATAATAGCAATCTATTACTAAAAGCTGATGCAATATGTAATACTCAAATAGTAGAATTTTAATGTATAGGAAAAGAGAGTAAGTGTTCCATAGTATGTTATGGATTAAACAACCATTGATCTAAAATATCCACTTTTGAATACTACAATGGAATTTTAGACAAACTGGAACATATTCATAGAAGAGTGGTTAAAATGATGCATGACTAACAATGTACATAAATTTGGTTGAAGGAATATTTAGCTTGATCAAACAAAAATTTGGCATAATATTATCAACTTTTTAAAGTTCATTAAGGTTAAACAGAAGTAAGTTTATTTTCCCTGACCACTGAAAAAGCCAATATTTAGTAGATGAATGGAAAGAGTTTTGATATCTACATAATTTAAGTTATCCAGAGATGAAAGAATCTGCCTGCAATGCAGGAGACCCGGTTTAATCCCTGGGTCAGGAAGATCCTCTGCAGAAGGGAATGGCAACCCACTCCAGTATTCTTGCCTGGAGAATTCCATGGACAGAGGAGCCTGGCAGCCTGCAAAGAGTCAGACATGACTGAGCTACAGAAAAGGGAAAAGATGAAAGAGATATTTTGAATGACAGTGAGTTGGATCTCACGAAGAGGATCCAAGTAACAGTTTATTCATTAGATTTCAAAAGTTTTGTAGTTTCTTCTAACTAGACCTAAAATTTTGTAATGGGTGAAATTTTGACACTTAGTTTGTAGTAATCTCTAAAACTATGCATCACATTCTACCTGTTTTCCCAGTTTTACAGAGTTACCATTGCCTATTATAACCACACTAAAGTGTTTGGACAAGACAAGTGAAATCTTATTGCTTTGAGCCAAGTTACAAAGAGCACAATATGCATCTTATTTGACTGAGGGCAGTGGGATTTACATTGCTGTAAGTACTAAAATACCAAGCCCATGAGAGTGCTTATGGGAGGAAAAATTCTACTCTTGCCAAATGGTATTAAGCCATAAAGTGATGGAGTACATGTGGAATACACTACCTCCTAATTTGACAGGTGAAGTTAAATGTTGTGGGTGGGGAATCTATATCCTCCATATGTATCTGTCTTTCCTCTTCAGCTATATTGGTATAGCTGCTCCCTTGACTTCCTCTAGACATATCCTGAAGCTCATAGTTTTGGCTTTTACTTTTCTTGCCAACTCTTCTCATATTCCTTTATGCAATTTAGGGAAAATCTTTTTTTCAAGTGACATTTAGTGCTCTACCACTGTGATTTTTCAAGGCAATTTCAGTCTATTGCTATGAGATGCCTGATGAATGAGAAACATGTTTCAAGAATGCCAATCAAGCATGCACAGACATACATATGGTGAATTTTTAAGTTCGTTCCAGCTGTCATAGGATAGTTTTATATGCAAAATAGATATTTTTCATTTAATAGAGTTTAAATTTCTCATTTGTATATAAGTTTAATATTTTTCTCTAAATATTTGTCAGGTATAGTTTCTTTTGATCATAACGAATACTATTAAAAAACAAATATGTCATGAGGAAACTGAGACCTAAGTGTCTTTGCTCAAGGTCACATTCCTGGTTAAAGGTCAGAAGGGCTTTAGAGATGCACCTATTATACCATACTCATTCCCACTAGATAGGAGGAGAACCAGGCTTTGAATCTTGGACTTCTAATTATAAGTTCAGTGTTCTTTTCACTATGCCATATGACCTTTCCAAGTAAAATGCCACAGCTTTCCAACATGGTAATTAGCTTTCAGTGTGACTTTGAGGCTTTCAGTGTGACTTCTAGGGGAGATGGAGAAAGAGAGAGAAATCCCAAGTGAAAAACTCCAGTTAAACCTATGAAGTGAATTTGATTTATTTTTCCTATGGATCTAATCAGTGGCGGAATTAATGTGAAATGTATAACTAAGTTTTTTCATCTTTAGTTTGCCATATAGCGCTACTTTAAAAAGCACTCAGTGACATTTTAGAGTAAATATGACAGGCAAATGTAAATGTAATTACACAAGTCATATATGGTGTGAGTCACTTGTAAAGTTCACTACGAATGAACTATACTGTACAGAATCCATTTATCACTTAAGAAAATGAGATCATCTGCTTTTACATATGAAGGAAGAAATTTAACTGCATCAAACCCAGTCTAAGACAGAAAATGTCCATATTAACATTCCCCAGTGGATTGTGTTCAAATAATCTAACCATGAGGATAATCCCCATTTACTCCTTTCTTGCTGAAGACTGGTAGAGAAAAGGAGTGGAAAATTTGAACAATTTGTGTATAACTTTAATGTTTTGTGTGTGTTTGAAAGGCTACCTGAAAGAAGACAGGTGGATATCTTTTCTGTTTAACCTCTTCATTATCCTATGTCTCTATATTATACATTTTCATAACATATAAGTTCTAATTTTCTGTACAATAACATGCAATTTTGAAAACAATTGTTTTCTTTGTGATATAAGCAGCCAGATCAGAGAGAGATAGGTTAAAATCATAAGAACTAAAACAAAGTATTTTTCATTGCTAGACTGCATGTTAGGTCACTTCAGTGAGTCTGACTCTCTGTAACCCTATGGACTGTAGCCCACAAGACTCCTCTATCCATGCGATTCTCTAGGCAAGAATACTGGAGTGGGGTTTCATGCCCTCCACCAGAGGATCTTCCCAACCCAGGAATCGAACCTGCATCTTTTATGTCTCCTATATTGGCAGGCATATTCTTTACAACTAGTGTCACCTGGGAAGCCCACTTATCAACTTCTAATGAACGAAAACAAAGTATTTTTCATTGCTCTACAGAGATACTAAAAGCTGAACATAGTAAAATGTGTTTTCTCAGAAAATATGCTCTCCGTGCTACTGTTGCTGTCTGTAATTGGTTTTGAATATAACTTTTCCAAAAAGTGAAACTATGGAACAAGGAACTATGTGCCACACTTTAGAAAATTATTTCAAAATGTAGGCTTTGAATTGTTCCTAATGCCCTGCCATGTGATTTGTAGTAGTAAGTCACTGCCTTTGTGCAGTACCTTTTAAAGAATAAACATTCTAGAGCACGGAATACTGGCAGAGGCTGCGAAGCCATCATTTTAAGAACAAAGTGCAATAAGGCGACTGAAGTGACTACCCACATCTCACCCTCTATCTCTAAACTCTAAATTTGGCCTCTTCTCCTCATGATTTTTATTTGGTCTTGTTCAGTTTCCCCTCATTCGTTATCAGAGAGAGTTCTCCCATCTTCTCACTGCTGGAAGACAAGGGTTATTTCAATCCCTCATGTTCCTTCCTGCTTCTAATATTTTTCCTTCCATGAGTTATTCCAGCAGCCAGTGTTTAGAAAATAATAAACACACACTCATATATATGTGTATATACATATATATAGTTATATATCATATATGTAATATATATGTGTATATACACATATATATTTAATTTTACAGTACAGACCTAAGGGATTGGTTCCAGAATTTCCTGAGATTGGTTCCAAACTCCACAGATGCTCAAGTCCCTTATATAAAATGACATAGTATTTGCATATAACCAATACATATCTTCCTGTATACTTTAAATCATCTCTAGATTACTAATAATAGAGAGTACAATGTAAATGTTATATAAATAGCTGCTCTGTGACAAATTCAAATTTTGCTTTTTGAAAATTTCTGAAATTTTTTTCAGTTATTTGTGATCTATGGTGGGTTGAATTCAAAGATGTGGCACCTGTGGATATGGAGGGAGGCCTGTAGTTATATAACTACATATACTTCTTGTGACAAGATTCCTTTTTCTTTCTCTCCCTACCCTCTCCCTCCTTCCTTCCCCCCTCTCCTCCTCCTCCTTGCTTCTTTCCTTTCTGCCTTTTATCTAGCTTTTAGCATGTTATATATTTCTATAGCGTAATGCTTCCTTGAGACTCTGCAGTAGTTAATTTGGGACATTTTCAGCAAATAAAAAATTTAAAACCACCAGTTTGTTTATAATGATTAGAATTATAATTTAATTATAAGAGGATAATATTGAGCAGCAGTTAAGGAGATATTTAACACTTTTTTTGTTCTTTGGTTGTTTTGCCTCTACCCCATTTATTTAAGCCAGTAAACTCTTCTCTACTCAATGACTTAACCCAATTTTTGAAAGCCAGTTCTTTCCTGAAGCCTCAGAAGGAAGAAGATTGTGATCTTAAGAGTGGGTAAATCCAATGAAAGTGCATACTAAAATCCAATGAAAGTGCATACAATAAAAGTGCAGTTGAATTCATGTAATCATTTTTTCCAAGGCAAAATCTTCAAGGAAATCTTTCATTATCTTA
The DNA here is from genome assembly GCF_963930625.1 of Muntiacus reevesi. Classification (NCBI taxonomy): domain Eukaryota; kingdom Metazoa; phylum Chordata; class Mammalia; order Artiodactyla; family Cervidae; genus Muntiacus; species Muntiacus reevesi. The sequence goes on along the minus strand of NC_089251.1, from coordinate 45,775,154 downwards.
TTTATCCCTTTATCTGTCTCCCTCCTTTTATTTATATTATCTGTGTCTTTGGTGTCATGCTAATCTTAAGGGTCCTGGAACTTTCTAGTGCTTGTATTTAATAACAATTTACAAGCTATGCACTATCACTCAGGTTGAGTAAAGGTGGGCAAGTCTGAGGTTCAGCATAGGGAGAGGATCTGATGGATCCTGATGATGGATCTGATGGATGCCTACAGGCCCGTGTCTTCCTACAGAGTGGCTGAAACCAGGCAAGAAATAGAAAAGTTTTTAAAGTTTTATTACTAACACCCTTGAATCAATTTGTATGCTCCTGATTTTATTTTCAGAAGTATTTTTGCACAGTAATATAATCTACAGAATATTTTTGCCTGATTATCAGTTATATTTTTAAATTATAGAAGAGCATTTCCTGGGCTTCTATTGATTGCATCAGGCTATATTTGGTTCTATAAAAAATTCAACAAATATTAATTTAGTACCAATTATGAAGGAGACTAATCAATGCCTTAGAGGGAGAAGAAAATCAAAACATTATAAAATACCACTCTCATTTTGCAGGATTTTATAACCTAGCTTAAAAGTTGTAGAAAAATTGCTGCAGGAACAATGCAAATCAGTGTAGGTGGGTACTAAATGTGTGTAAGTTTTAAGGGAAGAGAATATTTATAGGCAGCCAGAGCTGCTTATGCATATGCCAGGATGGGTTTAAATGATACATAGCAACCATTTTCTTTCCCTTCCCCTTCCTTTCCACTCCCCCCTTTTTCTTTTAAAACTCAACCTTTGACTTTTGGATAGATTGTAATTTCCATCACTTAAAGAATTTTAGTGTTCTTGAACATTCCTTATCATCTCTGTGTCCTCATTGACTCTCACAGAGCCTGATGCAATGAATTCACATGGCTAATTGAATGGAACCCACACCCAGTGAAAGCCATCAAAAGCTTGTGACTCTTTTTTTCCTTTCCAACCATACACTCTGTCAAATTATCTGAGTTTGGAATTCTAGGGGAAAACGGAGTACCTAATGACAGTTGTTTTTTGTTAACTTGTCTGTGGCTCCCTTTGTTGCTGTCTTTGTTGTTCAGCTGTTAAGTCGTGTCCAACTCTTTGCAGTTGTATACCCGGGGCTTTTGAATGCTTTCAAATTGTGGTGGACCACAAACAAATAGAGCTGGACTGTAAAGAAGAACTGATGCTTTTGCACTGTGGTGCTGCAGAAGACTCTTGAGAGTCCCTTGGACAGCAAGGAGATCTAACCAGTCAATCCTAAAGGAAATAAACCCTGAATATTCATTGGAAAGAATGATGATGAAGCTGAAGCTACAGTACTTTGGCCAACTGATATAAAGAGCTGACTCATTGGAAAAGACCTTGATGCTGGAAAAGGCTGAGGGCAGGAGAAGGGGGCCACAAAGGATGGTTGGATGGCATCATTGACATAATGGACATGAGTTTGAGTAAACTCTAGGAAATAGTGATGGACAGGAAAGCCTGGTGTACTGCAGTTCATGGGGCCACATAGAGTTGGATACAACTTAGTGACTGAACAACAACAACTCAGGGCTTTGGTGGATATTAAAAATGAATCATTATATTAAACTCCAAAAGCTAACTTTAGGAAAGTAATATAGCCAAAATACCCTAAAATTATCCATTGAATAGGATAGCTATAGTAAGTATTTTTTGCTAAAATCTTTTGACACTTTGCAATTTCAGTTCATTAATGTCACCTGGAAATTACTGATTGTGTAATTAAATTTTGTTTTTAATACAATATAAAAAAGCCACAGAGTTGTAAAATATTCCCCAGTGCCAACTTGGATGTATTTTTGTTGATTCTCAAAAAAATGCCATTCATAAAAACATGGATGGCTAGCTGAATACATTTATCATCCAGACACCGTGACCTTTATTGCACCTGTAGTTTCTCCATGCTTCTCTGTAGCCTGAGATATTTTCCATAGGTAAAGTTACAACAAAATGCCAAGACCACATTTAAAATCACCAAAAACCATTAAAATCTTTGGGTTTCATCTCATCTAAATGCACATTAACCTTTTTGTGATAAATTATTTGATCTTTTAAATATGTAGAATGGGCAACAAGAAAATCTGCTTGGTTGCCAAAAAGCTTCAATGTTTTGTGTGTGTATTCACATATGAAAGAAAGAGGAAAAGCAAAAGAGAACAAGAGTATGAAGGCTTTGAAAAAAAAAAAAAAGCATTATTTCACCAGAGTGAACATAAACGCTGTCAGAGGAATCAAAATAATGAGTTTCAAGCATTGTTAGCCTCTATTTTTAGTGGAAACTCCAAAAACATATTTTGTGAGGGTCATTTCCTAAGAATTTTCTTATTACTGAAATAGGTAAGAAGTAGGCATCTTGCATTTACCTTACCAGTAAGGGAAAAAGTGCTGCTTTCAGAGCTTTGGGACTGATACATGGTCATATATTTTGTAAAGTCAATGCATGATATATGTAATCAGCAGTTTAAGAATCTCACAGTTGTATCTATTTCTAGATGCTTTCAGATATCAAAAACAAAACATAAAATGAAAACTTTTAAAAATTCTTATTGTTTATTTTATATATTGGTCTTGTTATTTTGTTTCTAAAGAGAATACATAAAATTAGAAATACACATTTTGCTTTTTATCTGTTTTAAACATTTTTAAAAATTGACATTTAATTCTCTGGAATGTCTTTTCATTTTGCAGTGTTCTTAAATGATTCCCACTTAAGGCTACATAAACCCCTGGTTATGTGTGTCAGTGAAGATGCTGTCCACGAGACTGAATATTAACATACATGCTTCCTTCTGCTTAATCCATATCACAATAGAAATAGACTTTAGTTACTAACATTTTTGCCATAGTGATTATAATTCTAGTGTAATAGACAGTTCAGCATAGAGGTCTGTTTGCTTCAGAGCTCACTGCATAAGAGAGCCTAAACTGTTGAAAATAAAACAGATGCCCTGAAAATTATCAGGCTTGTATTTAATTTATGCAGTTTTCCCATTAATAGCATTATCTATTTAACACATCCATTACACATCCTCAGTGTTAATTTAGACAGAAAAAAATGTAACAACTTCAAAAGGAAATCTTCCATTAAATTAAGGATATTGACTTTAATGGATGTCCCAAATAGACATGGAAATTAACAGGATGAAAAAACAAGTTGATTAAAAGTGGTCCCATTATAATTTGTTATGCCACATAGAATGAAAATATTAAGATGGAATTCACCAAAAAGATAGTGCCATTGAAAGCTCTTTGTACTCTAAATATATGACTTTCAAAGCTGTCAAATCATAGACTTTTATGTAAAAATAGGACTTTCTGAATAAATCTGTATCTTGCAAAAAAAAAAAAAAAGTCTGGTATTTAGAAGGCTTACTTTATTTTGATGGTCAAGGAGTAGAAGTAATGATCAACAGGCTTGTTTAATGACCTAATTTCAAAGAAATTCTGGACCTTCTCGGGGCAGGCAGAGTGAATTGTTTTTTTCATTTCCCCTTCTCCTCTTTCAGCATTCCATAATTCACAAATAGCTATTATTATGTTCATCAGATTGCTTGAATTCCCTTTGAATGATTCATTCATTCTTTCAGACCTTAAAAATCTTTCTGTTTTTTGATCCTATTAAAGTGACAATATGCCTGAGTCATCAAGGAATAAGCTCAATAAAAGTCCCAGGTGGCAAGAATTTTCCAACTGACGGGCAAGGGATGGAGTGAAAGTGAAAGCTGCTCAGTCGTGTCCAACTCTGTGGCCCATGGACTATACAGTTGATGGAATTCTCTTGGTCAGAATACTGGAGTGGGTAGCCGTTGCCTTCTCCAGGGGATCTTCCCAGCTCACGTTTTAAACCTAGGTCTCTGACATTGCAGGTGGATTCTTTACCAGTTGAGCCACCAGGGGAAAAAAGGGATGGGGTAGGGAGAAGAAAAGCAAAGACCAGTGAAAACAGGCAGAGTACAGGACCTGGGGTGGAAAAACAGGGCTAAAGAGGGTGAAAGGAAAGGTGAGTGGGAACAAACAATTCCTTCTTTACTCTAATGTATCTAGTTCAGCAATTTAACTGATAATCTTTTAAAACCACTGATTGACCCATTCAAACTGCTTCATTATATACTTAAAATTGCACTGGACTTGGGGAGGCACTACAACTATAAAGATAAGTATAATGGAGCCCCAGGTCAGTCTAATGTAAAAAGGACTATAAATGTAAATTATTATATTTTAATGAAATTTAAATTACTCATTTATAGTATACTTACTGATGGTTTGCCACATACAGGGCACCGGCTATAAAGCTGTCAAGCAACGTATCACCTTTAAGTAGCTATCTAGTTGAGGAAGACAGAAAATTAATTGTAAAACTCCACAAAATCTATATGATATGTCATGTGTTGATAAATGTATAGAGAAAAGAGCATAATGGAAGGAATGATAACCATGCTTATTGAAAAGAGGGGAGGGATGATTGGGGTAGGTTTCAAAGGAGAAATGTAACATAAGCCCTTGTGAAGGAGGACTAAGACTTAACCAGACAGAGAAATCTAGAGAAGTCTGGGTAAATGAGCACAGCAAATATAATGGCTTGGAGGTGTTAAGCAACAGGATATAGGCAAATAAATCTAAAAGATATCTTAAGTTTGAATCATCTGTGCTTGTGAAATGTGTATGCAGAGGGCTTGGTGGTGGAGGCAAGTTTTAGTGGGAGAAAACAATTAATAAGTAATCTGTTACTGGGTTACAGAACAAACAGGAGATGGCAAGAGTGAACATCGACATTTTAGGAATCAGCAAACTAAAATGGACTGGAATTGGTGAATTTAACTCAAATGACCATTATATCTACTACTGTGGGCAAGGATCCCTTAGAAGAAATGGGGTAACCATCATAGTCAACAAAAGAGTTTGACATGCAATAGTTGTTTGAAATCTCAAAAACAAGAAAATGATCTCTGTACCTTTCCAAGGCAAACCATTCAATATTACAGTAATCCAAGTCTATGCCCCAATCAGTAATGCTGAAGAAGCTGAAGTTGAAAGGTTCTATGAAGTCCTACAAAACCTTCTAGAACTAACATTCAAAAAAGATGTCCTTTTCATTATAGGGGACTGGAATGCAAAAGTAGGAAGTTAAGAAATACCTGGAATAACAGGCAAATTTGGCCTTGGAGTACAGAATGAAGCAGGGCAAAGGTTAACAGAGTTTTACCAAGAGAAGGCACTGGTCATAGCAAACACCCTCTTCCAACACATAAGAGGAGATTCTACACATGAACATCACCAGATAGTCAATACCAAAATCAGATTGATTATATTTTTTGCAGCCAAAGATGGAGAAACTCTATAAAGTCAGCAAAAACAAGACTAGGAGTTGACTATGGCTCAGATCATGGACTCCTTTTTGCCAAATTAAGAATTAAATTGAAGAAAGTAGGGAAAACCACTAGATCATTCAGTGTGACCTAAAACAAATCACTTACAATTACCCATCAGAAGTGGCAAATAGATTCAAAGGATTAGAACTGATAGACTGCCTGAAGAACTAGTAATGGAGGTTCATGACATTGTACAGGAGGCAGTGATCAAGACCACCCCGAAGAAAAAGAAATGCAAAAAAGCAAAATGATTGTCTGAGGAGGCCTTACAAATAGCTGAAAAAAGAAGAGAAGTGAAAGGAAAAGAAGAAAAGCAAAGATAAACCCATTTGAAAGCAGAGTTCCAAAAAATAGCAAGGAGAGATAAGAAAGCCTTCCTCAGTGATCAGTGCAAAGAAATAGAGAGAAAAAATAGAATGGGAAAGACTAGAGATCTCTTCAAGAAAATTAGAGATACCAAGGGAAGATTTCATGCAAAGATGCACAAAATAAAAGGCAGAAATTGTGTGAACCTAACAGAAGCAGAAGATATTAAAAGAGGTGGCCAGAATACATAGAAGAACTATACAAAAAGATCTTCATCACCCAGATAATCACGATGGTGTTATCATTCACCTAGAGCCAGACATCCTGGAATGTGAAGTCACGTGGAAGCATCACTAGGAAGCATCACTACGAACAAAGCTCATAGAGGTGATGGAATTTCAACTGAGCTATTTCAAATCCACAGATGATGCTGTGGAAGTGCTGCACTCAATATGCCAGAAAATTTGAAAAACTCAGCCGTGGCCACAGGACTGGAAAAGATCAGTTTGCATTCCAATCCCAAAGAAAGGCAATGCCAAAGAATACTCAAACTATTGCACAACTGCACTCATCTCACACACTAGCAAAGTAATGCTCAAAATTCTCCAAGACCGGCTTCAACAGTACGTGAACTGTGAAATTCCAGATGTTCAAGCTGGATTTAGAAAAGGCAGAGGAACCAGAGATCAGATGACCAACATGTGCTGATCACCAAAAAAAAGCAAAAGAGTTCCAGAAAAACATCTACTTCGGCATTATTGACTCTGCCAAAGCTTTTGACTGTGTGGATCGCCACACACTGCAGAAAATTCTTAAAGAGATTGAATACCAGACCACCTGACCTGCCTTCTGAGAATCTGTATGCACATTAAGAAGCAACAGTTAGAACCAGACCTGGACAACAGACTGGTTTCAAATCAGGAAAGGAGTACATCAAGGCTATATATTGTCACCCTACTTATTTAACATATGCAGAGTACATGGATGAAGCACAAGCTGAAATCAAGATTGCCAGCAGAAATATCAATAACCTCAAATATGCAGATGCAGGTGACCCCACATATATAGCAGAAAGTAAAGAACTAAAGAGCCTCTTGATGAAAGGAAAGAGTAGAGTGAAAAATTTGGCTTAAAACTCAATGTTCATAAAACTAAGATCATTGAATCTGGTCCCATCACTTCATGGCAAATAGATGTGGAAGCAATGGAAACAGGAATAGACTATTTTGGGGGGGCTCCAAAATCACTGCAGATGGTGATTGCAGCCATGAAATTAAAAGATGCTTACTCCTTTGAAGAAAAGTTATGACCAACATAGACAGCATATTAAAAAGCAGAAATATTACTTTGCCGACAAAGTTCCATCCAGTCAAAGCTGTGGTTTTTCCAGTACTTATGTATGGATGTTAGAGTTGGACTATAAAGTAAGCTGAGCGTGGAAGAATTGATGCTTTTGAGCTGTGGTGTTGGAAAAGACTCTTGAGAGTCCCTTGGACTGCAAGAAGATCCAATCAGTTCATCCTAAAGGAGATCAGTCCTGAATAATCATTGGAAGGACTGATGCTGAAGCTGAAACTCCAATACTTTGGCCACCTGATGTGAAGAACTGACCCACTGAAAAAGAACCTTATGCTGGGACAGATTGAAGGTGGGAGGAGAAGTGGATGACAGAGGATGAGATGGTTCGATGCCATCACTGATTCAATGGACATGAATTTGAGCAAGCTCAGAGAGTTGGTGATGAACAGGGAAGCTTGGTATGCTGCGGTCCATCAGGTCACAAAGAGTTGGAAACGACTGAATGACTGAACTAACTTACTTAGAGATTTGGCTGTTAATCAATAGTACGTGGTAGTAAGCCATGGAACAAGGGACCAACAGTATAATATTATAGAACCTTTGGCTTGGGTAGTAAAGTGGCCTCATGAATGAATTAGAAGAGGGTCAGCAGAAGTCAGGAAAATCTTTTATTTCATAGTCCAGACTTTAGGTATTTTATGAGACATGAGCTTACAAAGGAGAATGGGAATGATATCAGTAATGTAAATGGTCAAATAACAGTGAGGGAGAAGAATAACATGGGTTATGAAATGAGGATCCTTGATAGTCAGGCTCTTGGAAAAAAGCAGAAGTAGATTTTAATTCCACAGAGTGTTTACTATATATTTATCATTAATACTATACCAAGTAAGAATTGCCTTTTTTAGGCAAAAAGAAAATATTTGGAGCACGGCAAAGGAAGAGCGACCTTATTTTCACACCAGTCATTCTGGATAGATTTGGTCAAAATAATATCCCTTTTGAGCTTGAATAAAATGCAAAAGGATGTAATTTCACAACCTTCTTTGGAAGACAGAGAGCAAGACCTAATATCTTTTTTTACCTTCCAATTAAACCCTAACTTTTCAATTTTCTGGGTCATTTTTCTAAACTGTCCCTTTCTTTCTTAAAATCAGTGGCCCAAATACATAACTAATCAAGAAAGAGATTTTTACTTTTGCCCAAGCTTCTGCAGAATGATGCAGATGAACAAGTGCTGCCTTATCAGTCAATCTAGACATTTGCCCCAGTTCAGATCTTAAGTAATCTTTCTACTTTAGTGCATGTCTGCGGCCAGATGACCTTAACTTCGATATCTCTCAACAATCACAGGTAAGAAAGACACAACTAAATGGGTGTTAAGAGTAGGGTCTTCCTTGAAGCCCTAGTGTTTCTTAGTAACCAAGCAACAAAATTCAGAATTTAAGGAATCAGGGCTTTAGGAGTTTAGCTCAAGCTTTTTCCAATACATCACTGTTCTCAAAGACAAAACACTTAGTCATTCAGTCTCTTTTATTATTTGATTTTTGTTGAACATTATACAAGATTTTATAAAAAAAAAAAAAATAGATGAAAGACAAGCATAGACTAAATAAAGTGTCTTGTGATTTGAAAAAAAAAAGACACTAAGGGGGAAAAAAAAGCTTAATCAAGGTCCTTGTTTACAATTGAGCTTTGTATGATCATGCTATGTATTCCAAGCACTGTTTTGCCTTATTAAGTGATTATCAGCATTGGTATTTGAATTTTGTCTGTATTTGCAAATGATACTGACAGAAAGTCCAGCAGACATTTTGATTCAGTAAGTTTTATATAATGACATGTAACCTATTGTCTTACTTATATCAGTGAATGCTTATCATTAACAATACAGCATGGTAACTGGCTTTCTTTTCCTTGCTGTTTCACCACCATTTCATCTCTATGTTTAACTTACTCACAATAAGCTAGTAATATTTATTGGCACCATTTTATGTGCTACCATTCTTGGTAAATTATGAATGAATCTGACCAGGTCCAGGGCTTTCTGTTTTACAAAGTCTGGATAGACATTTAATCAACTAATCCCACGAATACATAATAACAAGCTGTAACAGTTGGTTTGAATGATAAATACAGGAAGGAAGCTGTGAGAGCTTATTACAAAAAAAGCTAATTTAGACATAAGGGGAGATGAAATGTCAGGAAAGATGCCCCAGAAAAAATAAAATTTGAGCTGAAAAATGGTAAAAAGTAAAACACAAGGGAACAAGAGGAGGGAAATAAGTGCAAATGAAGAAATCAGCATGTGGAAAAGTTTAGCTTTAGAGTACATCAAAATTACCTGGAAGGCTTGTTAGAACATACATTTCTGAGCTGCATCTTAGAGCTTATGATTCAGTAGGTCTTGGGAAGGGTCCAAGAATTCAAACAAAACACAGTTCCAACAAGTTCTCTGGTGATACTCCTACTGCTGATCCAGAGATCATACTCTGAGAACCACTGGAGTAGAGAAATTGAGGGAAGGTCATTATGGCTAGTCTGCTGTAAAGAAGGAACAAGGGATGGAGGAGACAGAAATGTACAGAGAAGGGAAATGAATGAAACTTTAATAAGACTTTTTTTTTTTCATAGCATTAAGAACAGTTGGGATTTCTTAGTAGATTTTAAGTAAATAACTGATTTGATCACATTTGTCTTTTGAAAAGATCACTGGCTTTATACCATTCAAAAGAATTTGGAAGGTAAATTAGCAAAATTCATGGTGGACAAGGAGTTCGGAGCTTATTCTAGGCACTCAGAGGAGAGTGATGGCAGAGTAACAGGAGTAACAATGCAGAGACTGACAGAGATACAAGGGATATTTAAGAGGGAAAATCAATAAGATATAGTAATAAATTCAACATACGAGTGTTGAAGAGGAACAAGTCAAGATGACTCCAAGAATTTTACCATCTAATGTCTATTTTTCCTGGTACCACCCAAGAAAAATATGCACGTAAGAGGGCCAGGTTGGAGGTAGAGGTGATGAAAGGAATAGTAGAAATAAGATATTGAGTTTTTTATTGTTGTTGCTGTTGTTTTAGTAGAAATGTCAAATGGGCATTTGGATATCTGACCCAGAGCTCAGATATAAAGTATGTGCCCCAAATACAAATTTGAAAGTCATTGACCTATTAATAGATTTGAAATTTTGTGTATGAATCAAATCACTTAAGTTTAAAGTATACAATGGGAGCATGAAAAGGCCTAGAACCAAGTTTAAGGAAATAAAACTTGACAGAAAAAAAAAAATGAGGCAATAAAGAAAGTTGAGAGATTGTAGGAGGAAAAAAACAAAATTGCTGTTCAGATGCCTAGTCACTTTCATATGGATGCTATGTATGTAGTGTTATTTCCCATTTCTGAAGGTGTTTAGAATCCTCTATTTAACGTCAGTGCTCTGATGTTTTACCAGCATCTACTGAAAATTTTTATCTTTTTAAATTTTTTATCCCTTCTTAAAAATTTCTAATTGGTAGTATGATCTTATAGCCTGAACTAGGATATGTTTATACTTGAAAGTGAAATTGCCAATATATATTCTGGATAAACTATTCTAAACAAGACTGACCAGGGCAAACTGGAATATATGGTCTTTCTACTTTAGTGATATGTTAGATCTTCTGAATTAAAGTTTTAAATTTTCTGCTTTATACCCTCTTATTTTCAATCATTTCTAGGGAGTTTCTTTGAGAGTAATTAAAGCATTAAAGAGTTTATTGGAAGATTTATATGTGGACAATTGTTTCCTGGTAGTTTTACTGTACAGAGATCTGGAGGAAAACATTTTGGGCAGTGGGGACTCCTCCTTCCTCCAAATACCATTCTTTCAGTGATTTTGCTTGTTTGTTTTCTCTGAATAGTCAGTACTTTATTGAGCAATCTTCAAGTCTCCAATCTACTTCCGGAGCGCATCGGCAGAGGAGGGAGAAACTTCTGAGTTCAGGATGTCAGTCTCACTTACCCCACATTTGAGTCTGACGCTTTGTTCCCGTACTCAAAAGGGCCTGTGGCTTCCACATCCAGAGCCTCTGCAGCTCTACTGATCTGTAAAAGTGTTCCCTTGCTTCCTGAAATCAGAAGAAGTAGGACTTTCAAACATAAATTTAATCTCCCACTTAGGGCTTCCCAAGTAACTCAGCTGCTAAAAAACCCACCTGCAATGCAGGAGACCCTGGTTCAATTCCTGGTCAGGAAGATCTGCTAGAGAAGGGATAGACTACCCACTCCAATATTCTTGGGCTTCCATGGTGGCTCAGCTGGTAAAGAATCCACCCGCAATGCAGGAGACCTGGGTTTCCCACTATCCACTATAATACTGATTGGACCCTTAGATTGTCATTTCCTTCACTCTACTAGATCATTTACCACTCCTTTCTCACTTTTTATTGTACAAAACTGTGGAAGTGATATTTTGGTCATGATGGCTGCTTATATTTTGATATTTAAATCTTTTTCCACTTGAAATTAATTTTGGCATACAACATTAGGTAAGATTCTTCATTTTCTTTCTGCTAAAATAATCATTGGTTCTAATTTAACTACTTACTCATTATTTTCCTATCACTTTGTGATTCTAAGTTTTATAAAGATTTATCTTCACTTCTTTGAGTTTGAAAAGCTTTTTCTCAATGTTTCACATGTATTAAATGAAATATAGTTAAACATAAAACTATATAGTACATCAATTTGAAGATGTTACTAATGCAACAGATATTACTGTACTATTTCCTTCTCAAATGTTTTAATTAGAGTAGTAAAATGCAACTTTATAAAAATGCTGAGTGACTAGAAAGTAAAAGAAAGCTTTACATTTTTTACCATTGCTTCATTTGTTCTGTGCTGTATTAAGCAGAACCTCTTTTGTCCTTTCCTTGACATATGATGATGACATGACTTCCCTTTCGATTTTAAGACTTTATCAACTTATAAAAGCCATTCACTGTGACTTCTCTTGGTAAATGGCTCATTATATTTTCCAAGATACTGTTGTTTTACCATCTTTGAAAACAAATAAAAATGACACTTCTAAACACTCCACTAAAACAAATTAGATTTATTCTGAAGAGTTCAGTGAACAGCATTTTGAATGAGATCCATAATGGGCTTTTTAATTAAAAGAATATAGTCATTTTATAGAGGCAATTCTCATTAGTAGAGCAGTACTGAGATGACCATTTCATTCTAATTGCCCTGTGTGTTTATATAACAGGACTCATTTTAGGGTTGGTTTGAATAGATTTATATATAGTCATGTCTTGACACCCTGTGCACATATAAAAGGTAAATATTATTGCTTTCTCAAAGACAGTAGTCAAGTGTGTGTGTACTTAGTCACTCTAGTTGTGTCTGACTCTCTGCAACCCCATGGACCATGCCCTGTCAGGCTCCTCTGTCCACAGGATTCTGCAGGCAAGAATACTGGAGTGGGTTGCCATTTCCTTCTCCAGTGAGAAAGTATGAAGTGAGTGAAGTGAAGTTACTCAGTCATGTCCCACTCTTTGCCACCCCATGGACTGTAGCCTACCAGGCTCCTCCATCCATGGGATTTTCCAGGCAAGAGTTGCCTGGGTTGTCATCTCCTTCTCCAAATAGTCTCAACTGAAACAAACATTCTCACAGTAATTTATATTAAGTGATAGAGAAATTAGATTTCATATATTGTCTTTTATTAAATACTTGGCTTTCATTTTATTTTTACCTTCAGCTATATGTCTTTAGAATGTGTTTCCTAAAAATTCATATGTTGAAACCTAAACTCCCAGTGTGGGAAAAATTGGAGATAAACCTCTAAGGATATCAGTTCAGTTCAGTCACTCAGTCGTGTCCGACTCTTTGCAACCCCATGAACCGCAGCACGCCAGGCCTCCCTGTCCATCACCAACTCTCGGAGTCCACCCAAACCCATGTGCATTGAGTCAGTGATTCCATCCAACCATCTCATCCTCTGTTGTTCCCTTCTCCTCGTGCCCTCAATCTTTCCCAGCATCAGGGTCTTTTCCAATGAGTCAGCTCTTCACATCAGGTGGCCAAAGCATTGGAGTTTCAGCTTCAGCATCAGTCCTTCCAATGAACACCAAGGACTGATCTCCTTTAGGAGGGACTGGTTGGATCTCCTTGCAGTCCAAGGGACCTTCAAGAGTCTTCTCCAACACCACAGTTCAAAAGCATCAATTCTTCAGTGCTCAGCTTTCTTTATAGTCCAGTTCTCACAACCATATATGACTACTGGAAAAACCATAGCCTTGACTAGATGGACCTTTGTTGACAAAGTGATGTCTTTGTTTTTTAAAATGTTGTCTAGTTTGGTCATAACTTTCCATCCAAGGAGTAAGTGTCTTTTAATTTCATGGCTGCAGTCACCATCTGCAGTGATTTGGGAGCCCAGAAAAATAAAGTCAGCCACTGTTTCCACTGTCTCCCCATTTATTTGCCATGAAGTGATGGGACTGGATGCCATGATCTTAGTTGAGCTTTAAGCCAACTTTTTCACTCTCCTCTTTCACTTTCATCAAGCGGCTCTTTAGTTCTTCTTCACTTTCTGCCATAAGGGTGGTGTCATTTGCATATCTAAGATTATTGTTATTTCTCCCAGCAATCTTGATTCCAGGTTGTGCTTTATTCAGCCGAGCGTTTCTCATAATGTACTCTGCATATAAGTTAAATAAGCAGGGTGACAATATACAGCCTTGACGTACTCCTCTCCCTATTTGAAACCAGTCTGTTGTTCCATGTCCAGTTCTAACTCTTGCTTCCTGACCTGCATACAGGTTTCTCAAGAGGCAGGTCATGTGGTCTGGTATTCCTATTTCCTTCAGAATTTTCCACAGTTTGTTGTGATCCACACAGTCAAAGGCTTTGGCATAGTCAACAAAAGGTTAAATGAGATCATAAGGGTGGAGTGATCTGGTAGGGTCAGGGTCCTTATCAGAAGAGGGCTCATTCACTCTCTCTCTCCACATGAATGGACTGAAGAGGCCAAGTAAGATGGGAAATGCTGTGATCTACAAGCCAGGAGGAGAATCCTCACACTTGACTTCCAATCTTTTTTTTTTTTTTTTTATGTTTTTATTATAGTCAGACATACTTTTTTTTTTGCTTTTTTAGTTTTTATTTTTTTAATTTTTTTCCATTTGTTTTTATTAGTTGAAGGCTAATTACTTTACAATATTGTAGTGGTTTTTGCCATACATTGACATGAATCAGCCATGGATTTACATGTCAATCTACAGAAATATGAGAAAATAAGTTTTGTTCTGTAAGCTACCTGTTCTGTGGTATTTTTATGGCAGCCTGAGCAGATTAATTTACCTTCCTTCATGCAATTCTAAACTGTTAATATTCTGAGTTGCTATAAGATTATGTTTATAAATAATAAATGGAATTTACATAGAAAAGTGCTAAAGAAGAATGAACTTAATGTATCTTTCTATAAGTTAAAATCTTCATTACCTGAAGTACTGCCTTTGTATAGATACCCTTCGGACAAGGTACTAAGGAATACCAGAACATTCTATAAGTGGAGAATGAGATTCCAGGAAGAGTTATCTAGGTCTGAAAATGTGTGTACAAGTACTTTCCTTCTATGAGATACAGTATAAAATGGTGGAGTAAAGAGTAATTTTATAGTGAGGGAAGCCTAAGAAACACTACCTCAGTCAGGTAATTAAGGAGGAAATCATCAATGATAAGTCATTTTAAAAGTATGTGCTCTTGGTGTGATGTGATATTCCTGCCACAAATCCATAACCACAGTCTGTGACAAAAATATCAGACAAATTCAGATTGAAAGATAGTCTACAGAGTACCTGATGAAACCTCAAAACTGCAAAGGTCATCAAAAGCAAAGAAACTCAGAGAAACTGTCACAGTCTAGCAGAGTCTCAGCCAACATGAAAAATAAATTACATGGTATTCTAGATGGGATCCTGGAACAGGAAAAAGGATATCAGTTAGAACTTAAGGAAATGCAAATAAAGTGTGAACTTTAATAATAATCTATTAATGGTAGTTTATCAGTTTATGACAAATGTACCATACTAATGTAAGATGCTAACAATCAGGGAAACTGGGTAAAGGGTATATGAAACTCTGAAAAAATCTGAAAGCTCCTGAAAAAAAAAGCTTATTTTAAATCTGTTAGTATGTGAAAGGGAAGCTGTGTTTTGGGGTTTTTGTTTTTTTGTTTGTTTGTTTATTGTTTTTTGCTCAAAGTAAATAAGAGGCAAAGACCAGGACAGGAAGCCTTCTCTCTCCCAGGATCAGTAATCCTAATGCTGTTAGGAATTCTTTACAGGCTCATTTATCCATTTTTCATCATAGGATCCTGTATCTAGTCTCGTGTGTGTTATTCAAGAGAAGTTGGGTTTGGATACCTTTAAAAAGTGGGTTAAAGTGATCCAGTTTTATATCTGTCTCATGTTTCATTTCCAATTTGTGCCACCGAGGAGATCTACTTACTCAGGGACTAAGGCTAATGGGCTTTCCAGGTAGCTCAAACAGTAAAAAATCCGCCTGCAATGTGGGAGACACAAGTTCGATTTCTGGGTTGGGAAGATCCCCTGGAGAAGGGAATGGCAAAACCACTCCATTATTCTTGCCTGAAGAATTCCATGGACAGAGGAGCCTGGTGGTCTATATAGTTCATGGGGTTGCAAAGAGTCAAACACAACTGAGCGACTAACACACTCACTCACAAGGCTAATGGGAACTTTGTGTAACAGCACCAACTTAAATGTTTCCAGGTTTATCAGAACAAGTAAAGGTATCCTGTATATACATTTTTATGACCTTAGTCCAGAAATCCAGAAATGATGCCAGCTACTTTTGCTCAGAGTCCATTGATTAGGAGTTGTCATATGGCAGTTGCCAGCAGCAAGAAAACTGCAAAATGAATGGAATAAATGGAATATTTGATGAGCAGTAAATTTACCATTCATTCTTATTTCCTCATTTTTTACCAATCTTTGCCTTACTCTTATCCAATTTCTTTTCTTTTTATAATTAGCAACTCCATAAAATTTGAGAACTCTTTTCATGAACATTGCATAATCTTCAATACTCACAATACTCTCAATCCATTCTCTAAGGAACTGGAAACTTCAGTTGCATGTCAGTTTTCCGCCATCCCCTATCAACTCCAATTTGTGCCTATCCAGCACTTATCAGTGGAAATAAGAGGAAACATGAAATGAGTATATATATATATGAATATAGGAGATGATTATTTTAAAATTATTGCCTAGTGATGGGGAAAAGTACAAATTGCCTGTGATTCATCTCCTGAAATCATTAGTCTAAGATTGTCTCCAATTCCGGTATCATAAATTAGTATAAGGTCCCCAAGTGCATTTTGATCAGGCTTGGTGAGGCTTTATTTTCATAAGGAAATTATCTTCTTGCCTTCTAAATTGGATAATTATAATTCTAAAAACCTACTCAGAAATGTAAATGCCCAATTGCCTATGAAAAAGGTTATGTTTTGACTTGCATTTATTGCATCTTTGCCTATGAGTTTAGTTGAATTAACTTTTGCATCTTGGCACAAGCTCAGTTTGTATTTTCTTTTCTTAATAGCATCAATAACTGAAAGATAACAAATTAGAATCTCTTTTATAATGTCATGGTTAATGACTAATAGAAAAACATTTTGGCAGATTCTGGCAAGAAATGGTTTGAGACCTAAATGTTGCCATTTGTATAGGATTGTGTTATGAATCACAACTATCCTACAAAAATTCACTTCTGTGAAATGCTATTCTTATAGCATTTATGTATATTATGTAATGTATAGATTACACTATATTATTTTCTGAAAGCAACACTTCAACTTACCAATCACACACACACACACACACACACACACACACACACACATTTCTTGGCAGTTCCAATCTCTTTAATAAAAGGTCAGGAGTTAGGAAAAATCTAATGTTGGATACTTGGGACTAACTTTTGTATATACTTGTTCTCTGCTCATGTTTTTGATCTCTTCAGCTTCTTTTGTGCAATTTCAGATGAGAGCACTCTTTACCTCCATAACCTGTGCTGTGACCCATAACATTGTAAAGCTGAATAGAAATTTACCTCTCTGCTAAAAATCAAACTGACTTTCCAAAATCTCTTCATACAGATTTTCTCCTACTAGTACCAAAAGGAATTCTATGATCTATTAGGCTGATCTTCTTTTAATTCACATCTTAAACCTTCTGACATTCAGCTTTTGCTTGCCTCACCGTTCTCCAAATAGATTGCCCTCTCCTTTCCTTTCTATGTTTCTCTTTCGATTCACAATAATTAACTGAAGAGTTATGACTCTATTTTGACCTACAAAGGCTCTTGATGTGGGCTGTTCTATTGAATTTCTTTGTTCATCAAACCTGTAGGTGTTATACATGGAAAGGTTGAAAAGCCAACTGATTACATTAACATTGAATAAATTATTTCCTCTCAGTCTTGCAAATGAAGTACAAACATGTATTAAAACTTGCTACATGTCAGGAATTCAACATATCATGTGTATTTTCTCAATACTTATATATCTTTTTAAGAGAAATATTAACCCTGACTACTTTGCAAGCATTTAAGGTATGCTTTTGGAACATTAAATACTTCATTAATGTCACATAGCTAGTTAACATTGAGAGTCAGGATTCAAGGAATAACATTTTAAAGGACATTATAATTTTTAAAATAAAATCTGTTTTTGGGCTGTCTAATCAGCACTAAAGAGCCTCTTGATGACAGTGAAATAGAAGAGTGAAAAAGTTGGCTTAAAACTCAACATTCAGAAAACTAAGATCATAGCATCTGGTCGCATCACTTCATAGCAAATAGAGGGGGAAACAGTGGAAACAGAGACAGACTTTATCTTTTTGGGCTCCAAAATCACTGCAGATGGTGACCACAGCCATGAAATTAAAAGACGCTTGCTCTTTGGAAGAAAAGTTATGACCAACCTAGACATCATACTAAAGAGTAGAGACATTACTTTGCCAACAGTGGTCCATCTGGTCAAAGTTTTGGTTTTTCCAGTAGTCATGTACAGATGTGAGAGTTGGACTATAAAGAAAGCTGAGTGTTGAAGAATTGATGCTATTGAACTGTGGTGTTGGAGAAGGCTCTTGAGAGTCCCTTGGACTGCAAGGAGATCCAACCAGTCCATCCTAAAGGAAATCAGTACTGAATATTCACTGGAAAAACTGCTGCTGAGGCTGAAACTCCCAATATTTTGGCCACCTGATGCGAAGACCTGACACATTTGAAAAGACCCTGATGCAGGGAATGATTGAAGGTGGGCGGAGAAGTGGACGACAGAGGATGAAATGGTTGAATGGCATCACCGGCTCAATGGACAATGTTTGAGCAACCTCAGAGAGTTGGTGATGGACAGGAAAGCCCGGTGTACCTCAGTTCATGGAGTCACAAAGAGTGGGACACGATTGAGAGACTGAACTGAATTAGTGCCAAATACCTCCATGCTAATTTCTGGTTGCTACTGCTGCTGCTAAGTCACTTCAGTCATGTCCGACTCTCAGTGACTCCATGGACTGCAGCCTACCAGGCTCCTCCGTCCATGGGATTCCCCAGCCAAGAGTACTGGAGTGGGGTGCCATTGCCTTCTCTGAATTCCTGGTTAATAATGTACTAATACAGTTATAGTATTTTTATGGTATTTTTTAAATATACTTTGATGTCTCTTAGTACAAGCTCTTCTTCCCTGCTCCCTCCAAGCCTCTCTTGCCAAATGTCCTTGTGCTTAGTCCCTCAGTTGTTTCCAGCCTTTTGTGACCCCATGTACTGTAGCCCGCCAGGCTCCTCTGTCCATGGGGTTTCCCCAGGAAAAACATTGCAGTGAATTGCAATTCCCTCCTCCAGGGGATCTTTCCAACCCAGGAATCGACCCAGGTCCCCTGCATTGCAGGTAGATTCTTTACTGTCTGAGCCATCAAGAAAGCACACGAACACTAGAGTAGGAAGCCTATCTCTTCTCCAGGGGAACTTCTTGACCAGTAATCAAACTGCAGTCTCCCGCATTGCAGGTGGACTCTTTACCAGATGAGCTACCAAGGAATCACAGACACACATCTTTATTGCTTTATTTTTCCTGGCCAAAATCTTCTTGAAAATGTTGCTCATATTATTCTTTTAGGTAAAACTTATGGGGATTTTGTCTTATTCCAGTAAAGATCCACTGAAATTTCTATTTGAGTTGTGGAACTTACAATATTAACTATGAGGATAGTGGGGGTATGCAAGCATCAATTTGCTCTATATTCAAATTTTTAAATAACTTTAATACTATATAAATCACTATATCAGTTCAGTTCAGTCACTCAGTCCTGTCCAACTCTTTGCGATCCCCATTAACCACAGCATGCCAGGCCTCCCTTTCCATCACCAACTCCCAGAGTCCACCCACACCCATGTCCATTGAGTCAGTGATGTCATCCGACCATCTCATCCTCTGTCGTCCCCTTCTCCTCCTGCCCTCAATCTTTCCCAGCATCAGGGTCTTTTCCAATGAGTCAACTGTTCCGCATCAGGTGGTCAAAGTATTGGAGTTTCAGCTTCAACATAGGCCTTCCAATGAACACCCAGGACTGTACTCCTTTAGGATAGACTGTTGGATCTCCTTGCAGTCCAAGGGACTCTTAAGAGTCTTCTCCAACATCACAGTTCAAAAGCATCAATTCTTCAGTGCTCAGCCTTCTTTATAGTTCAACTCTCACATCCACGCATGACTATTGGAAAAACCATAGTCTTGACTAGATGGACCTTTGTTGGCAAAGTAAAGTCTCTACTTTTTAATATGCTGTCTAGGTTGGTCATAACTTTCCTTCCAAGGAATAAGTGTCTTTTAATTTCATGGCTGCAGTCACCATCTGCATTATTTTGGAGCCAAAATAAAGTAAAGTCAGCCACTGCTTGCCCACCTATTTGCCATGAAGTGATGGGACCAGATACCATGATCTTAGTTTTCTGAATGTTGAGCTTTAAGCCAACTTTTTCATTCTCCTCTTTCACTTTTATCAAGAGGCTCTTTAGTTTTTCTTTGTTGTCTGCGCTAAGGGTGTTGCCATCTGAATATCTGAGGCTATTGATATTTCTCCTGGCAACCTCAATTCCAGCTTATGCGTCATCCAGCCCAGTGTTTCTCATGATGTACTCTACATATAAGTTAAGTAAGCAGGGTGCCAATGTTCAATATGCAATATACCTCGACGTACTCCTTTTCCTACTTGGAACCAGTCTGTTGTTCCATGTCCAGTTCTAACTGTTACTTCCTGACCTGCATACAGATTTCTCAGGAGGCAGGCAATGTGATCTGGTATTCCCATCTCTTTCAGAATTTTCCACAATTTTTTTTTTTTGCTCTACACAGTCAAAGGCTTTGGAATAGTCAATAAAGCAGAAATAGATGTTTTTTTGAAACTCTCTTGCTTTTTTGATGATCCAGCGGATGCTGGCAATTTGATCTCTGGTTCCTCTGCCTTTTCTAAAACCAGCTAGAACATTTGGAATTTCATGGTTCACATATTGCTGAACCCTGACTTGGAGAATTTTGAGCACTGCTTCATACTGTGTGAGATGAGTGCAGTTGTGCAGTAGTTTGAGCATTCTTTGGAATATCCTTTCTTAGGGATTGGAATGAAAACTGAACTTTTCCAGTCCTGTGTCCATGGCTGAGTTTTCCAAATTTGCTGACATAATGAGTGCACACTTACACAGCATCATCTTTTAGGATTTGAAATAACTCAACTGGAATTCCATCACCTCCACTAGTTTGTAGAGATGCTTCCTAAAGCCCATTTGACTTTGCATTCCAGGATATCTGGCTCTAGATGAGTGATCACATCAAAATGATTATCTGAGTCATGAAGATCTTTTTCATATAGTTCTGTGTATTCTGGCCACCTCTTCTTAATATCTTCTTTTTCTGTATGATCCATACCATTTCTGTCTTTTTTTGTGCCTATCTTTGCATGAAATGTTCTCTTGGTATCTCTAATTTTCTTGAAGAGATCTCTAGTCTTTTCCATTCTATTTTTTCTCTCTATTTCTTTGTACTGATCACTGAGAAAGACTGTGGCTGTGGGTCAGATCATCAAGTCCTTTTTGACAAATTCAGACTTAAATTAAAGACAGTAGGAAAAATCACTAGACCATTCAGGTATGGCATAAATCAAATCCCTTTTGATTACACTGTGAAAGTGAGAAATAGATTTAAGGCACTAGAGCTGATAGAGTGATAGACTATGGACAGAGCTTCATGACATTGCACAGGAGACAGGGATCAAGACCATCCCCAAGAAAATGAAATGCAAAATAATAAAATGGTTGGCCCTCTTTGGTATGTATTACATAACTAAGCACAAGAGAAAAATCAGGAAAACAGTCTCACAGTGAAATTTGGATACAGTTCTGTCATTTCATCACATATGTATATTCATGAAGCCACCACTACAATACACAATCAAGACACAGAACTACTTCATTACCATAGAGATCTCAGTCATGCTACCCCTTTATTGTCATGCCCAAAGCCCTTCAGTTCAGTTCAGTTGCTCAGTCGTGTCTGACTCTTTGCGAGCACATGGACTGCAGCATGCCAGGTTTCCCTGTCCATCACCAACTTTCCGAGCTTGCTCAAACTCATGTCCATTGAGTCGGTGATGCCATCCAACCATCTCATCCTCTGTTGTCCCCTTCTCCTCCCTCCTTCAATTTTTCCCAGAAATAAGGGTCTTTCCCAGTGAGTTGGTTCCTTGCATCAGGTGGCCAAAGTATTGGAGTTTCAGCTTCAGCATCAGTCCTTCCAATGAATATTCAGGACTGATTTCCTTTAGGATGGACTGGTTGGATCTCCTTGCAGTCCAAGGGATTCTCAAGAGTCTTCTCCAACACCACAGTTCAAAAGCATCAATTCTTCCACACTCAGCTTGCTTTATATTCCAGCTCTCACATCCATACATGACAACTGGAAAATCAATAGCTTTGACTAGACCAATCTTCATTGACAAAGCAATGTCTCTGTTTTTAATATGCTGTCTAGGTTGATCATAGCTTTTATTTCAAGTAGCAAGCATCTTTTAATTTCATGGCTGCAGTCACCCTCTGCAGTGATTTTGAGGTCCCCAGAAAGAATTATTTCACTATTTCTATTGTTTCCCCATCTCTTTGCCGTAAAGTGATGGGACCAGATGCCATGATCTTAGTTTTCTGAATGCTGAGTTTTAAGCCAACTTTTTCACTCTCCACTTTCACGTTCATCAAGAGGCTCTTTAGTTCTTCTTCACTTTCTTCCATAGGGTGGTGTCATCTTGATCTGAGGTTGTTGATATTTCTTCTGGCATTCTTGATTCCAGCTTTTGCTTTATTCATCTCTCCATTTCACATGATGTACTCTGAATACAAATTAAATAAGCTCTTACTATCCCTGAGCCCTGGTAAACATTAATCAGTCTCCATCTCTATAAGTTTGTTATTTTAATAATGTTATAATATTGAAACATATAGTATGTGATCTTTAGAAATTAGTTTTATTAACTCAGCACCACATTCTTGAGAACTGTTCATGGAGATACTACAGTTTTTAATATTTGTGTATAAAGTAACATTTTTGTTGGTTTCAGTTTTTGGCTACTATAAATAAAATTGCTGTGAAAAATCATGTATAGTTTTTTTTTTGTGTGTGTGGATGTAAGTTCTTATTTCTCTGTGATATATCCCCAGAAGTGCAATTGATCAGTTATACGGTAATATTTAGTTTAGTTTTCAAAGAAATTGCCTAGTTATTTTTTCACTAGGGCTCTATCATTGTACCTTCCCTTCAGCAATGTGTGAAAGATAAAATTTTTCACATTCTCACTAACATTTGGTATTGTCAACATGTTTCATTTTCTAATAGACGTGTAGTGGCATCTTCAGTTCAGTTCAGTTCAGTTCAGTCGCTCAGTCATGTCCGGCTCTTTGCCAAGTGGCATCTTACTGTGGTCTTAATTTGTATTTTCCTAGTGGCTATTGATATTAAACATCTCACATACTATTCATGAATTCTCCCAGCATTTTGCCTATTTTCTAATTAGACACTTTTTTCTTGTTGAGTTCGGTGAGTTCATCATAAAATTTTGATAAAATTTAGTTTATGTTTTTATATATATATATATATATATATATATATCTTTTTGTTGTCATGTTTAAGAATTTTTCACCAAGGCTGAAATCTCAAAGATTTTCTCCTATGTTTACAAAAAGTTTTGTGATTTTCTGTTTTTATTTAAGTCAACAGTACATTTTGATTTAAATTTTGTGTAACTTTTGAGATTTAAGTTGAGATTTATTTCTCTCTCTGTGTGTGTGTGTGTGTGTGTTTTATTTATTTATTTATTTATTTTGCCTACATGTGTCATACTGTTCCAGCACAATTTGTTGAAAAAAATACTCTACCTCCTTTGTTTTTCCCCTTTTGTCAAAAATGTGTTGGCTGTAATTCTATAAGTCTGTTTTTGGATTATCTTATTCTACTGAACCGTGTGTCTATCTCTTTCTTAATATCAGTTTAGTTCAGTTCAGTCACTCAGTCATGTCCAACTCTTTGTAACTCCATGAATCACAGCACATCAGGCCTCCCTATCCATCACCAACTGCTGGACTCTACTCACATCCGTAGCCATCGAGTTGATGATGCCATCCAACCATCTCATCCTCTGTCATCCCTCTCTCCTCCTGCCCTCAACACCGCATCCTCTGTCATCCCCCTCTCCTCCTGCCCTCAATCTTTCCCAGCATCAGGCTCTTTTTCAATGAGTCCACTCTTTGTATCAGGTGGCCAAAGTATTGGAGTTTCAGCTTCAACATAGACCTTCCAATGAACGCTCAGGACCGATCGCCTTTAAGATGGACTGGTTAGATCTCCTTGCAGTCCAAGGGACTCGCAAGAGTCTTCTCCAACACTATAGTTCAAAAGCATCAATTCTTTGGAGCTCAGCTTTCTTTATAGTCCAACCCTCACATCCATACATGACTACTGGAAAAACATAGCCTCGACTAGATGGATCTTTGTTGGCAA
Organism: Muntiacus reevesi; assembly: GCF_963930625.1. Lineage (NCBI taxonomy): Eukaryota > Metazoa > Chordata > Mammalia > Artiodactyla > Cervidae > Muntiacus > Muntiacus reevesi. The sequence goes on along the minus strand of NC_089251.1, from coordinate 45,751,031 downwards.
AGTAATAGCTCTGATTTTTAATATGCTGTCTAGGTTGGTCATAACTTTCCTTCCAAGGAGTAAGTGTCTTTTAATTTCATGGCTGCAATCACCATCTGCAGTGATTTTGGAGCCCAAGAAAGTAAAATCAGCCACTGTTTCTGCTGTTTCCCCATCTATTTGCCATGAAGTGATGGGACTGGATGCCATGATCTTAGTTTTCTGAATGTTGAGCTTTAAGCCAGCTTTTTCACTCTCCTCTTTCACTTTCATCAAGAGGCTCTTTAGTTCTTCACTTTCTGCCATAAGGGTGGTGTCATCTGCATATCTGAGGTTATTGATATTTCTCCCAGCAATCTTCATTCCAGCTTGTGCTTTCTCCAGCCCAGCATTTCTCATGATGTACTCTGCATATAAGTTTAATAAGCAGGATGACAATATACAGGGTTGATGTACTCCTTTTCCTATTTGGAACCAGTCTGTTGTTCCATGTCCAGTTCTAACTGTTGCTTCCCGACCTGCATACAGGTTTCTCAGGAGGCAGGTCATATTCCCATCTCTTTCAGAATTTTCCACAGTTTATTGTGAGCCACACAGTCAAAGGCTTTGGCATAGTCAATAAAGCAGAAATAGATGCTTTTCTAAAACTCTCTTGCTTTTATTTCAGATTTAAAATTAGTCATATAATCAGGTAGACTGAAAATTCCTGCAAATGTATCATATTTAAAGATATTTTAGTTCTTTGTTGCCTTCCCATATAAATTTTATAATAATCTCATATATGCTTACAAAATAGCTTGCTAGGATTTTGATAGAAATTGTGTCAAATGTCTGTTTCAGTTACTTCCTATCTTGCTTCCAATTTATGACCATGATATATTCTAAAATCTTTGATTTTATCAGAATTTTATAATTTACAACATAGAAAGTTTCTGTATGTTTTATTAAATGTATAGGTATTTCTCTTTTCTGAGAGATTATAACTTGTATTATTATTTTTTTTATTTTTACATATTTATTGCTAGCACTTAGACATGTAGTTGATTTTTTGTATATCATCCACTCGTGAAATTTCTGAAATCACTTATAAATTCTAGAAAGCTTTTTGCATGGATTTGAGGAGGATTTTCTAAGTAGATGATCAAATCATCTGTATATCAAAATCATTTCTTCTTTCACATTATATATGGGTTTTTTTTTTTTTCCTTTTCTAGTCATATGTTTTTACCAGAACTTCCCTGTGTATGTTAAACTACAGTGGTGAAACTTCATTACTTTGCCATATTCCTAATCTAAGAGAAAAAGCATTCAGTGTTTTACCATTAAGTATTATATTAGCTAGTTTTCTGTGATTATGGTTTTAGTGTGTCTGCCCTCTGATGTCCTCTTGCAACACCTACCATCTTACTTGGGTTTCTCTTACCTTGGACGTGGGGTATCACTTCATGGCTGCTCCAGCAAAGTGCAGCCACTATTCCTTACCTTGGATGAGGGGTATCTTCTCATGGCTACACCTCCTTACCTCGAAAGTGGAGTAGCTCCTCTCGGCCCTCAGTGAAACTAAGCCATGCTGTGTGGGGCCACCCAAGATGGTCAGGTCATGGTGGAGAGGTCTGACAGAATGTGATCCACGGGAGAAGGGAATGGCAAACCACTTCAGAATCCTTGCCTTGAGAACCCCATGAACAGTAGGAAAAGGCAAATTGATAGGATACTGAAAGAGGAATTTGCCAGGTTGGTAGGTGCCCAATATGCTAATGGAGATCAGTGGAGAAATAACTCAAGAAAGAATGAAGGGATGGAGCCAAAGCAAAAACAATACCCAATTGTGGATGTGACTGGTGAAAGAAGTAAGGTCCGATGCTGTAAGAGCAATATTGCATAGGAACCTGGAATGTTAGTTCCATGAATCAATTCAAATTGGAAGTGGTCAAACAGGAGATGGCAAGAGTGAATGTTGACATTCTAGGAATCAGCTAACTAAAATGGACTGAAATGGGTGAATTTAACTCAGCTGACCATTTTATCTACTACTGTGAGCAGGAATCTCTTAGAAGAAATGGTAGCCATCATGGTCAACAAGAGAGTCCGAAATGCAGTACTTGGATGCAATCTCAAAAAGGACAAAATGATCTCTGTTCGTTTCCAAGGCAAACCATTCAATATCACGGTAATCCAAGCCTATGCCCCAACCGGTAATGCTGAAGAAGCTAAAATTGAATGGTTATATGAAGACCTACAAGACCTTTTGGAACCAACACCCAAAAAAGATGTCCTTCTCATTATAGGGGACTGGAATGCAAAAGTAGGAACTCAAGAAACACCAGAAGTAACAGGCAAATTTGGCCTTGGAGTACAAAATGAAGCAGGGCAAAGACTAATAGAGTTTTGCCAAGAGAATGCACTGGTCATAGCAAACACCCTCTTCCAGCAACACAAGAGAAGACTCTACACATGGACATCACCAGATGGTCGACACTGAAATCAGATTGATTATATTCTTTGCAGCCAAAGATGGAGACTATACAGTCAGCAAAAACAAGACAAGGAGCTGACTGTGGCTCATATTATGAACACCTTATTGTCAAATTCAGACTTAAATTGAAGAAAGTGGGGAAAACCAATAGACCATTCAGGTGTGACCTAAATCAAATCCCTTAGGACTATACAGTGGAAGTGAAAAATAGATTTAAGGGACTAGATCTGATAGATTGCCTGATGAACTATAGGCGGAGGTTTGTGACATTGTACAGGAGACAGGGATCAAGACCATCCCCATGGAAAAGAAATGCAAAAAGGCAAAATGGTTGTCTGAGGAGGCCTACAAATAGCTGTGAAAAGAAGAGAAGTGAAAAGCAAAGGAGAAAAGGAAAGATATTCCCATCTGAATGCAGAGTTCCAAAGAATAGCAAAGAGAGATAAAAAAGCCTTCCTCAGCGATCAATGCAAAGAAATAGAGGAAAACAACAAAATGGGAAAGACTAGGGATCTCTTCAAGAAAATAGAGATACCAAAGGCACATTTCACGCAATGATGGGTTCAATAAAGGACAGAAATGGTATGGACCTAACAGAAGCAGAAGATATTAAGAAGAGGTGGCAAGAATACACAGAAGAACTGTACAAAAATGATCTTCATGACTCAGATAATCACAATGCTGTGATCACTTACCTAGAGCCAGACATCCAGGATTGTGAAGTCAAGTTGACCTTACAAAGCATCACTATGAACAAATCTATTGGATGTGATGGAATTCCAGTTGAGCTATTTCACATCATGAAAGATGGTACTGTGAAAGTGCTGCACTCAATATGCCAGCAAATATGGAAAACTCAAGAGTGGCCACAGGCCTGGAAAAGGTCAGTTTTCATTCCAATCCCTAAGAAAGGCAATGCCAAAGAATGCTCAAACTACCGCACAATTGCACTCATTTCACACGCTGGTAAATAAATGCTCAAAATTCTCCAAGCCAGGCTTCAGCAATATGTGAACTGTGAACTTCCAGATGTTCAAGTTGGTTTTAGAAAAGGCAGAGGAATCAGAGATCAAATTGCCAACATCTACTGGATCATCAAAAAAGCAAGAGAGTTCCAGAAAAACATCTATTTCTGCTTTATTGACTATGCCAAAGCCTTTGACTGTGTGGATCACAATAAACTGTGGAAAATTCTTCAAGAGATGGGCATACCAGACCACCTGACCTGCCTCTTGAGAAATCTGTATGCAGGTCAGGAAGTAACAGTTAGAACTGGACATGAAACAACAGACTGGTTCCAAATAGGAAAAGGAGTATGTCAACACTGTATATTGTCACCCTGCTTATTTAACTTATATGCAGAGTACATCATGAGAAATGCTTGGCTTGAAGAATCACAAGCTGGAATGAAGATTGCCAGGAGAAATATCAATAACCTCAGATATGCAGATGACACCACCCTTATGGCAGAAAGTGAAGAAGAACTAAAGAGTCTCTTGATGAAAGTGAAAGAGAAGAGTGAAAAAGTTGGCTTAAAGCTCAACATTCAGGAAACTAAGATCACGGCATCTGGTCCCATCACTTCATGGAAAATACATGGGGAGACAGTGGAAACAGTGTCAGACTTTATTTTTTTGGTCTCCAAAATCACTGCAGATGGTGATTGCAGCCATGAAATTAAAAGACACTTACTCCTTGAAAGGAAAGTTATGATCAACCTAAATAGCATATTAAAAAGCAGAGCCATTACTTTGCCAACAAAGGTCCGTCTGGTCAAGGTTATGGTTTTTTCAGTGGTCATGTATGGATGTGAGAGTTGGACTGGTGAAGAAAGCTGAGTGCCGAAAAATTGATGCTTTTGAACTATGGTGTTGGAGATGACTCTTGAGAGTCCCTTGGACTGCAAGGAGATCCAACCAGTCCATCCTAAAGGAGATCAGTCCTGGGTGTTCATTGGAAGGACTGATGCTGAAGCTGAAACTCCAATACTTTTCCACCTCATGGGAAGTGTTCACTCGTCAGAAAAGATCCTGATGCTGTGAGGGATTGGGGGCAGGAGGAGAAGGGGACGACAGAGGATGAGATGGCTGGATGGTGTCACCGACTCGATGAACATGAGTTTGAGTAAACTCCGGGAGTTGGTGATGAACAGGGAGACCTGGCGTGCTGCAATTCATGGGGTCGCAAAGAGTCGGACACGACTGAGCTACTGAACTGAACTGAACGGTTTATATTAGCTGATTATGTTTCTTTCTACTTTGAAAATTAAATTGTTAGTGATTTATAATACTGTGTAATTCCAGGTATACAGCAAAGTGATACACACACACACACACACACACACACACACACACACACACACATATGTATGTATATATCTATATTCCTTTTTCTCATTCTCTTCCATTATATTTTATTAGAAGTCATTGAGTATAATTCCCTGTGTTACACAGTAAAAGCTTGTTTTTTGCTTGTTCTATATATGATAGTTTTCATCTGCTAATTAATCTGTTAATCCCATACTCCTAATTTATCTGAGTTCATTATATTTCTTGATTCTAGAATATTTATCCAGCCTTTCATCCCCAGAGTAAATCTCAGTTAGTCAAAGGATACCTTTTTGTATTGCTGAATTCTATTCACTAATATTTTGTTAAGGAATCCTGTGTCTATATTTATGAGGGATTTTGAACTCTAATTTTCTTTCTTTCTTTCTTTCTGCAGTCTTTGTCACTTAGAGATTGTATACATGTAATATTAGCTGCATAAAGTGAATTGAGAAGTCTTCATTCCTCTGCTTGTTTAAAATTGTTAATTCTTCAAATGTTTGATATAATTTCCAATGAAATGCTTTGAGCCTGAAGATCTCTTTTTCAGGATTTTTAAACTAAGTTTAACAGCTATAGGGCCATTTTCATTATTTATTTACTGTTGACTGAGTAATGATAAATTGTACTTTTAAAAACTGGTCCATTTCATCTATGTTGTCAAATCAATTTTTGTATAATTTTTGCATTATTCCTTTACTATCCCACTGAGATTGTAGAGGCTTAAAGGTGTCCTCTGTTTCATCATGACATTGACATTTTTCTTCTTCTTTTTTTTTTTCATGTCTATTATGCTAGAGGTTTGTCAAACTAATTGATCTTATCAACAAACTTGATTTTGTTGCACTGATTTTCTCCATTGTTTTTGTTTCTTACTTTATTGGTTTCTGCTTGTGTTTCTGTTATTTCTGCTGCAAAATTTGGGTTTATTTTCACTCACCTTTTTCTAGTTCTTTAATGTAGGAAGTTAGATTATTAGTATGAGGTTATTTTGTTTTTGTTTTTGTTTTTGTTTTTTTGCTAATGTAGGCATTTAAGTGATATAAATTTGCCCTCTTCACTACTTTAGCTTCATCCCACATATATTGATAGGTTGCAATTTTATTTTAATTCAAATAAATGCATTTCCTTCTATTTCCTTTCAGACTTTCTCTTTGATCCATGGATTATTAAAAAGCTAGTGTTTAGTTATCACATGTCTGGAGACTGTGCTGTTATCACTCCATTATTGACTTCTATTCTAATACCATTGGGATCAGAGAACACACTCTGTATGATTTAAATTCTTTTGAAGATTTTGAATTTGCTTCAAAGTTTCAGTATGGTGTATTTTGATATATGCTTTGTAGAAATAAAGTGTAATTTGCTGTTGTTAGGTAGACTATTCTGTACATGTCTATATACCCTGTTGGTTGATAATAATGTGAACTTCTTGCCAATTCTCTGCCAAGTTTTCTACCACTTTCTGAGAGGTGAGTGTGGAAAAATTAACTCTAATTGTGCATTGATCTATTTCTTCTTTCAGTGTATCAATTTTGCTTCACATATTTTATTTTAACGTTCTGTTCTTTGGTGCATACAAGTTGAGTATTACTGTCTTATTGTGTACTGATTTTTTTTGTCATTACAGAATGAACTATTCTATTACATATTATTTTCTATACTGTGAGATATACTTAGCCTGGTATATTATATAGCCTCTCCTGCCTCCTTTTGGCTATTTTAACATGTTAACATTTTAACATTTAATATTCTTCATAAATATTTTGTTTCACTTCTATGCATCATTGTATTTTAAGTAGTTTACTTGCAGATAACATATAGTTGTATCATATTTCTCAATCTATGCTTTTACTCTGTACTTGAACTGTTGAATTCAGATAACCAGTAATGTAATTATTGATATGTCAGGGCTTATGACTGTCATTTTATTTTTTGTTTCCTAATTGCTTCCTTTGTATTTCACGTTTATGTTTTCTTATCTTTTAATCCTGTGGATTATTTGAACATAAATTAAAATTTCATTTTAGTTTATTTATGATGCTTTTATATATCTCTTTATACAGAAGTTAAAAATATTTGCTCTGGGTACTACATTGTTTATAACAGTCTACTGGTGTAAACATTTTAACACTCTAAGTAAAGTGTAGAAAAATTTTCTCTCTTTATATAACTTTATCTTCCCTCAGATATAATATAATCATCTTAAATAATTAATCTATATTTATTGAGAACTATAATAGATGGTGTTACAAGTTTTGCTGTAATCACCAGATGTAAATTAGAGACTCAATAAAAAAGGAAAGTCTATTTTATTTAGCCAACAGTTCAGTTACTCACTTGTGTCCAACTCTTTATGACCCCATGGACTGCAGCACAACAGGCTTCCTTGTCCATCACCAACTTCCAGAGCATACTCAAACTCATGTCCGTCAAGTAGGTGATGCCATCCAACTATCTCAACTTCTTTCATTCCCTTATCCTCCCACCTTCAAACTTTCCTAGCATCAGGGTCTTTTCCATTGAGTCAGTTCTTCTCATCAGATGGCCAAAGTATTGGAGCTTCATCTTCAACATCAGTCCTTCCAATGAATACTCAGGACTGATTTCCTTTAGGATGTAGTGGTTGGATCTCCTTGCAGTTCAAGGGACTCTCAAGAGTCTCCTCCAACACCATAGTTCAAAAGCATCAATTATTCGGTGCTCAGCTTTCTTTATAGTCCAAATATCACATCTGTACATGACTACTGGAAAAACCAAAGCTTTGACCAGATTGACCTTTGTTGTCAAAGTAATGTCTCTGCTCTTTAATATTCTGTCTAGGTTTGTCATAACTTTCCTTCCAAGGAGTGAGTGTCTTTTAATTTCATGGCTGCAGTCACCATCTGCAGTGATTTTGGAGCCCCCCAAGAGATAAAGAATATATCTGACAAGAATATACAGAAGAAATGTACAAAAAAGATCTTCATGACCCAGATAATCATGATGGTGTGAACACTTACCTAGAGCCAGACATGGTGGAATGTGAAGTCAAGTGGGCCTTTGGAAGCATCACTATGAACAAAGCTAGTGGCGGTGATGGAATTCCAGTTGAGCTATTTCAAATCCTGAAAGATGACACTGTGAAAGTGCTGCACTCAATATGCCAGCAAATATGGAAAACTCAGCAGTGACCACAGGACTGGAAAAGATCAGTTTTCATTCCAATCCCTAAGAAAGGCAATGCCAAAGAATGCTCAAACTACCGCACAATTGTACTCATCTCACACGCTGGTAAATTAATGCTCAAAATTCTCCAAGCCAGGCTTCAGCAATATGTGAACTGTGAAATTCCAGATGTTCAAGCTGGTTTTAGAAAAGGCAGAGGAACCAGAGATATAATTGCCAACATCTACTGGATCATCAAAAAAGCAAGAGAGTTCCAGAAAAACATCTATTTCTGCTTTATTGACTATGCCAAAGCCTTTGACTGTGTGGATCACAATAAACTGTGGAAAATTCTTCAAGAGATGGGCATACCAGACCACCTGACCTGCCTCTTGAGAAATCTGTATGCAGGTCAGGAAGTAACAGTTAGAACTGGACATGGAACACAGACTGGTTCCAAATAGGAAAAGGAGTATGTCAACACTGTATATTGTCACCCTGCTTATTTAACTTATATGCAGAGTACATCATGAGAAATGCTTGGCTTGAAGAATCACAAGCTGGAATGAAGATTGCCAGGAGAAATATCAATAACCTCAGATATGCAGATGACACCACCCTTATGGCAGAAAGTGAAGAAGAACTAAAGAGTCTCTTGATGAAAGTGAAAGAGAAGAGTGAAAAAGTTGGCTTAAAGCTCAGCATTCAGAAAACTAAGATCATGACACCCGGTCCCATCACTTCATGGCAGATAGATGGGGAAACAGTGGAAACAGTGTCAGATTTTATTTTTCTGGGCCCCAAAATCACTGCAGAAGGTGACTGCAGCCATGAAATTAAATGACGCTTACTCCTTGGAAGGAAAGTTATGACCAACCTAGAAAGCATATTAAAAACCAGAGACATTACTTTGCCAACAAAGGTCCGTCTAGTCAAGGCTATAAGCAATGTGCTTTTTCTGTCTGCTTTCAAAATTTTCCTCAGGTTTTTAAATGCACTTATATATCTGGGCGTGAATTTCTTTGAATTTATTCTGTTTGTGATTTATTCAGTTTCTTGAATTCATGAGTTAATGTCTTTTGCCACTTTGGGGAATTCTTTCAACTTTTATTTGAATGTTTTCCAATTCTGCCATTTTCTTTTTCTCCTGAGGCTCTGATAACATGAATACTAGATCCTATATATAGTTTCACAGATCCTTGAGGCTCTGATTTTGTGTTACTTATGCAGTTTTTTTTTTCCCTCCTGCAAATTGCATGATTTCTGTTGTTCTCTCTTCAGTTCAGTTCAGTCATTCAGTCATGTCTGACTCTTTGCAAACCCATGGACTGCAGCACGCCAGGCCTCCCTGTCCATCACCAATTCCCGGAGTTTACTCAAACTCATGTCCATTGAGTCGGTTATGCCATCCAACCATTTCATGCTCTGTCATCCCCTTCTCCTCCCGCCTTCAATTTTTCCCAGCATCAGGGTCTTATCAGATGAGTCAGTTTTTCGCCTTAGGTGGCCAGAGTATTGGAGTTTCAGCTTTGGCATCAGTCCTTACAATGAATATTTATGACTGATTTCCTTTAGGACTGACTGGTTGGATCTCCTTGCAGTCCAAGTTTCTTTCTGCACACTTCTTTATATCTTCTACTTTGCTGAGACTCTTAAAAAAAATTATCAAGCATGTTTATGAGTATTTATTTTTATGATGGGTGATTTAAAGTCTTGTCAGATATTTCTAACATCTGTGTCATCTAAGTGTTGGCACCTGTTTGTTCCTTTTTCTCACTTAAGTTGATGTATTTCTGCTTCTTGTTATCTCAAGAGATTTTTTTTTTATTAAACTTTGGATATTTGAGGAATTATGTATGAGACTCTGGATCTCATCTAAATCTTGTTTTAGTTGACGTTCTTTCACTTTGCTCTTTCAAAGGATGGAGGAAAGTTAGGACAGAGTGCAAGTTCATTTTCCCTACTGTCTCCCTTCACACTGGGGAGAAGGAGAGTTTCTTTTTACAATTGAGTAGTGATGAAGTCCTAACTCTACCAAGTCCACCGATACCACCTCAGTCAAGAATAAGAAGGGTTACTTTGTTACTCAGTTGTTCTGCAAGCTTGAAGGTTCTATCTCACCACTTAGATTTATTTGATCCACCTTCATCGAGAGCAGGATTGCACAACTTCTTATAACCAGTAGAGGGTGAGAGTCAGAGATCCACCCTGGTCATTTGCTGGTGTGGGTGGAGATGGGGCCATAATGTTTTGTGTGGTTTGGATGGAGTAAAGTAGTTGTTTTCTGAAATTTTTCTCTTGCTAGATTACCTCATTTTTGGTCCTTTTACTAGAGAGGAGCAAGCTTTGGGGGGAATTCTTTTTCATCTGTGTCCATTTGGTGTTTACAAGTTACTGACTTTTGTTGCACAAAATCAACAATGTTTGAATAAAACAGAAAACCCATAGAATTTGCCACTGGACACCAAGCTCCCTTGCCAGTCTGCCTTTTTCTTTCCACTGTAGTTAGCAGGAAGAGTAAAGAAGGAAACAGAGGTTTTTGTTTGCTTAGCATTTATTACTGATGTATTCCCTGGAGAAGGAAATGGCAACTCATTCCACTATCCTTCTCAGGAAAATTCCATGGACAGAGGAGCCTGGTGGGCTACACTCCATGGGGTCACAAAGAGTTGACCACAACTGAGCAACTGAGAACCGATGTTTTAATGTAATTAATTTCTTAGTAGTATTGAGTACATCTTTAAGAGGTTTATAATTTTTTTAAGATTATATTACATTTTGAAAATTTTTAATTTCTGTCAATATCCACTTGATGCCATGATTTATGCATTATAGTTTGAAGGATTTTGGATAAATTAATAGCCAAGCACATACATACATACATACATATGTATATAAGCAAATACACACACACACACACACACACACACACACACACACACACACGTCCCTCTCTATTGAGCCAATTATCTATGGCCTTCTGGCATTGCTGATGCAGAATAAAAGTCTGCAACCAACATAAAATGTTTTTTTTAGTGTGGGTTGAATTTGTGTTTGTTTTTCTGAAAATGTTTGGAAAATCTTATTTGTTTTAACTTTAAGATTTTCTATAGGGCTAAGTATCAGGTTGAAACCCTCTATATATTTATGCTGCATGGTAGTTTTTGTTTGTTTTATTTACTCTTTTACATTTATTTAGGCTATGCCACACAGCATGGGAAATCTTAGTTCCAAGATCAGGGATCGAACCCATGTTCCCTGAGCTGAGAGCCTGGTCTTAACCACTGGACAGTGATGAAAATCCCTGATAGTAGTTTTTAAGCCATCTTGATCTCAAGTGTTCCATCATCACAGAAAGATCCATTTTATTAATTCTCGATCATTAACTTTCTTCTTATTCTTGACTGCAATCTGGGCAACTAATTGGATTACAGTGTACAATTTCCTCTACCTTCTTTATTCTCATAACTTTTGTTCTCTTTTTTTTTCTTAAATATTTTGTGAAATATTTCTTTAAATTGACCTCTAGTACTCACGTGAGCTTTTACAATATCCAACATTCTGTACACTCCCTGCTTTACATTTTTTACATCATTTTATCATGATTTTCATCTGAGGTGAAACATTTATTTCTCTGAACAGCTGGTGCAAGAATTCCTGTTAAAGAGAAAATTTTATTGGAAAAATATTTTGCTTGTGGATAAGAAGCAAAGGGAATGCTCAAGAACCAAGAATGATTGCTGAATTATGTGTGAGGAAAGAGCTGGAGAGAATCAGGGAGGATATGAAAAGTTCTGATATACTCATTATAACCCCTATGGTGAGGCTCAAACATATTTTCAGCACACAAATATTTAGTTAATGATTTTGATTAATTTTTGCTTGTTTGAAACAGAAGGACTAAGCATCATGTTTTATGTTAGGACCAATATATTAGGGCCAGTAAATAATGTAAACGTGGAAAACAAGTTTTGAGTGTAATCTCCTTAGCAGTAGCATGAATACTTGAGAAACCCTTGAACTTCAAAGAGCTATGAAGTTGGTGCAGAGCATAGTGTAATCAGGCATTGAAAGGAATTCAAGATAATTTTACAAAGTTTCAAAAGCCAGACACAGATGGTGAAGAGCCAGGGAGAAGATGGTCACCACGAGCCAAGGAGAAAGACCTTGAATGATGACTTTCTTGTTCTTTTGCCAGAGCTAGTCCTTTCAGTATTCCATCTTGTCTAAAATCCTCAAAGTTTCTTACATGCTATTCTCTGTCTGAAAATGTGTGAGAGCATTTATATTTTAAAATTTTTGTTTTAAATTAACTTCTGCCTCTGAGCATGCATGACAGCTGGCCAGTAGAAAATTCAGTCTCAGAAATGTTCATGCTCTAACATACCACACACTCAAATATCATCACCTTTAAAGAGACAAATTCTCATGGGTCTTTATTTAGTGCCACAACAGTGAGAAATTTGTCAGGAAGACACTTGATTAAATGAAGCCTACAATAATTAACAATGAAAGCTTATAGTAGGTGAGCACAAAGGCTGTGGAGCAAAGCGGTCCTGAGTAGAGTGTACTTTCTCTAGCATTTGTTGTGTGGCATTGCCTGCTATGTACCGTCCCTTTGCCTCAGTTTTTTCCAACTGCAAAATGTAAATTCTAACACTTGGTTTCAAATATCTTTTTGAGGGCTAAAAATATACAGGTCAAATTATAAGACCAGCGTTTGTACACAACAAGCCCTACTCATGTGTTTGAATTATGTTCCCTGGAGCTCTTGCCTTCTCCCTGGGATGGTGTGTGTTCCCAAGGACACACATTTGTCAGCCCTCTTCTCAGCCTCAGACTTTCCAATCGAGTTGTTTCTTAATTCTTTTATTCATCCATTTCCTTGGAAATCCTCAGAATCCTCTTTCCTGAGCTTAAAATTGCACAAAAAAAGAGGAAGAACACTTTTAACTTTCTCTTCTCATTCAAGATCTGTGGCAAATTAAAAACAGAAAACACAGAACAAAGCCCAGCTATTTTCTGGAAATGAGAGAGGAAAAGGGTAAACACACAAGAACAACATACAAATATCCATGCACACATGCTCTATGGCTTTTAATCACTTCAGTGGGAATGTTGAAGAGAACCAGAATTTATTTTAACTTTTCATCTTATAGTGGCATATAGCCAATTAATAATGTTGTAATAGTTTCAGATGCACAGCAGAGCAGCCAAACTCCTCCCATCGAGGCTGCCAAGTAATATTAATCATAGTTCCCTGAGCTATACAGTAGGTCCTTGCTGGTTATTCATTTTTAATATAGTGAATGTCCATCTCAAACTCCCTAACTATTCATTTCCTCTGCCCTTTCCTCCCGGTAACCATAAGCTCTTTCAGAGAGAAATAGATTTTAAATGCATCTACTGAAGTATTTATTTTTCTGAAATGCTTTCATCACTTTTTTTTTAAATCTATTTTTCCTAACTGAAATCCTAAAGAATTTAAGATCTTTTCAAAATTAGAGAGAAATTGCTTTTATTATGTATGCATTAAGATAATATTAATAAAATTGTATCAATTAAGATCAAAAGGGTAGGCACATATGTGGAAATAGACAAAGTATTGCGTTGGTCAAAGAGTTTGCTTGGAGCTTTCCCCCCTGAAAGAATCTGCCTGCGATGCAGTAGACCTGAGTTTGATCCGTGGGTTGGGAGATCCCCTGGAGGAGGGTGTGACAAACCACTTCAGTATTCTTGCCTGGAGAACCCCCATGGACAGAGAAGCCTGGTAGTCTGGAGTTTCAAGAGTCGGACATGAGTAAGCAACCTAGCACAGCACACAAAGAGTTTGCTCATTTTTTCTAGTCGTACTTAAATGTCTTTAAATTCATTTGAAACAATTTTGTCAGACTGTATTGAGGCAGTTGTCATATCATTGTGCATTTTTAAAATATCAAAATTGGTGAATTTTTGTGTATCCATTTTAATATTGAAGATAGAAGAAAAAAGCAACATTTTTGGCTTATTATGTTTTATTATTTCAAGAAAGGTAAAAGCTCAACTGAAATGCAAAAAAAAAAAAAAAAAAAAAAGATTTGTGCCACGTATGGAGAAGTTGCTGTGACTGATTGAATGTGTCAAAAGTGGTTTGCAAAGTTTCATGGGGGCGATTTATCTCTAGACAATGTGCCACAGACTGGTAGACCAGTTGATGTTAATAATGATCAAATTGAGACATTAATTGAAAATAATCACTCACTGAAATGTTGTGAAGTAATTAGCCTCCAACTAATAAAAAAAAATCAAAAAAAAAAAAAAGAAAAGAAAAGAATCAACTTTATACCATGTGGGAGATAGCTGACATGCTCAAAATATCCAAATTGAGTGTTGAAAATCCTTTGCAACAGCTTGGTTATATTAATCCAGGGCTTCCTTGATAGCTCAGTTGGAGGGCTTCCCTGATAGCTCAGTTGGTAAAGAATCCACCTGCAACGCAGGAGGCCTGGGTTTGATTCCTGCCTCAGAAAATCCCCTGGAAAAGGGATAGGCTACCCACTCCAGTATTTTGTGGCTTCCCTTTTGTCTCAGCTGGTAAAGAATCCGCCTGCGTTGTGGGAGACTCGGGTTGGATCCCTGGGTTGGGAAGATCCCCTTGAGAAGAGAAAGGCTACCCACTCCAGTATTCTGGTCCAGAGAATTCCATGGACTGTATAGTCCTTGGGGTTGCAAAGAGTCAGACATGACTGAGACTATATTAATCACTTTAATGTTTGGGTTCCATATAAATTAAGCAAAAAAAAGAAAAAGAAAAACCTTCTTGACCATAATTCTGCAAGCAAATTGCTACTGAAACATAATGAAAATGTTTTGTTTTTAAAGCACATCTTTTTTTTATATATTTTTTTTATTTTATTAGTTGGAGGCCAATTACTTCACAACATTTCAGTGGGTTTTGTCATACATTGACACGAATCAGCCATAGAGTTACACGTATTCCCCATCCCGATCCCCCCTCCCACCTCCCTCTCCACCCGACTCCTCTGGGTCCTCCCAGTGCACCAGGCCCAAGCACTCGTCTCATGCATCTCACCTGGGCTAGTGATCTGTTTCACCATAGATAATATACATGCTGTACTTTTGAAACATCCCACCCTCACCTTCTCCCACAGAGTTCAAAAGTCTGTTCTGTACATCTGTGTCTCTTTTTCTGTTTTGCATATAGGGTTATCATTACCATCTTTCTAAATTCCATATATATGTGTTAGTATGCTGTAATGTTCTTTATCTTTCTGGCTTACTTCACTCTGTATAATGGGCTCCAGTTTCATCCATCTCATTAGAACTGATTCAAATGAATTCTTTTTAACGGCTGAGTAATATTCCATGGTATATATGTACCACAGCTTCCTTATCCATTCGTCTGCCGATGGGCATCTAGGTTGCTTCCATGTCCTGGCTATTATAAACAGTGCTGCGATGAACATTGGGGTGCATGTGTCTCTTTCAGATCTGGTTTCCTCGGTGTGTATGCCCAGAAGTGGGATTGCTGGGTCATTTGGCAGTTCTATTTCCAGTTTTAAAGCACATCTTGACAGGTGGTGAAAAGTGGATACTGTACAATAATGTGGGATGAAAGAGATCATGGGATAAGAGAAATGAACCACCAACAACTGCATCAAATCCAATCTTTATCCAAAGAAGGTGACCTTGTGTGTATGGTGGGATTGAAAGAGCCCTCTACTGTGAGCCCCTTCAAGAAACGAAAGGATTAATTTCAAGAAGCATTACTCCAAATTAGACCAACTGAAAGCAGCACTCAATGAAAAGCATCTGGAGTTAGTCAGCAGACATGCATAATCTCCCATCAGGATAGCACAGGACCACATTTTTTTTTTTTTTTTTTTTTTTTGATGACCATGACAAAGCTGTTATAGCTTGGCTGGAAAGTTCTGATTCATCCACCATATTCACCAGACATTACACTTTCAAATTTCCATTTATTTTGCTCTTAATGGAAAAAAAAAAAATTCCAGAGAAGATTATAAAATATACGTAGAGTAACTCTTTGCTCAAAAGGATAAAAAGTTTTGAGAAGATGGAATTTTGAAGTGCCTGAAAAATAGCAGAAGGTAGTTGAACAAGGTAATACTCAAAACTCTCCAAGCTAAGCTTTAACAGTACATGAACTGAGAGCTTCCAGATGATTAAGCTGAATTTAAAAACAGCAGAGAACTGGAGAACAAATTGCTAATATCCGTTGGATCACAGAAAAAGCAAGAGAATTCCAGAAAAAAACAAAACAAACAAACAAACAAACAAACCCTTCTTCTGCTTCATTCACTATGCTAAAGCCTTTGACTGTGTGGATCACAACAAACTGTGAAAAATTCTTAAAGAGATGGAAATATCAGATCACCTTACCTGCCTTCCACAAAACCTGTATCAGGCCAAGAAGCAACAGTTAGAACCAGACATGGAAAAACAGACTGGTTCCAAATTGGAAAAAAAGTGCATCAAGGCTGTATATTGTCAACCTGGTTATTTAACTTATATTCAGAGTACATCATGCAAATGCCAGACTGGATAAAACACAAGCTGGAAGCAAGATTACTGGTAGAAATATCAATAACCTCAGATATGAAGATGATACAACTCTTATGGTAGAAAGCAAAGAGGAAATAAAGAGCCTCTTGATCAAAGTGAAAGAGGAGAGTGACAAAGCTGGCTTAAAACTCACTATATAAAGAATGAAGATCCTGGCATCCAGTCCCACCACTTCATGGCAAATAGATGGAGAAACAATGGAAACAGTGAGAGACTTTATTTTGGGAGACCCCAAAATCACTGCAGATGGTGAATGTAGCCATGAAATTAAAATACATTTGCTCCTTGAAGGAAAAGCTATGACAAACCTAGGCAACCTATTAAAAAGCAGAGACATCACTTTGCCAACAAAGCTCTGTATAGTCAAAGCTGTGGTTTTTTTCAGTAGTCATGTATAGATGTGAGAGTTGGACCATAAAGAAGGCTAAGTGTCGAATGATTGATACTTTTGAACTGTGGTGTCGGAGAAGACCAACAATCCCTTGGGCTGCAAGGAGATCAAAGCTGTGCATCCTAAAGGAATTCAATTCTGAACATTCATTGGAAGGACTGATGCTGAAGCTGAAGCTCCAATACTTTGTCTACCTGATGCGAAGAGCTTACTCATCAGAAAAGAACCAGACGCTGGGGAAAAATAAGGCATCAGGAGAAGGGGATGACAGAGGATGAGATGGTTAGATGGCATCAGTGACTCAATCGACTTGAATTTGAACAGTCTCCAGGAGGTGGTGAAGGACATGGAAGCTTGGCACATTGTGGTCCATGGGGTCACAAAGAGTAGGACATGACTGAACAACTGAACAACAAAAAGTGGAACAAAATGGTTAATACATTCTTCAGTAAAGTTTTTGATGAAAATGAAGATTGTGTCTCTTATTTCTACTTGAAATTCAAAGGAATATTTTGGCCAACCCAATATACAACCTAATAATGTAAAACAATAAAAAAAAAAATGTCCAACTTTCACCTTGGATTTGCCATTCACTGTTAAATGAATTTCAAGTTGCATATTACTTGTGAGTTTCTGTTAATATTACTTATACAGTTAGAATCATACAAAGTTTGGCATTGAAGTTTACCTCTTGGCTATCAGACTCAAATGACACTGATTTGATTTTGTATGAAGTGTAATTTTAGTGGCATAGAACTTAACAATTTTTACTCCAACTTAATATGGCTTTCTAATAAGTAACTTTATTTCATATCAACATTTTTAGTCTATGCTTTCCTCTGAAGCAATATAGATATATTCAATTTCATACTTGTATTTTAAATTTGCAAATGAGTAAGCATATATAAAAACACATGTACACTTATATGTACTTATTTGTTGTCCATATTTTATTTTGCAGATCAATTCATAGATGTGTATATTTATATACTTACAAAACACTTAATACTTATGTATAGTGAAACTCATATATGTATTTACATAATGAATATATAAACTGTTTCAGCAATTTTTAAAAATTATGTTTGGATATGTAATGATCTTGCTTCTTGTTTCCTAGAATAACCAAATTTCAAAGGAAACAGTTTCCAAAGTTAAAAGAATATACCTATAACATATTAAATAACATAATTACCATATCATAACATTGTATTAATTTATATTAATGTGTTAGATTATATATAATTCACATTATGTTACTGTTGCTCAGTTGCCTAGTCATGTCTGTCTTCATGCCCTTATGGACTGCTCCTCACCAGTCTTCTCTATCCCTCACCATCTCCTGGAGTTTGCCCAAGTTCTGTCCATTGAATCGGTGTAGCCATCTAGCCATCTCATCCTCTGTCACCCTGTTCTACTCCTGTCCTCAATCTCTCCCAACTATCTTGCATGCTCTTTTCCAATGAATCAGCTCTACACATCAGGTCACCAAAGTATTGAAGCTTCAGCATCAGCATCTTGCATGCTCTTTTCCAATGAATCAGCTCTACACATCAGGTCACCAAAGTATTGAAGCTTCAGCATCAGCATCTTGCATGCTCTTTTCCAGTGAATCAGCTCTACACATCAGGTCACCAAAGTACTGAAGCTTCAGCATCAGCATCAGTCCTTCCAATGAGTATTCAGGCTTGATTTCCTTCAGAATTGACTGTTTTGATCTTACAGTCCAACGGATGTTCAAGAGTCTTCTCCAGCTCCACGGTTTGAAAGCATCTATTCTTTGGCACTCTCCCTTTTTTAATGGTATAGCTCTCCCAACCATATGTGGCTCCTGGAAAGACCATAGCCTTACTCTACAGACCTTTGTCAGCAAGGTGATGTCATTGCTTTTTAACACACTGTCTAGGTTTGTCATAGCTTTTCTACCAAGAAGAAAAATCTTCTATTTTAGTGGCTGCAGTCACCATCTGTAGTGATTTTAGAGCCCAAGAAGAGGAAATCTGTCACTGCTTTCACTTTTTCCCCTTCTATTTGCCATGAAGTGATGGGACTGGGCTCTGTGATCTTAGATTTTTAATATTTAGTTTTAAGTTGGCTTTTTCACTCTCCTCCTTCACCCTCTCAAGAGCTTCTTTAGTTCCTCTTCACTTTGTGACATTAGACTGATATAATCTGCATATCTCAGATTGTTGATATTTCTCCTGGTGATCTTGATTCCAGCTTGCAACTCATCCAGCCCAGTATTTCTAATGATGTGCTCTGTGTATGAGTTAAATAAACAGGGTGACAATAACAGCCTTGTCATACTCCTTTCTCAACCTTGAATTAGTCAGTTTTTCCAAACAAGGTTCTAGCTGTTGCTTCTTGATCTGCATACAGATTTCTCAGGAGACAGGTAAGATGGTCTGGTATTCCCATCTTTTTAAGAGTTTTCCGCAGTTTATGATCCACACAGTCAAAGTTTTTGGTGTAGTTAATGAAACAGAGGTAGATTTTTTCTGGAATTTCCTTGCTTTCTCTATGATACAGAAAATGTTGGCAACTTGATTTCTGGATCCTCTGCCTTTACTAAGCCCCAGCTTGGACATCTGGAAGTTCTCATTTCATATAATGCTGTAGCCTAGTATGAAGGATTTTAAGCATAACCTTACTACTGTGGAAGATGAGTGCAATTGTCTGGTGGTTTGAATATTCTTTGGTAATGTCCTTTTGAGGAATTGGAATGAGGATTGACATTTCTGTCATTTCTGACATTTCTGTCATTCTCATTTCTGTGGCCTGTGGCCATTGCTGGGCTTTCTAAATTTGCTGACATATTGAGTGCAGAACTTTGATAGTCTCATCTGTTAGGATTTCAAATAGCTCTGTTGGAATTCCATCATTTCTGCTAGCTTTGTTGACAGCCATGCTTCCTAAGGCCCACTTGACTTCACACTCCAGAATATCTGGCTTCTGGGTGAGTGAATACCATATCATCGTGGTTATTCAAGTCATTAAGATCTTTTTTGTACAGTTCTTCTGTGAATTATTTCCTTCTCTTCTTGATCTCTTCTGCTTCTATCAGGTCTTTACTTTTTCTGTCCTAAAGGACATCATCTTTGGATGAAATATTCTTTTGATATTTCCATTTTTTTTGAAAAGATCTCTAGAATTCATCCCTCTGTTTTGTTCTTCTATTTCTTTGCTGTGTTCATTGAAGAAGGCCTTCTTGCTTGTCCTTGCTATTCTTTGGAACTCTGTATTTAGTTGGGTATACCCTTCCCTTTCTCCCTTGCTTTTCACTTGTTATTTCTTCAACTACTTATAAAGCCTCTACAGACAACCACTTTGCCTTCTTGCTTTTCTTTTTCTTTGGGATGGTTTTGTTTGCCACCTCTTGTAAAATGTCATGAACCTCTGTCCACAGTTCTTCAGGCACTGTTTAGTAGATCTAATCCCTTGAATCTACTCATCATCCCCACTATATATTTATAGGGGATTTGATTTAAGTCATACCTGGCTGGCCTAGTGGTTTCCTCTCCCCTTTCTTTAATTTAAGCCTGAACTTTGCAATGAGGAGCTAATGATCTGAGCTGCAGCCAGCTCCAGGTCTTGTTTTTGCTGATTATGCAGGTTCTCCATCTTCAGCTACAAAAAATGTAATCAGTCTGATTTCAGTATTGACCATTTGGTGATGTCCATGTGTAAAGTCATCTCTTGTGTTGTTGAAAAGGGTATTTGCTATGGCCACTGCATTCTCTTGTCAAAACTCTGTTAGCAGTTTTCCTGCTTCATTTTGTATTCCAAGGCCAACTTGACTGTTACTCCAGGTATCTCTTGAATTCTTACTTTTGCATTCCAATACCCTATGATCAACAGGATGTCTTTTTTTTGGTGTTAGTTCTAAGAGGTCTTCTAGGTTTTCATAGAACTCATCACCTTTGTGTTCCTCTGCAGTGATGGTTGGGGCATAAACTTGAATTACTCTGATGTTGAATGATTTGCCTTGGAAACAAACCAAAATCTTTCTGTTGTTTTTGAGGTTGCACCCAAGTACTGCATTTCAGACTCTTTTGTTGATTATGAGGGCTACTCCATTTCTTCTAAGGGATTCTTGCCCACTCTGTTTTGGCCCATATACATCATTCTTTCTGAAAATATTAGTAGTTGCCGCCTGCTCTTCCCCAGTAGTATATTGGACACATTTTGACCTGGGGGACTCATCTTTCACTATCATCTTTTTGGCTTTTTATACAGTTCATGGCATTCTCATGTTAAGTATACTGGGGTGTTTTGCCATTCCCTCCTCCAGTGGGTCACGTTTTGTCAGAAATCTTTACTATGACCAATCCATCTTGGGTGGCCCTGCATGGCATGTCTCATAGTTTTATTAGTTACACATGCTCCTTCTCCATGACAAAGCAGTGATCCATGAAGGGGAAGAACATACTGGCCTATTATTCTTAAACACTTATCTGAAAAATACTATTGCTAGAAACTAGAAAACAGAGGGAAGGCTTTTCAGGCCTCTAAATAAAAAGGAAAAGAAAATATTTCAATAAGTCATATACTAGTGTGATTTTGTAATCATTCAATTTATCTGCATCAAGTTTTAAGTGAATAGAAATTGCAGATACTCAATTTTGTACATAGTGTATTTCCCATCCTTTGTGGTATTATATTTTGTTTTTATTTTAGTTACCATTAATATTTATCAGCTGAACAGTATTTATTCATTTAAAATATGTTTTCAAGTGATTATCATATTACTAAAAACAATGTATGACACACTTTGCACTTTTGTTAATCAAAATGTTTTGTGAATACCTACCTATATAATTTTAACATCTTATCCTATTAAAAGAAGGATATTTTTGTAAAATGAAGTAAAAATTGCTTGGATTATAATGGTAAAAAATATGATTTTAAAAATATTATAAATAATAATTTATGAATGTAAGCATAAAACATCTCATTTTGCAAATGTTTGTGTTGGCTGGCATGTTTACTTCTGAGAAAGTGAAAGCAAAAGTAGCTCAGTCATGTCTGACTTTTTGTGACCCGTGGCCTATACAATCCATACAATTCAACAGGCTAGATTACTGGAGTGAGTAGCCTTTCCCTTCTCCAGGGGATCTTCCCAACCCAGGGATCAAACCCAGGTCTCCCGCATTGCAGGCAGATTCTTTACCAACTGAGCCACAAGGGAAGCTCAAGATTATTGCAGCAGTGGGTAGCCTATATCTCCAGTGGATCTTCCCAACCCAGGAATTGAACTGGGGTCTTCTTCATTGCAGGCAGATTCTTTACCAACTGAGCTATGAGGGAAGAAGCTTCCTATACACTCATTCAGATGTGTCATATTTTCATTGACAAAAATGAATCAAAACAATGGAATCAACAACAATAATAATATGTACAGAGATTTTACATTTACTTCCACATCCCTACCTATATTGTGAGGTAGACAGGGATCTTCATCTTTATTTTTAACGATGGGAAAATCAAAGAGGATGATATTGAAAATCGATAGAATTCCATGATGATGAAAATGTTGTATACCTGTGTTATACAATTCAGTGTCCACTAAACTCATATGGCTATTGAGAACTTCAGATACATTTAGTGTAACAGAGGAGTGAAATATTTAACTTTAATTTCTGCAATCACCTGTGCTAATGTTTAATAGCACAGGTATACAATGTTGTTCATTTATATGCAAATTCACTTATTTACCTTTGCAGTGAGTACACAGATTTGGCCTGTGCCTTCCATCATGCTGACCACACTGTGGAGCCAGTAAAATACCTTGTCTAAGCCCCAATTTGCGAGGAAGCAGAGATTAGAAGGCATATTCAAATACAGGTGTCTCTTAATTGCTAAGCAATTTGACTGTAGAATATAAACTTTGATCAATCACTAAATCTAGTAAAACAATTTAGTCACTTGGCAATTGTTTATATCTAGAACCACACACATTTCAATCTAAAGACAGCTTTGCCTACTCATCACTAGAGTTGGCTAGCCAAACCAGGCATTAGAAAAACTCACAGAAGATAGATAATTCAGCTAAGGATTTGCTGAGAATTCATTCGCATTTGAGATTAATAGAACTGGCCAGTTACATTATATGGTTAGCCAATGTAGATTTCTGGCAATTAACCAGAACTAGATTTTCTCTTGTGAGATTCCAGGTATAAAATTCATGCAGTTCAAATGTTGTTTCATGCTCCCATAGTTCATTCAGAAACTAGAAATGGATATCTCTGCTAATAACTGAGAAAGCTTCTTCATTCCTTGTCAGGGAATGTTTGACGGGAGGATTCCTACGTGCTGTCTCTCATGAGCCCTTTGTCCCTCTTCAAGCGGAACAGCACGCTGCTCCCAGGGACTGAGGTCATTGTGTGAGGCAGGCTTGGGTCTCCTTTAGTAAACATTCTCTTTAGGACAAAGCTGCTTAGTCTCCTTCCCCTTTCTTGAGATATGGATTGTGTCCTGACCTTGTGACTAACATTACCCCTTGTTCCCTTGGTAACGGTTGCTGTACGTTTGGTTTTCTGATCTCTATCATTCCCTAAAGAAGTTTCTTGTACTGTAGCCTATACATACTCATAGAAAAATCATTAAAGCACATTTGCTCCATCAGAGCTTAGGTCCTCGGGTCTTTTTTGTCTCTCTCTCTCTTTCTCCCTCTCTCTTTCTCTCTTTTACTTTCTTATCATCGACTCCGTACCACCAGGTTCCGGTCCATTAAAGGACCCCAACAATTCCTTTCCATTCCATCACTTCGAAAAAACCAACACACATGTTCTATGTTTAGGAAATTTTAGGAACATGCTGAGTTCCAAGCTTTAGGGTATTATTTCTGCTAGCCTTATTGGAGATTATTGTCCTCTTTGAACTTTCTTCTAATTATTGTATACATATATATATATATATATATATATATATTTTTTTTTTTTTTTCTTCTGTCTCATTCGATGTCATTTGTCACAGTCATTACCTATTATGGTCTAACAAAACATCCCAAAATTAAGTGAAAATAGTAATTATGAAAAATAACAATCTCAGAATAAAGTGGGTAAGGAATCTGAGCATGACTTGATTGGATCCTCTGGGTCTCAGGACCTCTCCTAAGAGTTCAAAGTGTTTGCCAAGGCATGAGTCATATCAAGGCTCTACTGAGAAAGGATCCCCTCCCAAGGTTACTCACTTGGACATTAAGAATTTGATTCTTTTTGGACTTTGGTTTGAGTGTCTTAATTCTTTGCTTGCTTCCTTCAGATTTTGCCTGTGAGCCTCTTCATAGAGCAATTGAGAATATAGCAACATGCTTCATCAGAGTGAGCAAGTGAGAAGAGGCAGAGAGAGGAA
Source organism: Muntiacus reevesi (assembly GCF_963930625.1). NCBI lineage: Eukaryota > Metazoa > Chordata > Mammalia > Artiodactyla > Cervidae > Muntiacus > Muntiacus reevesi. The sequence goes on along the minus strand of NC_089251.1, from coordinate 45,726,772 downwards.
GAGAGGAAGAGAGGCAGAGAGACTATAAGAAAGAGGCTTTGAGAGAAAATGCGAACAAGAGGGGAGTTACAGTGTCATCTAATCTTAAAATTTCCATGCTATCACTTTTGCTATATTCCACTAATTATGAGCCTCTGGCTTCACTCTATACTCTGAGAGGAGATGATATGAAAGCATGAACATGAAGGTGGAGGGCACAAATTCATTTCAGAAACTGCCTGCCATAACCTTGATTTTTATTTATTTTCTAAAATGACCTTTTAAAATATTTACTTATTTATTTGAATGCATTGGGTCTTAGTTGCAGCATGTAGAGTCTTTGTTGTCAAATGCAAGATCTTTTGGTTGTGGCACAGGGACTCTCTACTCGTGGCTTCAGGTCTTCAGTTGTGGCCCATGGGCTTAGTTGTTCCAAGGCATGTGGGATCTTAGTTCTCCAGTTCAGTTCAGTTAAGTCACTCAGTCGTGTCCGACCCTTGGCAATCCAATGAACCTCAACACACTAGGCCTGCCTGTCCATCACTAACTGCCGAAGTCTACCCAAATCCATCTCCATCGAGTCAGTGATGCCATGCAACCATCTCATCCTCTGTCATCCCTTTCTCCTCCTTTCTCCCCCTCAATCTTTCCCAGCATCAGGGTCTTTTCAAAGGAGTCAACTCTTCGTGTCAAGTAGCCCAAGTATTGGCGTTTCAGATTCAACATCAGTCCTTCAAATGAACACCCAGGACTGATCTCCTTTAGGATGGACTAGTTGGATCTCCTTGCAGTCCAAGGGACTCTCAAGAGTCTTCTCCAACACCACAGTTCAAAAGCATCAATTCTTCAGTGCTCAACTTTCTTTAGAGTCCAACTCTCACATCCATACTGGATGACCACTGGAAAAACCATAACCTTGACAAGACAGACCTTTGTTGGCAAAGTAACATCTCTGCTTTTTAATATGCTGTCTAGGTTGGTCATACTTTCCTTACAAGGAGTAAGCATTCATTAATTTCATGGCTGCAGTCAACATCTGCAATGATTTTGGAGCCCCCCAAAATAAGGTCAGCCACTGTTTCCACTGTTTCCCCATCTATTTGCCATGAAGTGATGGGACCAGATGCCATCATCTTAGTTTTCTGAATGTTGAGCTTTAAGTCAACATTTTCACTCTCCTCTTTCACTTTCATCAAGAGGCTCTTTAGGTCTTCCCTTTCTGCCATAAGGGTGGTGTCAACTGCGTATCTGAGGTTATTGATGTTTCTACTGGCAATCTTGATTCCAGCTTGCGCTTCCTCCAGCCCAGTGTTTCTCATGATGTCCTCTGAATATAAGTTAAATAATCAGGGTGACAAAATACAGCCTTGATGTATTCCTTTTCCTATTTAGAAACAGTCTGTTGTTCCATGTCCAGTTCTAACAGTTGCTTCCTGACCGGCATACAGGTTTCTCAGGAGGCAGGTGATGTGGTCTGGTATTCCCATCTCCTTCAGAATTTTCTGTGTATTGTGATCCACACAATCAAAGGCTTTGGCATAGTCAATAAAACAAAAATAGATGTTTTTCTGGAACTCTCTTGCTTTTTTGATGATCCAGCTGATGTTGGCAATTTGATCTCTGGTTCCTCTGCCTTTTCTAAAACCAGCTTAAACATATGGAAGTTCACGGTTCACATATTGTTGAAGCCTGGCTTGAAGAATTTTGAGCATCCCTTTACTATCATGTGATGTAAGTGCAATTGTGCAATAGTTTGATCATTCTTTGGCATTGCCTTTCTTTGGGATTGGAATGAAAACTGACCTTTTCCAGCCCTGTGGCCACTGCTGAGTTTTCCAAATTTGCTGACATATTGAGTGCAGCACTTTCACAGCATCATCTTTTAGGATTTGAAATCACTCAACTGGAATTCCATCACCTCCATTAGCTTTGTTCGTAGTGATGCTTCGTAAGGCCCACTTGACTTCACATTTCAGGATGTCTGGCTCTAGGTGAGTGTGAGTGATCACACCATTGTGATTATCTGGGCCATGAAGATCTTTTTTGTATAGTTCTTCTGTGTTTTCTTGCCACTTCTTCTTAATATCTTCTGCTTCTGTTAGGTCCATACTATTTCTGTCCTTTATGAGCCCATCTTTGCATGAAATGTTCCCTTGGTAGCTCTAATTTTCTTGAAGAGATCTCTAGTCTTTCCCATTCTATTGTTTTCCTTTGTTTCTCTGAACTGATCACTGAGAAAGCTTTCTTATCTCTCCTTGCTATTCTTTGGAACTCTGCATTCTAATGGGTATAGCTTTCCTTTTCTCCTTTGCTTTTCACTTCTCTTCTTTTCTCCACTATTTGTAATGCTTCCTCAGACAGTCATTTTTCTTTTTTGCATTTCTTTTTCTTGGGGATAGTCTTGATTCCTGTCTCCTGTACAATGTCATGAACCTCCATCCATAGTTCATCAGGCACTCTGTCTATCAGATCTAGTCCCTTAATTCTATTTCTCACTTCCACTGTATAGTCATAAGGGATTTGATTTAGGACACACCTGAATGGTTTAGTGGTTTTCCCTACTTTCTTAAATTTAAGTCTGAATTTTTCAGTAAGGAGTTCATGATCCGAGCCACAGTTAGCTCCCAGTCTTGTTTTTGCTGACTGTATAGAGCTTCTCCATCTCTGGCCGCAAAGAATATAATCAATCTGATTTTGGTGTTGACCATCTGGTGATGTCCCTGTGTAGAGTCTTGTCTTGTGTTGTTGAAAGAGGGTGTTTGCTATGATCAGTGCGTTCTCTTGGCAAAACTCTTAGTTCCCCAGCCAGGGATAAAGTTGTGTCCCCTTCATCACAAGGTGGATTCTTAACCACCGGACCACCAGAGAAGTCTTCACAATCTCTATTTTTAGATATTTACCAGTCACCCATATATTTGCTTCCATTCTGGTGCTGAAAATTTCTTTTAAAACTTCTAGATATAAAAGTATGTTATTCATGATGAATGTAAACCAATATAGCTGTTACAGAGAACAGTATGAAGATTCCTTTAAAAAATAGGAATTAATCTACTATATGACTCAGCAACACCATGACTGGGCATATACCCTGAGAATATAATAGAAAAAGACAATGTTCATAGAAGCACTATTAATAGCCAGGACATGGAAGCAGTCTAGGTGTCCATTGAAATGAATGGATAAAGAAAATGTGGTACATATATGCAACGGAATATTACTCAGTCATAAAAGGAAAGAATTCGAGTCAGTTCCAGTTAAGTGGATGAACCTAGAACTTGTTATACAGAGTAAAGTAAGTCAGAAAGAGAAAACAAGTATAATATATTAATGCATATATATGGAATCTAGAAAAATGGTAATGATGAACCTATTTGCAGGGAAGGAATGGAAATGCAGATGTAGAGAATGGACATGTGGACACTCTAGGGGAGGGAGAGGAGACAAATGGAGAAAGTAGCATCAACATATCTACACTATCAAATGTCAGATGAATACCTGGCATCACAGTCTGGCACTCTGTGATGACCTGGAGGAATGGGATGGCTGGAGAGGAGGGAGGCTAGGGAGGGGTGTGAAGTGTTGTATGGCAGAAACTAACACAGCATCGTAAAAGTATTTTAAAAAGTACAATAAAGAGATATAAGAAAATGAAAAAATAAAGTTTAATGGTAGTAATAACACATAAAGTTAACCATTTGATCATTAAGCGTATATTTCAGTAAAGTATATTTGTATTATTGCATAAGTAATTTTCAGAACTCTTTTCATCTTGCATAACTATAGCTTTATGCCCCATAACCAACACCTTCTATTCCCCACTTCCCAATAAACCCTGGCAACTACAGCCTCCTTTCTGTCTTATAAATTTTATCACTCTAGTTAGTTTAATAAGTGGTATAATACAGTATTTATCTTTTCGTGACTGGATTATTTCACTTAGCAAAATGTTTTCAAGATTCATCTATGTTGTAGAACGTGTCAGAATTTCTTTCTTTTTTAAGGTTGAATATTATTCCAAAGTATAGACCATTTTTTTAAAAAATTCTTTTACTCATTGATAGACACTTGAATTGATTCCACCTTTTGGTTATTATGAATGATGCTAGTATAAACATGGATGTACAAATATATCTTTAAGGCCCTTCTTAAAAATATCTTGGGTTTATAACCAGAAGTGGCAATTTAATTTTTATTTTATTTGAAAAACCACCATACTGTCTTCTATAATGGCTACTTTATTTTACTTTCCAATGAAAGGTGCATAGAGGTTCTAATTTCTCCATATTCTCACCAACATCTTATTCTCTGTGTTTCTATTTGTCTTGGATAGTAACCACCATAAAGGATGTGAGGTGGTACTGCATTGTGGTTTTGCTTTACATTTCCCTAATGATTATAGATATTAATGCTTAAAGATATTAAGCATCTTTTCATGTGCTTATTTCACATTTGCATTTTTTCTTGGCTATTTAAATGATTTTCCTGTTTTTAATTAGGTTTTTGTGAATGTGTTGACTTGTATTTAGTTCTTCACCCATTCTGGATATTAACTTTTATCAGATATATGATTTGCCAATATGATGTCCCACTCTATAGGCTGCCTTTTCACTCTGATGATTGTGTCCTTCAGTACAAAAAAGTGTTTAATTTTCATGTAGAGAAGCATTTAATTTTCATGTAGCCTAGTTTATCTGTATGTGCTTTCTTGCTTGCGGTTAGGTGTCATATCTAAAAATTCATTGTCACTTAATATTGTTAATACTTCAATACTATCCAAAGCAGTCTAAGATTCAAAGTGATCTCAATCAAAATTCCATGGTTTTTTTGGGGGGGGCAGCTAAAACAGCATAATTCATCCTTAAATTTATATGAAATCTCAAGCTATGTGGAATAACAACATAATTTTGAAAAAGAACAAATTTGAAGACCACACACTTCCAGATTTCCAAACTTATAGAGTTACAGTAATCACAACAGTGTGGTACTGGTGTAAAAGTATACATATAGGCCACTGAAATTGAATAGAGAGCCTTAAAATATTAGCTATCTGGATAACCCTTAGCCCAATCAAGCTGAAACATAAAGGTAACATATACACAAATGTGTATAACTATATAATTTATATTTATATCACTAGTTCTCCCATTTGTCATGTAAATTGAAAAAAGAAATGACATCTTCCAGAACTTGTATCTTACATACTTCACCTCTGTTTGTTAACAGCCTACGTGCTCTGGAAGAGAACATGCATTCTGCTCTTATTCAGTGAATTGCTCTTTAAATGCCAATTAGGTGAAACAGGTTCACTTAACAGACTGAAGAGCAAATAATATTATCCAGATCTTTTCTATTTGTACTGTCTGTCTACTTATTCTCTCATTACTCAGAGAGAAGCATTAAAATCCTCAACCAAATTTCTTGATTTTTCAAATCTGCTTTCAGTTCTATTAGGTTTTGCATTTGAATTCTGAAATCCTGTTAGTAGGCGCAAAAAGGATTATTACATCTTCTGGATGGATTGAACTCTACTATTCTGAAATGACCCCCAGTATCCCTGAAAACATTACTAAATCATTAATATAGTTAATCAAGATTTCTTTTAGATTAATGTTTGTGAAGTATACTTTTCCCCCACCCTTTTACTTTCAATCCATTGATAACTTTATATTTAAAATGACTTTTCTTTAGACAGCATATAGTTAGGTCTATTTTTATATTCAGTCTGATAATCTCTTTCTTAATTGTCATGTTTAGACTGTTTGCATTTTATACTACTGATATGGTTAGACTAAAACCTGGCAAATTGCTAGTAGTTTTCTATTTGTCATATCTGTACTTTGTTCTAGTTTTCCTCTTTTACTCTCTGTTTTTAGAATGATTGGGTATACCGTTTATTGTTCCACTTTAACTACAATATTGGTTGCTTATTTATTTTCTTATCACAATCTACATTTGAGTAATGCTATGCAATTTTGTGCAGTATACACAAGTACACAGTAGTATACTTTTATTTCCTCCCTCTCCTCTTTTGTATTATTGTATTATCTTTACATGTGCAATACATTTACAATGGATATCTACTATTTTTGCTTGGACATTCAATTATATTTAAAGTGATTAAAAATAAAAGCAAAATACTTCCTCTATAATTTTTGAAACCATTGAGACCATTTCTGAACCTCTTTATTTCAGGTTTATTTGTGATACATTCCTTCTCTCTGAAGAATTTTCTTTAACATTTCTTACAGTGCAAGTATGCTGGTAATGGATCTTTTTAGTAATTTTTTTTAATCTAAAAAGTATTTATTTTAATTTAGAAAGCTTATGTTATATCTTGGTTTGACTTTTTGTTTTGATTTATTTCAGTATTTTAATGATGCCTTTTTTTTTTTTTTTTTTTGTATTCTAGATGCATAGTTTGTGAGGTCTGCTCTAATTCTTGCCTTTGATCCTCTATCAGTATATTTCTTTTCAAATGGCTGTGCAAAATTGACCCTGTATCTTTGATTTTAAGCAACTTAAATATATTGCCTAACAGTGTTTTAGTTTTTGCTTTGTTTTTAATATTTATTTTGCTTGGGTCTCTGCATATATTTTTCCTTCTACCAGCAGAAGATCGCTATTAATACTACTTGTTACTTGCTTTTTCCTAGCATGGATTTGAAAAGAACAGGGACAGATCTCTGTTTTCATGATTGACTTTCAACATTAGACAAACACTGTTACGTGTCTGTCTTTGCAGTGATGCTTCTCTTTGCGGTGTCTCCTATGCGTAGCTGACAAACTATGTCTTCTTTCCTGGGTACTTTTCAGTGAGAATGTCCTGCTCTCCTTCAAGGCTGCTGCTGCTGCTGCTGCTAAGTCACTTCAGTCGTGTCCGACTCTGTGCGACCCCATAGACGGCAGCCCACTAGGCTCCCCCGTCCCTGGGATTCTCCAGGCAAGAACACTGGAGTGGGTTGCCATTTCCTTCTCCAATCCTTCAAAGCTGAGAGACTGCCAAATGCGTTGCTTTAGCGTTTGCACCCAAAAGCTGTTCCACTCATAGTGTTAGGGCTATTATTTTCTTCCTTTGCTCTTTTCTCAGTCACAGTGATTTTTACCTATGCCCTGGAGCAGCAGGGCTTGCTGCTCCTTTCAGGCAGCCTGGAGATTTTGAATAGTAGACAAGAAGGGTTTAGATGGAGCTCTGTGCCTTTCCTCTCATAGTGGCAATCTCTTTCTCCAGATTTACCCAACCAGAAGAGGCTCTCTGCTGTTGCTCATTCTGTTCCCAATCTTATTAAGTGAGGACTTGATGGAAGTTCATGAAGAAGAGTCCCAGAGTGGGTGTAAATCCCCTCATGTCTGCAACACCCAGTGATTCTGTACTTGTATTATAGTTCACTCTCGAACTTCAGAAGTTCATTAAAATTTTAGAGCGAATTATTCTTACTTGCTAGTAGGGCACTTTGTGTCTCTTCTCCTCATGCTCTGTAGTAAGTTAACTCTGCTTGCAAACCATGCCCTTTGTGCAGAGGTGGGGAGGTTCTTAAATTTTAAACTATATTGTAACCATGTGTGTTCAGCAATCTGGATTTAAGAAAGTTATAATTTTTTGTACTCTGCCTGATTTTTCTTGTTGGGAGTTAGGTTTTTGACAGATCTTTGTATCTCTGATGAAAACAGAAATCTTGCAGCAGCACTAAATATATAACTATAATGCAACAATGGCATATCAAATATGCAACTATAGTTAAGAACCCCATAAACAAGCAATGTGCATAACTTCTAATGCTATGTCTTTCAATCCTGAGTTCTGATAAGAATCAATGGGTATATTTTTAATAAATATTTATGCCCAAGTCCTAATCCTCAGAGATTCTTAATTAATTGGTATGAGCAGAGCCCCAGGCATGGGTATTTATTAAAATCTACCTAGGTGATTCTAATGAGCCGCTAAGGTTAAGATCACTGCTCTAATCATTCTAAAGGTTCCTATAAGTGTGTGAAATAACAAATCCTTGCATATGAGCCATAATGTTCTTAAATCAATTATAATCACAACTTATTTGAAGATATTCATCTTACCTCCTTCAGTGAAACCAGCCAAGGTCATTTTTTTTACACCTGCAAAAACATATTCTACCTGAGGCCACATCCAAGTTGTAGTCACAGGTTATTTGAAATCATTACAGTGATTTGTCTTTGTGAGCTAATGAAAGAAATATCTTTTCCAAGGGGTTAAATCATCCCCACTGGGCTATTCTGTTATCATGGTTAGGTAGACTAGTTAGCTGAGGTTCTTATGAGTATTCTGCACAGAATATCAGAAAATGTGAAAGGGGATAGAAACAACAGGATATGTATCTCTTTTGTACGATCTGGTTTTTCATGACCCAGCCTAATAGATGTGACCTTTGTATTATGAGATAAATCATGTACTATTTCCCAGGTGGCACAGTGGTAAATAGTTCACCTACCAGTGAAGGAGACACAAGAGATGCCAATTCAATCCCTGCGTCTGGAAGGTCCCCTGGAGTAGAAAATGGTAACCCACTCCAATATTCTTGCTGGACATGACTGAGCACGCACAATACAATATAATACAACATATATGCTACAATAAGCTACCATGTACATGCTACTCAGAAAACGTGCTAGATAAATAAATCAAATAGTTAGCAGATAAGTTTCATGAACAAGAGCTATCCTCTGATTTTTTGATTTACAAAAAATAACATTTTAAATAAATGTTCTTAATTGTTAAGCCAGGCTTCCCTAGCAACTCAGTAAAAAATCCACTTGCCAATGCAGGAGACACGGATTTGATCCCTGGGTTAGGAAGATCCCCTAGAGAAAGAAATAACAACCCATTCCAGGATTCTTGCCTGGGATATCCCATGGACAGTGGAGTCTGGTGGGCTACATCCATGGAGTCACAGAACAGTCAGATACAACTTCACACAAAACAAAGACAACAATTGTTAAGCTATCACATTGTATATGAATTTATTAGTGAGTAAAAGCATTGGAACTTTGTAATTTGTGACATAGATATCTTGAAATGTAAAATTCATGATTTAGAAACATAAAAGATCAAAATATTGCATCATGAATGCAAATAGAAACACAAAAATTAAGTATAGCATGACTTAAAGATTTCCAAGAGTTTATACTATTAAAAAAATTAAGAATGCCAACTCTGAATTTTATAGAGATAGCTTCAATATTTTAAGATCTGTTATAACTGAGCTGGATTAAGGAGTCTCTCATAAGTCCAAATTGTTTCATAAAGTAGCCATAAAACTAGTCTCCCAGTTAGGAAGTTGTCAAGGAAGATTAAAGGTTGATCAGAAAGGAGAGCAAAGTGGTAGGTTTTAACTTTTTCAGCAAGGTCCAAGCCTCCAAATACTTCATAAACACTATTTCTACAGAAAAACTAAATTTAAGATGGTAATTTATTATAAAATTTGTGACCCCAAAAGGTAGATTTCTAACCATGATTTATCCTAGAAAACTAAAGTCTCAAGGAATGCAATCTCTTTACATATCATCTATCTATAAATCTATTTTATGCATATTTAAATTTATTTTAAAGATTTTTTTCTTGTTATAGTTTTGCTACACTTTCTAAAGATAAATAATTGAGCTGATTAGTTCATCTGACAATTCACCCCAGAACTTAAACAGTTTCACTCAACTACAAAAATAATAGCATAAAAATATGATTTTTAAAATGTAAATATATTCTACACGTTGAAGACCTATTTACTTTAGGCTTATTTTAATTTTTTTCTATTAAATTTTTGACTTAGCAGTGGGAATAACCCTAAATAATTAATAAATGCTTGTGACTGTATATTCACATTGCCTTTTACAAAATTTTAAGATTATGTCACATTTTTACCTTTGGCAAAATAATAGGGGGGATTCAGAGATTTCCTGTCTTATATACAGATATGTCAATCTGTATCCATAGAGTAAAAGATTCAGTTCAGTTGCTCAGTCGTGTCGAACTCTTTGCGACCCCATCGACTGCAGCATGCCAGGCCTCCCTGTTCATCACCAACTACCAGAATTTACTCAGACTCATGTCCCTTGAGTCGGTGATGCCATCCATTTCATCCTCTGTCATCCCCTTCTCTTCCTGCCTTCAATCTTTCCCAGCAACAGAGTCTTTTCAAATGAGTCAGCTCTTCACATCAGGTGGCCAAAGTATTGGAGTTTCAGATTCAGCATCAGTCCTTCCAATGAATATTCAGGACTGATTTCCTTTAGGATGGACTGGTTGGATCTCCTTGCAGTCCAAGGGACTCTCAAGAGTCTTCTCCAACACCACAGTTCAAAAGCATGTATTCTTTGGCACTCAGCTTTCTTTACAGTTCAACTCTCACATCCATAATGACCACTAGCCTTGACTAGACAGACCTTTGTTGGCAAAGTAATGTCTCTGCTTTTTAATATGCTGTCTAGGTTGGTCATAGTTTTTCTTCCAAGGGGTAAGTGTCTTTTAATTTCATGGCTGCAGTCAACATCTGCACTGATTTTGGAGCCCAAGAAAGTAAAGTCAGCCACTGTTTCTGCTGTTTCCCCATCTATTTGCCATGAAGTGTTGGGACTGGATGCCATGATCTTAGTTTTCTGAATGTTGAGCTTTAAGCCAACTTTTTCACTCTCCTCTTTCACTTTCATCAAGGTGTTCTTTAGATCTTCTTCACTTTCTGCCATAAAGGTGATGTCATCTGCATATCTGAGGTTATCGATAATTCACCCAGCAATTTTGATTCCAGCTTGTGCTTCCTCCAGCCCAGCATTTCTCATGACGTACTCTGCATATTAGTTAAATAAGCAGGTGACAATATACAGCCTTGATGTTCTCCTTTTCCTATTTGGAACCAGTCTGTTGTTCCATGTCCAGTTCTAATTGTTGCTTCCTGACCTGCATACAGGTTTCTCAGGAGGCAGGTCAGGTGGTCTGGTACTCCTATCTATTTCAAAATTTTAGATAAAACCAACTATATAAGATCCTATTGTGGCTATAAAGTTTAGTGTAGTTACCTGGAGAAGGAGGACTTAGACTTTGTGCTAAAGATGTAAGTGAAAACCATGAGGCTCATAAGAAGCCAATCCCACTACTGGGCAATATTTAGAATCAATCTTTGAAGAGTCTCTAAGAAGTGTCTCTGTGGGGATTGCCTTGTCATGGTTCAGACTAGGTGCTTTCACTGCAGAGACCTGGGCTTGATCCCTGGTTGGAGAACTAAGATCCTGTAAGTTGTAGGGTGTGACTAAAGCAACAACAGTGGAGAACATGCCCTTCATGAATGATGTGAAAACATATATATTAAATAGAATTTAAGAACTCAAATTCTGTTTCTAGGCAGAAATATTAATGTGTAAATAACAAGTTCTTCCACTTTAATATCAACTGTTAATGAAATAACATAGTGCAAGACTTGGGAAAATATGTTGGATATGAAAAAAGACAAAGATCAGATCTGAAGAGTACTGAGCAATAATAGCTACCATCACACTCATAAGCAAAGTAGATTTGGCAGGTCTGGCTGCTTGAGTGTTTTTTCCATTCATCTTTTATCACTCAACATATGCTCTCTTGAAAGTTTCATTTTAGATAAAATTATGAGGCTATTCTATGCTTAATACACAAGTAATACATTGCTTTGTTAGAATTTCTTCAAAAACTCTGAATTAAGGAATAATCTGAATAAAATCAACAGTATATGAGGAGTAAACTTTTGAATTAAGTATTTAAAATGCCAGGCACTAAACATAAAAAGAAATCAGAAAATAGGTTTCCATTCTTGGCTGGACTAAATTACTAGCTTGTGTTATAAAAAGTGAAAATATCTAACTTTAGAGTTATTGGTGTCTATATACTTTTCACATAGATTTGACTGCACATTGATTTATTTCAATGTTTTATTTAATGCATTTTTGTCAAAATTATCTACTGAATGAATGAATGATGAATGTGTTCCTTTCTCTCTTTATGAGTTGACATACTTTCTCTATGAAGGGCCAGATAATAAGCATTTTAAGATATATGCATCATGTAAGTCCTCATTGAACAGTATTCTTTGTTTAGAAATTAAAATACAAAATATAGAAATGTAGGAAAAATTCTTAGCTTGAGGGCTATGCCAAAATAGGTCATAGGTAAGATGTAGCCTCAGACCTTTAGGTTGTGGATTACTGCACTATTCATTAAATGGAACTTAATTTGATTTTCAAGATCCCTTCTAGTTTTCTGAGTTTCCTTTCAGTTGTATATCAGAACTTGTCTTTATTAATTCAGTAGATGAAATTGGCAAACTTGGCAATAAGACCTTTGTTTGCATATGTATGTATATGCCCATGCATGTGTGTATGTGTGTATATGTTTTTGATGAGCTTCTTTATTAGCATACTTTTTAAATTAAAAAAAGACATTATATTTAGACTTCCCAGATTAATTCCAGGCATGCCAGTTAAATCTGAGGTTCAGCTTAAAATGTTGTTTTTTCTTTCTTTTTTTTTTTTTCACATATAAGCATATCCCATGTAATATTTGGGACGCACTTATATAGATATTTGGGCTTCCCTGGTGGTTCAGCTGGTAAAGAATCCGCCTGCAATGTTCATGACCTGGGTTTGATCCCTGGGTTGGGAAGATCCCCTGGAGAAGGGGACGGGTACCCGCTCTTGGATTCTGGCCTGGAGAATTCCATGGACTGTATAGTCTGTGGGGGTACCAAAAAGTTGGACATGACCAAGTGACTTTCACTTTCACTTTATGCAGATATTTAGTTTTTATTTACATGGAACCTTGTGTTTTTATTTGCTAACTTTTGCAACTCTACCTGTATTAATTGGAAATTTTGTGAGGAAGAGTGAAAAACTGGTAAGTAAGTTGGTCATATACAAAAAGTACCATTATATAATAGAAAGTATCTTCTCTATTTTTTATAATAGTTTTATGGTCTTTTTGCTTATTCTTAATGTAACAACTATCTATTTTATAGATAACAACCATTTATTTTATAAGTAAGCTTATCATTGTATGGCTACATCATTTATTAATCTGTATTGTACTTACTATTTTTAAAAATATTTATTTATTTGGCTGCATACGGTCTTAATTGAGGCATGTGGGATCTCCATTGTGTCATGTGACATGTGTCATGTCACGATGTCATAAAATCTCTTTCATTGCCTCTCAGGCTGAGTTGTTGGGGAGCACGGGTTTAGTTGCCCCAGAGCATGTGGGATCTTAGTTCCCTGACTAGGGATTGAACCCACGTCCCCTACATTGCAAGGCAAATTTTTAACCACTAGATAACCAGGGAAGTCCTTGTCTTTACTCTTATTATATCAATTATATGTGCAGTCACTAGGTTATGTGCTTTATGAATTTTCCATTTAATATGCCTGAAATTCCCCATTTATAGATGAAACTAAATATCAGAAAAGTAAAAACAAAACATCAATAAAAGTTTAAGGGAAAATTTTTTCAAAGATCATATAATTAGTTAGTGATGGAATTGGTATTTCTTCTCAATCTTTATTAAATGACATCAGGACCTGGTTTGATGGCCAGTTATGAAACAAAGCTTTCTATTACTGTTCTTTGTCCTTTTAGGAATAATTTCTCTTTGGAACATTCTTAGATTGTTATTTTTATATCTTTTTTCTCTGATGATACTTGCAGTTTTTCTATAATTTTGAAGGAAAACAGTGAATCTTAAATATATATATAAAATCTGAATGCTATTTAGCACAGTCTTTTAAAAGTATATTTGGTAAATAATTTATTGGCATTGAATAATCAATAATTATAGATTAATATTTAATAATATAATTGCCTAGTGTACTAGTTGAATGAATGCAAACAGTGTGACTTTTTATATTAAAATCTTTTATTTTGAAACTAAATTTACAGCGAGATACTAAAAACTCCAAAGGAAGTCACTCCAAACAGATATAAAATCTGAAAAACTAGTGGAATGACAAAAGTGAAATAGTCCTGCTCTCCTGAAGAGCATACCTTTCTGGGTAAGATCTATAGATAGATGTACTATTTCCAGTGGTGGTAAATGAAATGAAGACATATAAAGCAAGATGACATATTTTATACAAGAATTTATTTTTTAAAGATGATACTGATAAGGCTACATGTGAACAGAGCTTTGAAGAAAAGAGGAAAGCAGTCATTCAGCTATTTAAGACAATAGCATTCTAGGCAGCAGAAACTGAGCAGACATGTACTTGAGATATTCAAGGAAGTCTCGCGAGACTAATGACACATACGCAGCAAATTGACACCCATCCTCTTCTTTTTTTTTTTTTTTTTTTTTTAATTTTATTTTATTAGTTGGAGGCCAACTACTTCACAACATTTCAGTGGGTTTTGTCATACATTGACATGAATCAGCCATTGAGTTACCATCCTCTTCTTAAAACTCTCATCTGCTGCTGCTGTCGCTTGAAGACTATTCACTAAAAGGGCAAGAGCGAAAGCACCAAGAATTGCTAGAAAACTATAGTTAAGTTCAGGCAGGACATGATATTGCCTTGGACTGTGGAGGCAGAGTGGAAGAAGTTGGATTCTGGATATATTTCAGAAGAACTATACACATAATTTGCTGATGGCTCAGATACGGAATACTAGAGAAAGAGGGACATCAAAAAGGATACTAAGTGAATTAGTCTTATTATCTAGAACAATGTGGTTGTCAATCAATGATAATGGAAAGACTAAAGAAGAAACAAGTTCAGGGGTGAGAAAATTTAGACTTATTAAATTTGAAGTACTAGCTCGTAATCTGGGTAAAATAAAGATTTCCTTAAAGATCAAAGAAAGTTAGAACTCATTTGCTTATGAATTACTTACAAATTTGAGGAGCTAATTGGACAAATGAATTTGTGGCTTAGATAAGAGATTGAAGTTAGAAAATAAAATCATCACACAATAATCATAGGTGATGTTCAAAGTCAAGGTCATCTGGGCAATGAGTATAGAGGAATGTAGAGATGTCTAACCGAATGTTTAGACACTCTAATTTTACAATCTATGAATTCAAATATAATCCAACAAAAGAGAGTAAGGAGTTAGTAAGGTAGGAAAGAACCAAGAGTATGGTATTCCAGAAACTAATTTAAAAAGTGTTTCGAATGATCATGATCAATGCTGTCAAATTCTGCTGCTAGGGTGTGTGTTAGAAGCTTCAGTTGTGTCCGACTGTTTGCAACCACATGGACTGTAGCTTGCCAGGCTCCTCTGTCCATGAAATTCTCCAGGCAAGAATACTGGAATGGGTTGCTATTCCCTTCTCCAGGGGATCTTCCTGACCCAGGGATCAAACTGAGGTCTCCTGCTTTGCAGGCAGAATCTTTACCACCTAGCCATTACTCATTCCCCTGCTAGCGTAAGTAGTATAAAGATAGAAAAGTGATAATTGGACTGTAAACTTGGAGGTGGGCCAGCAGTTTTGCCAGATAATTGGGTATTTTCATTAAAACTTGAGGGGGGGTTAGTTAAGTAGTCAAAGGGTACATTTGTTTGTCTCCTGGTTTCACTGGGAGAAAACTCACAGACCCAAGAGAAGGACAAATATACATATCCTATCATGCACTTTCATTCTAAGGTAACTGTCAGATATCCAGCAAGAATGAACATAAAAGTACAAGTGAGGAAGCTTGGCTTTGGGAATCTTATGCTGATTTAAACAACCACTAGCTCTTCTTCTGGTGTGAACAAGGGCAGGACACAACAGAATACATTTTGGCAGAAACTTGGCCGCAACCCAATCTTGCTAACTCAGCTTGAATAGCTGGGAGCAGTATCAGCTGTTTCCCTGGGGTGATCAGTGGGCTGGTTTCCAAGTTTTGGGCTTGTAGCTGTATAAGATAAAACATTGGCAGTAAGATTCCCCACATAAGAACTCTTGGTTGGAAAATGATCAGATTCTTCTGACATGATCTGGTGACATTAGTTTCAGTTTGGGTTGTCCAGGATTGAATGCCTTATTCACTAAACTCTATCCAATTACTGTAGAGTTTTACAGAAGATTACTTTTTCTTTCCTGAGTGACCAGACTGGAGGAAATAAATCTAGAATAAAACAGGGCAAAACATTGTAATGAGTTCAAGAAAGAAAGAGAAGATGGTAAGTAGAATTAAAGAATACAGGTAGCACTTAACAACATAAATATTAAATTATGATATGTAAAAAATAAACCTTGGTGAAAAAATCATGAATTTTGACAACATCCACTATGATTAGTATCTTAGAACTGTTATGGATCATCAGCAAAAAATTTAATCTCTGATTATCAGTTTCCTTGAATTTCTCTGCCCAGGCTTATACTGTGATATAATTCTTTATAATCGTGTACACTTTCAAAACCAAGTTAATATTAGACTTAAAAATAATGAAAATATCTCTTAACTCCTATATTTTATTTTGTCTGCTGAGTCCTATATAATACCAATAAGTTAATTGCTATTTAAATAGTGATAAGAAGAAACAAAATAGTTCTACGATAGCACAATTTAAAATAAGCAATAATAATGTAAGCATATACATAAGACAAAAACTGGAAAGTGCAATTATATTTTAAAGCCTAGAAAATAAGTTCCTTTTAACATTTCTTATTGTAAAATAATAATTTTATTTTAAAATATAGCAACTATTAGGTAACTAATTCATAAGTTTAACTGCAAAAATTAGTTGCTAGACTACACTATATGATCTTTATTTTAAACATTGCATAGCAAAACAGGAAAGAAATATAGATTAGAAAGGAACAAACATATCTAAATCCTACTATGTTCCAGGTTCTTTACATTAATTTATTTATTCAAGTGACTATTCCAGGCATGTTTAGAATTAAATTGACTTAGCTTTGTCATTGCTCAATACTGTCCTTGTGATATTGAAAAGAAACAACTCCTTAATTAATAGCTAATATAAAAATCATAATTGTTTCCACCTATTTATTTTTTGCCTATTGTTTCTTCACGGTTTCCCTCCTGCTCAATGACTCCTCAGCCTCTTAGAGTCATTTTTGTAGAGATTACATTGAATCATTTAATAAATTATGTTTTTAAACTTTCAAAATATGCTCATTAGTGCTAAATTTATTTCACTCACTAAAACCCATTGGCAGTAATATAAAAATAAAATAAACATTGAATGTGAGGTATGGCAATTCAGAAATTCATAAAAGTGCAATTTCCTTTCCTTTTGTTTCTCAGAGGCTGCACATTAAATTCTTAAAGCAGATTGCTGCTAACACTCATAAAACTGGCTTGGGGGGCAGGAAAAGTAATGTAGGTATTACTCTAGTAAGGCAGATTTTAGCAATGACCAGCGCTGAAAAATAGAAGACCAGGTTGCAGTCCTATTAACCCAGCTTCAGCTTGTCCCTAGATATGACTGGGAATAACTGTCAATGGAGAACACATTCATTAACTTTCCATCCAGTAGAATGTGCGGTGACACATTGAAAATATAACCTAGAGCCAAAGGAAAGAGGTATAGGATGCTGAATGGGAGGATTTAGTTCAGATCTTAGCAGCATAGTGCATGCACTCTGTCTAAAATCCATCATCTTTCTAAAATTACTCATTATTAGTACAGTCTCCCTTGTGCCTGTGCAAATAATTCTATTTTCAGAGTAATAGTCCACCTAACTATGTTCCTATTTAGGAATTCAAAGTATGTCAAAAGACAGATTTATAGAATATATGTTTGCCTTAAGAGGAAAAGCCTATACCTGAGAACAAATGTTCTGTTTTTCAATCTCAACAAATGAGTTTTTTAAGTTAATTTTTGAGAAAATTGTAGTTTATTTAGCAAACTTTTCTCCAAGAACTATTAAATATAAGAAATCATTTTGAACATTTGCAAGATATATGGCATCCTATCCTATCTGTAATAAACTAGCAGTAGAAATATTAGATGATAGAAAACAAATGCTAACAACAGGACCGAGGCTCTTATTCATCTTAATTGGGAGACTGGAGCATATATGAGCTTTCATATATTTTCTATTCTCTAATGAAAAGGGCATTGAACTATCATAAAAATTAAAAAAGATAGAAGTTATGTTTGATCCATTTGTAATTTTTATTTTTGCCTTGTGACCTCTAATCCTACCTGAGCTCATTTTATCCAGAGTAGGAAAGGGGGTAGAAGAAACAGTTGTCTAATAGATATATATTAAGGCATTGCCTTGTTTAAATCATTTTAAATAAAATATTGGATAGGAAAATTTCAGTTGCTCTTTAAATGTCATTCTTTATGATTTGAGAGTCATCTAAATTGCATGAAAATAAATATTTCTCTTCAAAAATAAGTACACTTTAATATACAACAAATATTATAAAATTCATAACATTATACATTTTATGAAAATTTAAAATAGTAAATAGAAGAAATGTACATTTTTTTTACATCCTTTATTTGTCCTGCCATGCAGTAAGAATAAATTGCTTGTCAGGCATAATAGCTACTTACTGTTCAATTCTGAAGTTAACTGTTAGACGTCATCTCTATAAATAAATAAAAATGTCTACCTCTGTTTTCTCTGTAAAATATTTTATTTTAATGAGGAAATTTATACTAAAAGCAAAGACACAATGATTTAGGCAACTCAAATCAATTTTAAGGTGCATTTTAATTTTTCTCCATAGATAAAGCTGTTCAAGCGATGTCCATATTATATATTTCATCTGCTTTCACCATAGCTTATATAGATCTTGGCCAAATACTAATTACTTATTTATGTACAATAATTTAAATGTGTATAACATTATTAATTAACTCAATAAACATTTATAGAGATTTGTGAATCTATCAAGTCCCCACAGACTGTAAGTTCTCTCCTATTTACCTAACAAGTACTCAATAAATATTTATTTTGGAGAGAAGAAGGGAAAATACCTAGAAGAGTGCAGCCCGTACCACAGGCAATTTAGAAGCATTAGCTATTGTCATTGCTGTTAAAATGACTCTCTGGAAGTCACTTACCTGTCAAGTGGCAAAGATGTGTCTCAAATTCTCAAGTTTATCTCTGGCTAATTTCCCTTGCTGTCCTGCCCAAACCATCTCAGATCAAGGAAGCATCTACACTGCTAAGAATCTTATTAGGCTTGTATCATTCATTCTCTTCTCAGAAATTTTCAATACTGTGAACAAGGATACTGGATATTTGTTTACCATATATAAGCACTTGTTAAATCAAGACTCTGGTTTTTGTTTTTGTTTTTGTTTTTTTCCTATGGACTTTCTGACTGTGAGGGAGTGCTCTATGAATTCAGACTCTTAGGGAGGAATATTTAGGCTGTCTGATAGCTTTCAGCCTAGTAGGGCTACGCTCTTTGACCTATAATTCCAGATGGTGACCAGAACAAACTCATTATGTATGCAAGGTAAATACAAAGAGGCCCTGATGGTGCAAACATCACTTTTTTATTGCATTCCTATTGCTTTTATTACAGAATCTACTCTCCCAAACCCATACATGTTGAGAGAAATATAGCTGAAGCATTTTCCCATCTAAAAAATTCAAGGAAGTATCAGGCTGGATGTTATAGACTCCTCCTGCCTCTTTTATAATATTTTCAGCAGGGAAGGAATAAATTGTCCCCATGCCTCCATGTTTATTAAGAAAGAATCTTTGGTAAAGTATGATTTTGACATTATTCAGAGGAATTCCAACACTTTAATATTCTGTGGTACTCTAATAATGCCCAGCACTTATCAGAAGCATTGTTTTATTTGTTTCCATTTTTATCTTCTCCACTTTGTTTTGAACCGTTTGGGGACAGGGATTCAGTCTTTCTTAATCTCAGTGTCAATAATGCTTTGCCTCATGAAAAATGTAGATAGACATTTCTCCAAAGAAGATATACAGATAACCAGTAGACATATAAAAAAAAAAGATGCTCGATGTCATTAATTATTAGAAAAATGAAAATCAAAATTATAGTGAGGTCAGAATGGTCTTCATCAAAAAAAATCTACAAACAATAAATGTTGGAAAAGACGTGGAAGTAAGGGAACCCTCCTACACTGCTGGGAGGAATGCAAGTTGGTGCATTATCTCTGGATACAGGTACCCCTATGTTCATAGCAGCCCTATTCAAAATAGCCAAGAGGTGGAAGAAACATAAATATCCATGAACAGAAGAGTGAATAAAGAGAATGTAGAATGCAATGGAATATGACTCAGCCATTAAAAAGAATGAAATAATGCGTTTGGTAGCAACAGATAAAGCCCTAGAGATTGTCATAGTAAGTGAAGTAAGCCAGAATGAAAATGACAAATACCATATGATATCACTTACATGTGGTATCTAAAAATATGACAAAAATGAACTTATTTATGAATCAGAAATAGACTCACAGACATAAAGAACAGATGTGGTTGCCGAGGGGAAGCAGGATGGGAGAGAGATGGATTGGTAGTTTGGGGTTAGGAGATGCAAACTATTATATATAGAATGGAAAACAACAAGGTCCTACAATATAACACAGGGAACTATATTCAATGTCCTATGATAAACCATAATGGAAAAGAATATAAAAAAGAATATATATGTAGAACTGAGTCACTTTACTGTACAGCAGAAAATAACACAACATTATAACACAATCACACTTTGATAAAAAATTTAAAATAGTGCTTTGACTAGTATCTGGCACTTTTTATTCCATAAAGGCATCACAAAATTTTATACAAATAGTGTGGCTAAAAGCCACATTATCCAAGCTGATTGAAATTGTTCCGCACGTGAAGCAGATATGTAGCATTAAATGCTTTGGTGGCTATAGATCAGAGATATGTTTGACCATGCCACTAAGAAAAGATAATGGAACCAAGGGTTTCAAACATTGGGAATATATTGGAAATATTCTCAGTCTTTTTCAACTTCGAAACTGTTTACCCTTTGTTAAATATCTGACAGTTCTTAAAAACATTTATAATATCATAGGACTAATTTTAAAAAATAGCAGAAGAATACAGAGCAGAACTATAGAGAATTAAGAGATGTAATTTCTGGGGTAAGAGACAGTCATTTTTTGCATAATCTTTTGGTTTTTTTTTTTTTTTTCCTTGCAGAAAAATTGCATTGAAGATAAAATATCTGAATACATACAAAAAAGAACTTAAGTCTGAGCAATAGTTTTAAGAAAAATAAAGCTCAGTTTTGTTTAATTAGCATTTATTGAGTCTCTATCATGTGTTAGGTGCTGACAGTGGGTATGCTGTTGTTTAGTCTTTAAGTCATGCCTCACTCTTTTGAGACCCCATGGACTATAGCTCTTTATGTCCATGGGATTTCCTAGGCAAGAGTACTGGAGTGGGTCACCATTTCCTTCTCCAGGGAATCTTCCTAGCCCAGAGACTGAACTTGTGTCTCCTGTATTGGCAAGCAAGTTCCTTGCCACTGAACCACTGGGAAGTCTGTGACAGTGGGTATAGAAACCAATAAAGAGACACAACTTCTAATATAATGACACTTTCATTGTATTTACTTGGGAATCAAGGTTTTTATCACATTAGCATTATATGTTGTCATTGGCAACCAAGGCTATAAGATTACCATATGAAAATGGGATTGGTGAAAACTCCATTACAAGTATTAATTAGGCTTTATAATTTATCTACTAGTGGTATCAAAACATTTAGAAAGAAAAAAAAGCCATCTTAAAATAGATGTGAAACATAGTACATTAGAGCAGTAAATGGAGCAAAACCAGCATGATCAAAAAAAAAAAAAACAGTTGTGTTTGCCTTGATACTTCTAGCTGTAGCTTATGTGAGGAGTAATTTGAACCCAATTCTAGAAACATGATTTCTATTATTTGCATATTATCTTTAAATTAAGCTGTTAAAAACATAAGTGGTTCATTCTGTTATGTAGCCAAAGTTGTCCTCTGTTAATATAAACTTAGTGACTATATATGTCAGATGTGCATATGTGTTTAAGTCACTTCAGTTTTGTCTGACTCCTTGCCCCAACCCTATCCACTGTAGCCTGCCAGGCTCCTCTGTTCATAGAATTTCCCAGCCAACAATACTGGAGGAGTTGCCATGCCCTCCTCCAGGGCATCTTCCTGACCCAGGGATTAAACCCACATCATTTATGTCTCCTGTTGGCAGGTGAGTTTACCACTAGCCCCACCTGGGAAACCCATAAGTCAAATCAGTTCAGCTCAGTTCCTCACTTGTATCTCTTTGTGACCCCATGGACTGCAGCATACCAGGCTTCCCTGTCCATCACCAACACCCAGAGCTTGCTCAAATTCATGTCCATCGAGTCAGTGATGCCATCCAACCATCTAATCCTCTGGCATCCCCTTTTCCTCCTGCCTTCAATCTTTCCCAGCATCAGAGTCTTTTCAAATGAGTCAGGTCTTCTCATCAGGTGGCCAAAGTATTGGAGTTTCAGCTTCAGCATCAGTCCTTCTAATGAACACCTAGGACTGATTTCCTTTAGGATTGACTGGTTGGATCTCCTTGCAGTCCAAGGGGCCCTCAAGAGGCTTCTCCAACACCACAGTTCAAAAGCCTCAATTCTTCAGCTCTCCACTTTCTTTATAGTCCATCTCTCATATCCATACATGACTACTGGAAAAACCATAGCTTTGACTAGATGGACCTTTGTCAGCAAAGTAATGTCTCTGCTTTTTTATATGCTATCTAGGTTGGCCAAGCTTTTCTTCCAAGGAACCAGCGTCTTTTAATTTCATGGCTTCAGTCACCATCTGCAGTGATTTTGGAGCCCAAAAGAATAAAGTCTGTCACTGTTTCCATTGTTTCCCTATCTATTTGCCATGAAGTGATGGGACCAGATACCATGATCTTAGTTTTTTGAATATTGGGTTTTAAGCCACTCTTTTCACTCTCCTCTTTCACCTTCATCAAGAGACTCTTTAGTTCCTCTTTGCTTTCAGCCATAAGGTGAGATATCTGAGGTTATTGATATTTCTCCCAGCAATCTTGATTCCAGCTTGTGCTTCATCCAGCCTGGCATTTCACATGATGTACTCTACATATAAGTTAAGTAAGCAAGGTGACAATATACAGCCTTGACCTACGCCCTTCCCAATTTGGAACCAGTCCTTTGTTCCATGTGTGGTTCTAACTATTCATTCTTGACCTGTATGCAGGTTTCTCAGGAGGCAGATCAGGTGGTCTGGTATTCCCATCTCTTGAAGAATTTTCCATAGTTTGTTGTGATCCACACAGTCAAAGGCTTTGGCATAGTCAACAAAGCAGAAATAGATATTTTTTTCTGGAACTCTCTTGCTTTTTCTATGATCCAACAGATGTTGGCAATTTGATCTTTGATTCCTCTGCCTTTTCTAAATCCAGCTTGAACCTCTGGAAGTTCTTGATTCACACACTGTTGAAGTCTATCTTGGAGAATTTTGAGCATTACTTTGGTAACGTGTAAGATGAGTGCCATTGTGTGGTAGCTTGAACATTCTTTGGTATTGCCTTGCTTTGGAATTAGAATGAAAACTGACCTTTCCCATTACTGTGGCCACTGTTGAATTTTCCAAATTTTCTGGCAAAATCAGATATGTTCCCTTAAATATTAATACCTCTAATAATTTGACCTTAAAATTCTAGAGTGCCTAGATAAGCAGATTAGGTAAACAAAATTCTCAAGAGAAGAATGAAATGTTTAACAATAATAGTTGTACATCAGAGTCATGAAAAAATTTTTTTACAAGAATGTCAACTTAAAGAAAAACACAGCATAATAATTATGAATTTAATTCTTACCTGAGGTCTTGCTAAGGACTATAACCCAGGAGATAGTCACCCAGTAAGCTCTAAGGAAACTGTTCCAAAGAGATGGGGAAGAAGCCAATTTATAAATATATAAATATGAGTTTTAGCTAGGAAATACATGCAGAGAAGCATATATCTTGAAGCATAAAAGATTACTGCTAGTCTCAAAGAATATATATTTCAAATTAATGATTTTAGTCTTTTCTCTGTATGGAAGATGAGAGTATGGGGTCACTGATTCTTTCTGAGGTATGCATCTAAGTATTTAAAGACCTGTTAGTGCAAAGCACAGAATGTGTCATTCTGATTTTCATCCTAAATTCCTTTCAGAGTGCACTGGCAGTGACTAGTGGGTTACAAGTTAACCCCTGTAGAACTTGGAGATGAACAATGCTTTGTCTTAGCCATCTAACTTTTTTCTGCTTTCACAAGAGTATCAATACCTGGATACCTGTCCTGAACTATTCCTGGAAATCCTGATTCATTGACCTAGGATGCATTGATCAATGCATCAAACAATGATCAAACATCAGTGACCTAGGATGTTTGATCACACTCCCATGTGATCAAACATCTTCTTATGTGACCCTAATGCACAGGTAGGTTTGCAAAACTCTGAAACATGCCTGGGTTAACAACGCTTATTTCTGTACTTATGTCACATGTTTCCCATTCAAATAGAAAACAGAGATTTAGGAGATTCAGTTATACCTGCTTATCTTTAAGGGAGAAATTTTATACTGCTTTTTACAAATGCATCATATATTTCCTGATGTAAGTTCATTTGTATTTCCTATAAAGAATGTTTCATTAGGCTTTTGTTTGAGTTACTATATGCACTAAAAGTTATAAACTCTCATTTAAAAATATCTGGGATTCCTTTGCAACCAGGTCCACCCAAGTTTTCCATTTTGTATTCTAGCAATGGTATCAAGCACATTTCACCTTTTGTCCAGGAAGATATCCATTATGTTTTTGTAACCTCAAAAATGCTTTATTTGTCATGTTTTTTAGTTTATTCATGTCCTGGTTGTATTACTATGGGAGGGCTCTTCAATGCACCATAGTCCTCAGCTTTTCTACAAGACATCAAAACTTCCCCTTCTTTATTCCTGTACCAACTCTAGCAGCCTACATGTGACATAGCAAGGAATAGGAAGAGGGATCAAATTACCCAGGGGAGGAAGCAATCCTATGCTGCTGCTGCTGAGTCGCTTCAGTCGTGTCCAACTCTGTGTGACCCCATAGACGGCAGTCTACCAGGCCCCGCCATCCCTGGGATTCTCCAGGCAAGAACACTGGAGTGGGTTGCCATTTCCTTCTCCAATGCATGAAAGTGAAAGGGAAGTCGCTCAGTCGTGTCTGATTCTGCGACCCCATGGACTGCAGCCTACCAGGCTCCTCTGTCCATGGATTTTAGTACTGGCGTGGGTTGCCGTTGCCTTCTCCGAAGCAATTCTGTAGTTGACCAATAATTTGCTGATGTTGTCACTAGCAATTTTAAATAAAAGCAATACTTATAAATATATATCAATTATTTCAAATTTTTCACTAATAAAAATGCATGAGCAACAAAATTATATGAAGCTTCCTATATGTTTTAATTGGTTTATGTTATGCTATATTTAGTAACTTTTCATATAAAACAACTGACTTTGCTTGGTTGTGGTAATTAAAGTCAGTCATTCCAAAGAAAATAGACTGACCAAAGTTCAACTAAACTGTAAAAGAAAGTCTGGATTTTTAGTTCTGAAACAATTGTCTAGTATGATGAATAAAAAAGTGCTTCATAGCTATTTCAAAGGAAAAAGATAGAACTAAGTGTCAATATCTCACTCCAAAAGTAAGGCTTTAATTCATTTGTGCTCTAAGTATGATAGAAGAAGCTAATCTGTGCTTACAGAGGAGATGCCAAGAATAGTTAGAGAAAAAAATGGGCATAATTCTACACTGTCAAATATATAGTGTTAGACTACCTCCTAATTAGCCCATGGCATTGTCCTAAAGACAAGTGACACATCTGGGCGTAGAAGTGCCCAATATGTGTAATATAACTTTGAAGCATATTTTGGTCAGGTTACTCTTCTCAATAATGAAGCATCGAAAACACATTTCACCTCATGAATGCCACAGATTTTTAAGAGTGATTCCTTTTCCACTGATCTCTTTCCCTTCAAAACCTTCTTCCACAATCTTTTGTTTTCTTTCTTTCCTCTTCCCTAGCATTTTTCCCTTAAAAATATGTCTTCTGGAAAAAAAAAAAATGTCTTCTGGTACATAACTAATTGTGGTTGATATCCTAAGGCTCTTGCTGTTAAATGAAGGAATCTTATTGTTAAAGCAAGAGCTTACATATGGAGAATGATGAAGCAGGAGCCATACAAAATTAACTACATTAAACCACACCTGGAATATATAGATAGTCATCAGTTTACTAAAAACAGACACTTGAAAAGTTACTAAATATAGCATAACATAAACCAATTAAAACATATAGGAACTTTGTGATCTTGGATTAAAATCAAAGTTTAATCCAAAGAAAGCAGACTCTGCACAATTTAGTGAAAGAAAATATTAGAAGCTATCTCACAGAAAACTTAGTCACCCTGGAATAAAGATGAGAAAGTGCCTGTTTAGAATGCTAACCATCACCATATCTGCTTAATTCAAAGAGGGATTGTCTTCTGACAATATTATAAACAAATACTTTTGCAGAGAATAGAATTGACAGATGGCTGGAGATGATTGTCCATATCAATGAATTAGCAATGAAAAAAAAACTCTACAAAAATTAGTAGTTTTTCCATTTAATTCTTTTTCATGTTGTAGTTAAGGGAAGTTTTACTAATATAAACATAGCATGTACATGAATAATGACTATGAACTCAATATGTTAAATCTTCCTACAACTATCTTTTCTACTGAAAACAGCAAAGTAATTTACCATTTTGGAGTCAAACTACGCAAGGATCAGTTAAGTTTTGCCATTGAACAGCATAATTGTCTTCACACTGAAGGCAAACTAATAAAGTAGCAGTAGCCTCATTTGTGAAACTGCTGGGCATCTGGCATAGAACTGAGCAATCTATACAGTATATCATTTAATAATACTAATAGTTATGCAAAGAAATGGTATCATTCCTACTGTAAAAAATAGACTCTTAATGACAAAGGCAATAAGTATTAGACAGAATATAGCCTTATATTATAGGAGCTGAATGGTGATGACAGTTTGGTTTCTCATTCATTCCATATCTTTTCCACATCTGCCCTACCATTAGGATTGCTGTTGTTCAGTCACTAAGTCATGTCCAACTCTCTGTGACCCTATGGACTGCAGCATGCCAGGCTTCCCTATCCCTCACTTTCTCTCCGAGTTTGCTCAAACTGATGCCATGATGCTATCCAACCAACTCATAATCTGACACTCTCTTCTTCTCTTGCCTTCAATTTTTCCAGCATCAGGGTTTTTTCCAGTGAGTTAGCTCTTCACATCAAGTGACCAGAGTATAGAGCTTCAGTTTTAGCATGAGTCCCACCAATGAATATTCAGAGTGGATTTCCTTTAGGATTGATTGGTTTGAACTTTGTGCTGTCCAAAAGACTCTCAGAATTCTCCAACACCACAATTTGACTAGGATAAACGAAGTAAAGCTCTTTTATCTCCACTGGAGTTCCATTAAACAAAAAATCAATTATACCTTCCCAGAAACCCCTAAGACTCTCTAGTCTATCTGAACTGAAGCTAGTTGAGATAAGAGAAGAGGCCACTTCAGTCTATCCCTCAGTTTCACACAGGTTGTGAGTCTGAGTTTTACAAACCTCAGCATCCATTGGGAAAGGAAAGCTCATGGAGAAGTCTATCTTGTTTTTTCCTTTTGGAAGATAATGTATGGCCTCATTTCAAATGCTTGTATGGTATAATGATATCAGATAGCTTTGTTTAGAATATACTGTGTGCCTGACACTCCTCTATATAATTAACATATATTAATTCATTTGTTCTTAATGACCACCCTATGAGATCGATTCTATGATATCCATGACCATTTCGTAGATGAAGAAATAGGCCAAGAATGGTTCAGGGACATGACCAGGTGATGCAATGAGTTGAGAAGCTGACTGAGATTCAAATTCAGTTCATCTAGCTCAGGAGTTCCTATTAATCTAGTTGAGCTAGTTCCTATTAATCTGCATTCCTCAACTCCTAGATATCAGAGTGGCGATGTTTGGCAAGACAGCATATCCCTACTTTACAAGCTAAAGTTGATGTCAACTTTTTTTAAAACAAATTGGAAACTATATTGAAGAACAGTATTCTTGACAGAATGACCTACCAGTCTCTTTTGTTTCTCTATCTCATTTGCAGCTGCTAACTGGTGTTAATGAGAGTTTCTATACTACTAATTCAGAGCAATTAACTTAACCTTGATTAGTAGATCAATTTGCAACCTTGAAATAAAGTTTTGACAGAAATAAAAATCTTCAAATCATTTATATTTGTAGTGAAGTACAGTGAAGTTCATTATGTGATCAGTGGGTACAAAATAAGGTTGTTATGTGAACTCTACAACTCATTCCTAAAATGTTTCATCTCCCTTTATTTTCAAAGAGCAAGTACACGAAATAAATACTGCACCTTTTTTAATCAAGAAAGATTATATAAACAATTTATCAGAAATAAATTTACTAGCATAATATATAGACTAACTACCTTAGAGTTTTTGTATAAGACCCAGGAGTAAGGAGCAAATACATTCAAATAAAATAACAAATTAGAGTTCTCAAACTAATGCCATAATTTAGTAGTTATTTAATATAAGGAAGTTTGCTTAAATTTCTGTACCTCAATTTTCCTCACCTCTAAAATAGGAATATTCATTGTTATCACATAAGTCAGTGTTTGTGATTACACTGAGATAATATAAACCAATTAATATTTATTTAATAATAGTTTCACAAATTCCAAAGTATATTTACATTTTCACAGAAAACTTTTCTGTGTAATATCCCTGTAAACTCTTCTGTGTAATTATTAACATTATAATAACTATTAGTATTTGTTAAGTAATCAATGTAAAATAATGAGTGTTTCCCTAAATATTCTGAACTTAATGATGTCATTTGATCATTTCAATAATGCTTTATGATTTCTCTGTTCATGTACATTAGATCATCTCATACACTGTACATTTTGATATATATGTATGATAAGCAAAAAAGGGGGCATATTTCATTAACCCTGATTCATCACTATATTCATAGTACTGGTTCATGTGCCATTGATACTCACATATTACTCACTATTTCTATTCACAAAGAGTTTATTACTAGGTTGGAAAGAAATTTTTATGAAGAATTAATTAACATGATACCACATAATAAAATTTTAAATGAATAGAAGAATTGGAAAATACAATTGCATGTAATAATGTCAGAATTAAACTTCATATTACACTTAAGATAAAAAATGGTGAAAGATCTCAATTATCTAGAGAATGCCTAAAGGAAATTTAACATAAATGTCTTCTTCAGACAGCTTTAGTGTCAAGAGACATAGCTATGTGAATGGAGTCTTTGACAGCCCACTGATATTAAATTGATCCCATAGTAAGTTAAAATGAATTCATTTACCCATTTTACTCCCCTGAAAAAAACTGTGGTTGAGTTAGAATCATCATGGAGATAATAATTATTAGAACCAGGTGGAAATATGTCTTTGGATATTACTGAACAAAGACAATAAGTATTTGATTTTCTTTAACTACTTTATCTTCAGAATCAAATTGTGAGTAGTTTGGAGGTTAGGTCAATCACTTGCTCATTTTCTCTTAAACTCCTTTCCCTTTCTGTTCCTTTGCTCCACAGCTTTCTATTACATTCAATGTAGACACTGGTAGGAGACCGAGGAGATAAGAATGGGAGAAGTCTTGAGTATTTCTCGTTTTCTCCCCCTACTTTTGTGCTGATACGGCAGCATCTGCCTTCTCTGTCATGATTCTAGTACATACTGGGTATCCCCTCTCATTCTTCTGTTCTTGCGTGGTGGTTTCAGCCCTTAGTTTCCGGTAGCAATATCCTTTTCTGATTGTCTTTCTGGCTCTAAAGCTGCAGATACTTTCTATCTGCATTTCACTCTGTTGTCACACCTTCAATAGCATTCAAGTTTTGCAATACATCTGTGTCTAGTTCCCCAGGTTGAATTAGTCCATATAATTATCTGGGTTCTCTTTTTTTAGAATGGATCTTAAGCACAGGAAGGTTTCAGAGATACTTTTTATCTGATAGATTCCTTAGGGTGGGGTGGCTACCCTTTCACATCCATTGGCCTTTCAGGCAGTGGTTGGGGTATCACGTCTGTTACTCTGTAGCTAAGCACAGCTTCCTGAACTCATGGAGAGGAGAGACAGTGCTATCAGTCTCTCTCCCGGCCATGTGTCCCTCTTGCAGATACAGGTTTGGGGAGTGAGAGAAACTTGCCATATAGATGGGATAATTTTTCAATACAGCAAAATGATTAGCTGAATGTCCTCAGGTCAAACCTCTAAAAAAGCTCTACATTTCTAGCACAACTTCAAAGACATCACCAGACCCTGAAAATGCAGGGAGAGGGGGAGGGTGTGAGGAACAGCAAACTAGGAGTCAAACTGGGCTTGATTAGAGTTTTATTCTCACAATTAACCAGCTGTGTGACCTAAAGTAATTGGGAGAGAGACAAGTAAAGATTGTGGAGAAAGGAGATTCAATTGAAAAGATACATAGCATTATTTATGAATATGACACAAATTCAAAAACAAAGCAAAATGATGCCTGGTTTGTCAGTGTGGTAAATCTTCCTGTTTGTTTCCTAAATTTTTAAATTTGTTTTGTGACTTTTTCTAAGAATTTTAATATATTTTAAAGGATTCTATTCTTTCCAAATATTAGATAGCTAAAAGAAAGGTTTCTAAGAGGAAGGGGAAAAAAATTCAGAGAAAGAGAGGACTTCAGGAACTAGTATTACAGAAAAGCTAGTACTGGTGATTTTTGTTTTATTATGAAGTAAGAAGCAAAGATATTGTTATTAATGGGGGTGAGAGCAAAAAAGGCACAGAGGTAATAGGGAGAAGCTAAATCTATTTTCTCCCTGGTCTTTCCTTCAAATGTCTAGCCAGTCTCTTGGCATGTTAGAAGTCATCAGCATCAGAAATTTACTATTTCTGTAAATAAAACATAACTTGGTGTATTTGTAATGGGTTCCTATAGTGTCTAACACATCCTAATGACAAGTATAATGCTCACAGAAGCCAAATAGATGGCTATATTGTTGTATTCTGGGTTGAGAACAGAAAGTTTTGAAACCAGGAGTCAGAGTTTTTACTCTGTGAAGAGCAAGAATCACAGAATGTGAGGTAGATTTAATAGGGCTTACTTTTGTAGCCCTGCTGAGTTACTATTATCCAAAACACACAAAAGCTGTTTTCACCTTGTTCACAGTTTCTCCTAATGGCTTTTTTCAGATAAAAGTATTTTCAATGTGTGATTATTGAGGTCAGAGCATTGTTTCAATGTAATTGTTTTCTGTTGCCTTTTTTTCCTTTTAGAAAATGGGATAAGAAGATTAAAGTTCAGTAGAACTCTTGCTTTTTTTTTTTTTGCCAAATAAATGAAATGCCTGTAAATGGTCAGATGGAAAACATGTTTGAGTGTTTCAACAAATGAACTTTATTTAAATTACACCATTATTGATAATACTTGGTTCTAAAATATCATCTGTGCTTTAAGGATATTGACCCTGCCTTGTAATAAGAATAATTATTGTGATGTTTGTGCTTTTGCGGTTCAGTATTAAATCATCCAGTTTTCTCAAGTACAAAAGCTTTGCAAGCACATTATTTTCTCTAAGAATCATCTAGATACTAACACTTGGTTGTTACAGCCACACATTAAAATCACCTGGAGAATTTCCCAAAACACTGATGTCTAATTTCAATTTTCAGGGAATTTTGATTTAGTGTTTTATTGTGGAGACGGAGCAACAGTATGTTTTAAGCTGCAGCTTGTTTGCAAATTCTACTATAGACTAAAACAAAAGGGGAAAAAATGTACAGCAGTGTTTCTCTTCAATAACGAATTTATAATCTTCATAATTTGATAATCATTCAAAGACTTAAAGTCCTTGAGGAAACTGAAATGGAGGGAGCCTTGTGAGAACAAAGAGCTAGTGACAAGCAGGTTGAGAATTTTAGACATGGAAGGAGCCCTGAAACCCTGCCTATAAGTTGGACCTCACTGTCAGATTCCAACAGCAATCTTGACCTAAGGTAGTGAATAGTAAAGAAGGCTACTTGAATTTGATTTAAAACTATGTGTGCTGTTTTTCAATACTTACAGTGTGATTTGATTCTTAACATCCTTTTCTTTTACTCTTTATCATTCCTTGTTGTGGGAAAGTTAACAAGATGGCGACAGTCAAGCTCGCTCACCCCACACTCACGCCCTCCCACCCTGTGCTCTATGAGCAATGACTTGGCACAGTTGTGTAAAGGCTGAGACCGCTTACGGCAGGCGGGTCTATAGGTACTTGCTTGACCACGGGCTACTTTTATTCTGTAAGTATATATAAGCTTTATCTGGAAAAGCCCAGAAAGGTTGTGTGCATTTATGTTGCGTTATGTTATGTCTGCTGCTATGGCTGCTGGGCCAGCCAGGAAAGATTAAACTCATCTTCAGTTCCCAGGGCTCCTCTCATTTTCTTCCAGCCTCTTAGCTCACACCTTGCCTACCATGGGTTCAGCAAACAGTGCACACAGTGAGATATAGCAAGACAACCGGTGCTGTGAGCAGGGTCAGTGATATACTTATCTATCTCCAGGACTTTCAAGTTGTATAACTAAGCATTTACTAGGGCCCTTGTTCTTGCTGCAGTTGAGTAATCTGTCCATTTCTCTCCTGATAATGAAGACCTACTTTTGTCTCTAGGTAAAATTTTTAAAAGTAGATGTTTAAAAAGGAAAACCTGAGAAGATAAAAATAAAATTAAATAGAAAAAATTTTTAAAAAGCAACTGTAACAACTCTCTAAAATTGCCCTAAGCCTTTAAATTTATACCAAAGACTGACATTAATTCCAGTTCTATTCGCTTGGGATACTGCAGTCAGATATAAATTCTTGAGCAACTTCTCTGACATCTTAGACCCTGTCTCGCCTAAAGAAAATAATTATCCAAATTCCAGTATAAATTGGCAACCTATTTTGCTTGACCACTTCAATTAAGAGAGATAATTGAAAGTTGTAGACATTTGTGAATATATACACCATGTAGTACATATATTAGTATTGGTTCTACTGCTACTAGCAATAGTAATTGGCAGTGATATCATTTATAAGGAACCATAAGAGTTGGAGATGTCAGGGTCAAAATCTCCAGATCAGCATGTCTGGGTTTTTTTTCCTATTTCAGCTAATCTGGTTAATGTTTTCACTTCACTTTCCATGTGATGAAAGTGTAATTATCAGTAGAAGTGATTATTTTAAAGCATACCTGGGGAAAAATGAAACAACTCAGGATTCCCAGAGAGATTTGATAAGTTTACACAAGTCACTCTCTACACTATCTGGGGCCACCTCTATATCTAGCACCCTTTTACTGTTACTGACAACATTCACTGTTGAATTGAATAATTTACCCTCTCACCTGACAGCAGCTGTCTTTATAAAAATTGCCAAGCCAATTCAGACAGCATCTGCACAATGGGGGGACTTAAACTTTAAACAACCTTCAAGAAAGCCTAGACTCATTACCACCTCTTGTCAGCTTGTACATGAGCTCATCTTTTAGTCTCAAAATTTTGGCAGATAAGATTATATATGACAGATCTGAATAAGCATTCATGGCATCCTTTCCTAGTAGACTAGGAACAAAACCCTGTGATTTTGAATATAATAAGTTGATTTATCAGAAATGCTACAGAATATCACTACATCTTGGTGTATATTAGGTTTTAGCTCTTATGCCCACTTTATTTATTCCACTAGGAAATTTTGCAAGATATAAACCTTTCTTTTGCTTGTTTCAGTATAGTCCTTTCTGCACAAAAATTGTCTCTACTTTCTTTGCATTCTGTTTCTGGATTTGAATTATACTTATAAATGTACACATATATATCATACATATATGTGTGTGTTAGTCACTCTTTTAGACCTCATGGACTGTAGCCCACTAGGCTCCTTTGTCCATGGAGTTCTCAAGGCAAGAAGACTACAGTGGATAGCCATTCTCTTCCCCCAGGGTATCTTCCCCACCCAGGGATCAAACCCTCATTTCCTGCACTTCAGGCAAATTCTTTACTATCTGAGCCACTGGGGAATCATACATATGTATACATTATACATATAGTAACCATAAACATATTTACTAGTAATGTATAATAAACCTTGTCACAGCTTATGAAGAATTTTTGTCAGACATACTTTTAAGTGACAATTATTTATTTTTCTAAAAATTCAATCAATTAAACACACACAATTTCTGATGCCCATGGTCAGTATTACATAGCACGGGCTTAAACTAATTCTAGGCGAGAGCAATGAAATGTAGAATTGTATTTTCTTGGGCACCCCTGTGATAGATGACTCCTAATTTGGTTTCTAAAATTCTAAAATATACTTTGCAGGTACCTCTTACTGTTGCATAGTTAACCTTTAAGAATCCAGGTTGTCAGTCACTATCTTGGAGTGCTATTTGAAAATTTTAATTAATCTCCTTTTTTTTTTTTTTTACTGTTTGTTGTTCATATTTTGAATGTTTCCTTTTTGTTTTCTTCTTTTGCAATTCACTGGTTCTGAGCCTTAACAATAACAGTAATTCTTCTTAAATCATTGTTTCATTAAAAGTTAAAGGTGGTGTAACATAGTAAGCTATGATGTGATTATTTATACTTGCCTTGGCTGATTTAGAGGGATTTCGCCCCAGGATTTCTGTATGTGCATATGAATGATTTTGGCTAGTGGGTTGGAACAGGAAGGCAGTTGTGGCAAGTAGAGTTTAAAATTCCAAACTCACATTTTATAAGTAGTTGGTCATAAATAACTTGGGATTCTATCCAGCTTTCCTTTACCAATTTAATGAGGTAAAGGAGAACAGTCATCATATTAAATTATGTCAGATTTCTGGGAACAGGTGACAGAACAAATCATTTCAAACTTCCTCATTCTACATTCTAAGAATCCACTGAGAACTATAACTGTTGACCTTTATAGCAGTGAGTTGTAGCCTGGGGAGAAAATAAGTGAACATTATATTTCACTGAGCATTTTCACCCTACCTAGCATGATTCTTTCCAATCCCTACCCTTATCAAATATGCTTCTGAGAACATGGATAAATTCATTAAAGACAGTTTTCCAATATTGATATTCATGTTCATAAACATTCTAGAAAGGTAAATAATTTTGTCAATTGAGTTTGTATTTTGTTGGAATGTATAAAATGTAGCAATAATTATACAGATATATATATTTGAGTAAGATGCATATATATACATATATCTACACACATACAGATTTATTAATTTTGGGCAGTATAGCTATATGTTTCAGGCTACAGAGAAATTAAACTTTTGACTAGAAAGTTACATTATTAAGAGAGTTAAAATTTTATGATTTCTTTAAAATTCTTGGGGCATTTAAAATGAACCCACCGTTTTTGATGTCATATTTCCTTAACTCCAAAATCAATGTTTCCTGAAGTTTGTTTCACACAAGATGCTTGATAAGAGAAGTAGAGTTTCCGTTGTAAATTGGACAGTCTGTTCCTTCTAAGAAAAGTATATGATTTCTATCATCATAGTAAAGATTCTAAGAAATTTGCCTTGTCTAAATTTCTTATATTTATTTGACTATGAAACTGATTCTATA
Organism: Muntiacus reevesi; assembly: GCF_963930625.1. Classification (NCBI taxonomy): domain Eukaryota; kingdom Metazoa; phylum Chordata; class Mammalia; order Artiodactyla; family Cervidae; genus Muntiacus; species Muntiacus reevesi. Next base: position 45,691,101 of record NC_089251.1, on the reverse strand, counting down.
TCTAACTACTTCTTGAAGACACTGAAGCACTAAAAAAAAGTTAGAAATTTTGAACTTTTAAAGGAATGTATTTATAAGTGCTTGCTTCAAATGCCTTTGACTCCTAACTTTCTCTTGGTTATAACATTTGAGGTTTCCACTTATCTTGGGCATGGAATTCTTGAAACTAATTTATGTTTGCTCTCTATTAATTACAATGAGCAAACCTCTGTTTTAAATAGCTATCGTTCCTTGTCTTTGAAGTACAACATGACAGCATAAGACAGCATAGGGCATTATAGGTGGATTTGTGTCACCTCTGCCAGTTATATCTGAGTAGAAAATGTAAAAATTCTTGTATCTAAAAATTTGTGATTTAGAACAATCTCCATTGCCTTATACATGAATATATAAAATGAAACATGGGATCAGAGGATCATTTGGTTTCAACTTTTTTTCCCAATTACAGAAGGGAAACAAGCAAACAAAACTGGGAAAATAATTACTCTAATGTAGATTAATGAGTAAAAACACAGGCTCTCAAGTCAGACTGAGTCTGGATTTCGCTCTACAACCTGTTGCCTATTTGAGCTTGGTCCTTTAGCTTACTCTCTGTGTTTTTAATTCCTTTATGTGTAAAATGAGTATAATAATAGGATCTGCCTCAAAAAGTGATTGTTTGGAGCCAAGAGAACTAAAAATATATAAAACTTCTTTATCTGGTAAGTCGCAAGTGCTAGATAAGTGCTTGCTATTATTATCATTATTATTAGATAATTTGTTTAATGCCCTATATGGAATATTTAATCACATTTAATGATTTAGCATCCAATAAGTATTATCAAAAGAGTATTGGAAGGTTTGTTGTATTAAGGGTCCAAAGTGCCAATGCAGAGCTACAGACACGCCAAAGACACAGAGGAATTCAGAAGTTGGAAAAGGTAATCATTGTCTAATAGACTCCAAAAAGGGCAGATGATGTCCCTGGCAAGATAATATTAATATTTGTAGTCTGGGGAGAGTACTGATGAAAAGTAAGAAGAAAAAAAATACACAATGAATATCCAGGAGATGTAGGCAGGATGCTTAAAGAGAGATCATTCTGGATCTCTGTTAGACTGAATAACCAAAGAAAATTAGATTAGTTCTAGTAGAGAAGGCTCTGCAAAGGTGGTGGATTTGTGCTGTAATGTGAAAATGAAGATAATTCAGTAGTTTAGGAAAGTCAATGATTGGAAACAAATAACTGAGCTCACTGGTTTTACAGCTAAATGTTTCTTTTAAAAAAAAAATCTGGTTTATAATTTCTGTTCCAGATATACCTCAGTCAGTTCAGTTGCTCCGTAATGTCTGACTCTTTGCAACCCCATGGACTGCAGCACACCAGTCTTCCCTGCCCATCAACAACTCCCAGAGCTTGCTCAAACTCATGTCCATTGATATACCTAAATGTTTTCAATGCTCTCTGAACTTTTACCCCATCTTGATTCCAAATAATATATTTTCAATTTAGTTTGATTGAATTACAACTAGTTTTAGTTTTAACAATCTTTCTAATTAAAAAGCAGAGATATCACTTTGCTGACAAAAGTCCATATAGTCAAAGCTATGGTTTCACTACAATCCATGGGGTCACAAACAACCAGACATGACTGAGCGACTAATACACAAACACAAACATAGTTTTTCCAGTAGTCATGTATGGATGTGAGCATTGGATCATAAGAAGGCTGAGTGCAGAAGAATTGATGCTTTTGATCTTTGGTGGTGAATATTCTTGAGAGCCCCTTGGACAGCGAGGAATTCAAACCAGTCAGTCTTTTAGGAAATCAACCCTGAATATTCATTAGAAGGACTGATGCTGAAGCTGAAACTCCAATACCTTGGTCACCTGATACAAAAAGCTGACTCACTGGAATAGACCCTGATGCTGGGAAAGATTGAAGGCAGGAGGAAAAGCGGGTGACAGAGGATGAGATGGTTAGATGATATCATCGATTCAATGAACATGAGTTTGAGCAAAATCCAGGAGATACTGAAGGACAGGGAAGCCCGGCATGCTGCAATCCATTGGGCCACAAAGAGCTGGACATGACTGAGCTGCTGAGCAGCAACAGTCTTTCTAATGATAACCAAATCACTCAACAAGTGTGATGATGTTGCATCTGAAACTAATGGAAGCAAACATTTTTATAGTTTCTCAGCCAACAGCATTGCCCAGTGTAAACTTCTAGAGGTGCTTTCTGAAATCCAGGCCTTCTTCTTTTGATCACAACTTGATGTAAGGAAAGCTGACCCTTCCAGTCTGTGTGGAGAGGGAGTGCTCTTCTAGCCAATGAGTGGTGTATGGAATAGCTTGTGTCACTACCAGGCCAGAGCATCAGATTGTGCAAGACCCTCAGAAGCCCCTGCCCACTATGTCAGTGAGCCAAAAGGCTGTCAAGGTCAGTGCGCAAGTTACATGAGGAAGAAACAAAAGTTTGTTGTGTCAGCTGTTAAGGTATTGAGGGTTTTGTGTACTATCGTATAATCTGGTCTGACCTAACTGGAACTCACAGCTGTCAACATAAAATCATATTTATGTTTGCATATGTGTGTGTATTTTTTTCTCCTAAGATTGAAGAAAAATACTTAAATGAAAATAGAATTTAACACAATATTTCTCCTGGTTGATATAATGCATACAAAGCTACAGAACTAGAACTTTGTCTATTCCTTTCTTTTCCATCAAGTTTTCAGTAAATGATAGAAAACTAATTAAAATATTATCACTCCCTATCATAATGATATACAAGGTGAGTGGATGGGAAAATGGACATGGCACAAAAGACACTATACAGATAGAATGACTGGAGTTCAGCTAAAAGTGGTTGATTTCCTAAGCAAGTTCTCATTAAAAAATATAATTGCAAAATCATAAAATATGACTCACTGAGGGATGACACCAGGCTGCTCTCTCCCAATTCATTTACATTTTTCATGTGATTTATTGTTTAAAGATTAACAGAACAAAATTTTAGTGGAAAAGGTCAGTCTTCATTCTGATCCCAAAGAAAGGCAATGCTAAAGAATGTTCAAACTGCCACACAATTGCACTCATCTCATACGCTAGCAAAGTAATGCTCAAAATTCTCCAAGCCGAGGCTTCAACAGTACCTGAACTGAGAACTTCCAGATATTCAAGCTGGATTTAGAAAAGGCAGAGGAACCGGAGATCAAATTGTCAACATCCACTGGATCATTGAAAAAGCAAGAGAATTCCAGAAAAAGCATCTATTTCTGCTTCATTGACTACGCTAAAGCCTTTGATTGTGTGGATCACCACCTGTGGGAAATGCTTCAAGAGATGGGAATACAAGACCACCTTAGCTGCCTCTTGAGAAATCTATATGCAGGTCAAGAAGCAACAGTTAGAACAGGACACAGAACAACAGACTGGCTCAAAATTGGGAAAGGAATACATCAAGGATGTTTATCGTCACCCTGCTTATTTAACTTATATGCAGAGTACATCATTCGAAATGCTGGGCTGGATAAAGTACAAGCTGGAATCAAGAGTGCCAGGAGAAATATCAATAACCTCAGATAGGCAGATGACACTACCCTTATGGCAGAAAGCAAAGAAGAACTAAAGAGCCTCTTGATGAGAGTGAAAGAGAAGAGTTTAAAAATCTGGTTTAAATCTCAGCATTCAAAAAATGAAGATATGGCATCTGGTCCCATCAACTCATGGCAAATAGATGGGGAAACAATGGAAACAGTGACAGACTTTATTTTCTTGGGTTCCAAAATCACTGCAGATGGGGACTGCAACCATGAAATTAAAAGTTGCTTGTTCCTTGGAAGAAAAGCTATGACAAACCTAGACAGCATATTAAAAAACAGAGACTTTAGGATTGAAGGCAGGAGGAGAAGGGAATGACAGAGGATGAGATGGTTGGATGGCATTACTGGCTCAATGGACACGAGTTTCAGTAAGCTCCAAGAGTTGGTGATGGACCAAGAAGCCTGGCATACTGCAGTCCACAAGGCCTCCAAGAGTCAGACACAACTGAGTCACTGAGCTGAACTGATAATAGATTGACATCAACTATTTCAAATAATAGCATTATATAAAAGTGTTTGAATAGGAAATCATAGGAAGAGTACATCTTCAAGTCTAATAATCTCTAAAATCAACAATCTCAAAGTATTTAATAAGTGTTCAAGAGCCATTATGAAAGGGACTGATTTTTTTCTGTCTTGGAAAATTAATGACCTTTCTACATGTGTGGGAAGTTTTTCTATAAGATTCAATCTTCAAGATCCAGTTTAAATAGCACCCTTTCTATGAATTCATTTCCTATCCATACAGTGAACATGTATTCTTGTTTAAGCCTAGGAACTAACAATATTAAACCCATTATGTTCTCTTAACAGAATTTCCATGACCTATTTGGGTCTTAAATTATATGGTCATTCAACTACATTAGAAATTAAAAAATTAGAATTGAAGTTGACTTTTTAATTACTGTATTATGTTATCAGTGTTTGTATATTGATATTATTAAATTTGCAATTTGGACTGTCATAGTTTCATTATGTACATATATGGGCAATATATTTAGCCTATTTATATTATATATATTTTAAGGATATATTTTTTAATATTAAGAAATTTAATATTATCTACATTTACAGCTTTATTTGCATACAGTGCATTCAAATATAACCAGCCGTTATTTGATAAATTTTGTTTTGGGGGGTTTTTTAATATAAATTTATTTATTTTAATTGGAGGCTAATTACTTTACAATATTGTAGTGGTTTTGTCATACTCTGACATGAATCCGCCATGGGTGTACATGTGTTCCCCATCCTGAACCCCCTCCCACCTCCCTCCCCATCCCATCCCTCTGGGTCATCCCAGTGCACTAGCCCCGAGCACCCTGTCTCATGCATTGAACCTAGACTGGTGATCTATTTCACATATGATAATATACATGTTTCAATGCCGTTTTCCCAAATCATCCCACCCTTACTCTCTCCCACAGAGTCCAAAAGACTGTTCTATACATCTGTATCTCTTTTGCTGTCTCGCATGTAGGGTTATCGTTACCATCTTTCTAAATTCCATATATATGTGTTAGTATACTCTATTGGTGTTTTTCTTTCTGGCTTACTTTACTCTGTATAAAAGGTAATCGGCTCCAGTTTCATCCACCTCATTCGAACTGATTCAAATGTATTCTTTTTAATGGCTGAGTAATATTCCATTGTGTATAGGTACCACAGCTTCCTTATCCATTCATCTGCTGATGGACATCTAGGTTGCTTCCATGTCCTGGCTATTATAAACAGTGCTACGATGAACATTGGGGTGCACGTGTCTCTTTCAGATCTGGTTTCCTTGGTGTGTATGCCCAGCAGTGGGATTGCTGGGTCATATGGCAGTTCTATTTCCAGTTTTTTAAGGAATCTCCACACTGTCCTCCATAGTGACTGTACTAGTTTGCATTCCCACCAACAGTGTAAGAGGATTCCCTTTTCTCCACACCCTCTCCAGCATTTATTGTTTGTAAACTTTTGTATAGCAGCCATTCTGACTGGCGTGAAATGGTACCTCATTGTGGTTTTGATCTGCATTTCTCTGATAATGAGTGATGTTGAGCATCTTTTCATGTGTTTGTTAGCCACCTATATGTCTTCTTTGGAGAAATGTCTGTTTAGTTCTTCTGCCCATTTTTTGATTGGGTCGTTTATTTTTCTGGAATTGAGCTTCAGGTGTTGCTTGTATATTTTTGAGATTAATCCTTTGTCTGTTTCTTCATTTGCTATTATTTTCTCCCATTCTGAAGGCTGTCTTATCACCTTGCTTATAGTTTCCTTTGTTGTGCAAAAGCTTTTAAGTTTAATTAGGTCCCCTTTGTTTATTTTTGTTTTTATTTCCAATACTCTGGGAGGTGGGTCATAGAGGATCCTGCTGTGATTTATGTCAGAGAGTGTTTTGCCTATGTATTTGATAAATTTTGAATAAATGGTCTTAGCATTGTGTATAGTTCTTGATAGTAAATGCTAAATTTTCATATTCGTTATTAAAGATTTTAAATTTTGTATAAAATGGTCTTGCTTATTTAAGTTATAAATGTCTAGCTTTTAAATTTTTTTATTCCAGTATTTACCTGCTGTGTATTTGTATGAAACAATGCCCCCCAAATTTTATATTTATTATTAGTGTTAATAATTTATTAAGTATTTCTGAAACAAATTAATCCTAATACAGTTTCAGAAGCATATCTTTATAAGAAAACCAAGTAGGATAAAAAATTAATTCCTCCCATCCAATAAACTCCTTAAAATATAACACATGCTTATTTTGAATAACAAAAAATACAGGTGAATATGTGGCAAATATATACAAATGAAATGTAACATTATTAAATTGAATTAATGGTGTATCAAGGGATTTTTTTCCATCATGATTGTCAAACATCTGATAGCTTTAATGTATAACATGTACAGAAAACACTATGACATTTAAATACTGTAAATTTATTACTCTGTTAGACAATCTTAAAAATAAATTGTCATTTATTTTTTCTTTATTTAATTTCAATACTTTTAGTGCTTTGCTGGGGTACTTTTTGCTGCAAATGAAAGAAAACCCAAACATCTTGAATTGTCTGTAGTCAACTTGCAACATGGCAGTTGTGCTCTCTCTCAGAAAGCAGCCCCCCAGACATGTTACCCAGGGTCCCCTTCCACCCAGGTTATGGATCAGATTCTTCTAATGAGACAATGTTATGTGAGATTCAGAAGCTGAAGAGGAAGGTAGTCTTTGGTTTTCTGAAGGCAGTTATATCCAGATGAACAGGGAAGTCAGGACATTTTCAGTCATTTGCCAGTAAGCTCTTGAGAACATCTAATTTGTTGATGTTATCTAGACACTTTATGGAAACTGCTATAGATTCTTCAGAACTGTGGCAGCTTTCCTGCAAATGCTGAGACCTTCACATTCAGCTTTTCAGATTGACATGTTGAATTGTGACTTCTTGGACTGCCATTTCCCCACATATTTAATTGCTTTGGTACTAAATTCTTTATGCCTGAAATACAGAAAGCAATTTCTTACTTGCTCTTTGAATCCTGACTGATACACTAAGTAGACATAGTCTAAATCAATGGACTTTTAGTTTCTCACATAAGAATTCTGGAGGTGTGTGTGTTCTAGAGGTGATTATTTCAGGGGCTCAATGATATCATCCAAAAACCCAATTCTCTCAATATTTCATCCTCAAGATGATAGCATTTCTCTTAGTTTCCTCATTACCACTCCAAAGCCTGGAAAGAGGACCCCCTAAGACACAAATATCACTCAGCATCAATGAGACATTTCCCTGCAACTCTCATCTTAATCCTCAAAACAAAATGTGACTAGAGAGGAATGCTTCTAAGGTATATGAATTTCACCACTGTTCACTACAGAATAGTAAAACTTTTAAGCAACAAAAGAGCCTAGATGATTAACTTGCAAAATCTTTTCTCTTAGAGAGTCCCATAGATTCTGGCATAATCACTTCCCAGAAGGGGCAAGTTTCCATCTTTTTGCTTCTCTGTGTGTTCCTCATACACACGTCAGTGTGTCCTAACAGTGTTCAATGTGGACATTCTGTGATATTAAAAACTCACATTTCCTCAAATCTGTATATATACATATATTCAACAAGTGACATGAGTAAGACATGATACCAATTTTTATGTTGACAACTAGGTAGTTTCTTAGACATAGGCATTGTGAATTATTTTACTTTATAAGATGATTTAACATTTAATTTTTTTCAAAAATTAAAATTTTAGCTTTATTTGAATAATTTAAATATTATCAAGAACAAGGAAAAATGTATAAGCCAGAATTTTGACAGAATATCAAGTGCTTTATTTTTCCATGTACAATCTATTGTTTTTGCCATTGAGCTAATACAGTGATATTCTTTGGAAAAATTCAAATATCATGCATGTTGCTTTTGGAATCTGCCCAAAGATGAAATATCTTGTGAAGCAGACACAAAATTTTACCTTTAAGCCCCTCTTGGATCCACAATGGTAGTACCATATAAATTCTGTAATAACAAGTTGATTTAATATAATATATATGGCAAAAAAATATATTAGAAGTCAATTGTGATCTTTGGTAGAAAATCAAATTAATTTTGAACTGATGCCATCTAGAGTTTTCTGGCATGGCTTACAAAAAAAGTGAAAACAAACAAGTTTGACTGTTTCACTTTGGAGAAGATAAAACTATTTTAACTTATTTTAGAAAAAAATATTTTTCTCAATTTCTTTTTTTTTTTTAATTAAATTTTATTTTATTAGTTGGAGGCCAATTACTTCACAACATTTCAGTGGGTTTTGTCAGACATTGACACGAATCAGCCATAGAGTTACACGTATTCCCCATCCGGATCCCCCCTCCCACCTCCCTCTCCACCCGACTCCTCTGGGTCCTCCCAGTGCACCAGGCCCGAGCACTTGACTCATGCATCCCACCTGGGCTGGTGATCTGTTTCACCATAGATAATATACATGCTGTTCTTTTGAAACATCCCACCCTCACCTTCTCCCACAGAGTTCAAAAGTCTGTTCTGTACTTCTGTGTCTCTTTTTCTGTTTTGCATATAGGGTTATCATTACCATCTTTCTAAATTCCATATATATGTGTTAGTATGCTGTAATGTTCTTTGTCTTTCTGGCTTACTTCACTCTGTATAATGGGCTCCAGTTTCGTCCATCTCATTAGAACTGATTCAAATGCATTCTTTTTAACGGCTGAGTAATATTCCATGGTGTATATGTACCACAGCTTCCTTATCCATTCATCTGCTGATGGGCATCTAGGCTGCTTCCATGTCCTGGCTATTATAAACAGTGCTACGATGAACATTGGGGTGCACGTGTCTCTTTCAGTTCTGGTTTCCTCGGTGTGTATGCCCAGAAGTGGGATTGCTGGGTCATATGGCAGTTCTATTTCCAGTTTTTTAAGAAATCTCCACACTGTTTTCCATAGTGGCTGTACTAGTTTGCATTCCCACCAACAGTGTAAGAGGGTTCCCTTTTCTGCACACCCTCTCCAGCATTTATTGCTTGTAGACTTTTGGATAGCAGCCATCCTGACTGGTGTGTAATGGTACCTCATTGTGGTTTTGATTTGCATTTCTCTAATAATGAGTGATGTTGAGCATCTTTTCATGTGTTTGTTAGCCATCTGTATGTCTTCTTTGGAAAAATGTCTGTTTAGTTCTTTGGCCCATAGGAAATTGCTATCATAGTCCTCAATTTTTACCTCTAAATGAAATTGTAACTATGTTACTTAATTTCTTTTTGCCCCAAGATTTTCAGTGTGATATAATACTGAAAAGGAAGAAAAACAAACAAACAAAAAAAATAGCAGCACGTTGTTCAGTTGACTATCACTCTTATTTTCTCAATTTCAAAATAGTCAACTGAACAACGTGCTGCTATTTTTTTGTTTTTCTTCCTTTTCAGTATTATGTCACACTGAAAATCTTGGGGCAAAAAGAAATTAAGTAACATAGTTACAATTTCATTTAGAGGTAAAAATTGAGGACTATGATAGCAATTTATAATAAAAATTTTTTAAAAACCTAGAACCACAATACCTTGAGAAAGATGTCTTGTTTAATATCAATGTCAATACATTTATGCTGAAATTTGTCTTAAGCAACCTACCTAGTGATTTTGCTGAAATGGAAGCAACAGTCATAAATATATGGAGTAAAAACCATCTATTAAAAAATATATAGTGTAGTTTTTATCAATTTATATTCTCTATAAACATTGTACCCATCAACACCTAGTATGTACAGAGCATGCAGGCTAAGTCACTTCAGTCATGTTCAACCCTTTGTGACTCGGTGGACTGTAGCCCATCAGGCTCCTCTGTCCATGGGATTCTCCAGACAAGAATACTGGAGTGAGTTGCCATTTCCTCCTCCAAGGGATCTTCCCAGCACATGGCTCAAACCCATATATACAGTATCAAATTCAATTGTCTTGGACATTTTGCCAGTTTTCAGTTATGGAACATTCTAGTTTCATGTACATATAGCAAAAAGTTTATCTGTTGTATTTAGATGCATAGCCATTTCACAGCTGCAGATGGTGACTACAGCCATGAAATTAAAAGATACTTGCTCCTTGGAAGAAAAATTATGACCAACCTAGACAGTATATTTAAAAGCAGAGTTATGACTTTGCCAACAAAGGTCTGTCTGGTCAAAACTATGATTTTTCCAGTAGTCACATATGGATGTGAGAGTTGAACTATAAAGGTGAGCATGGAAGAATTGATGCTTTTGAACTGTGGTGTTGGAGAAGACTCTTGAGAGTCACTTGGACTGCAAGGAGATCCACCCAGTCCATCCTAAAGGAAATCAGTCCTGAATATTCATTGGAAGGACTGATGCTGAAGCTGAAACTCTAATACTTTGGCCACCTGATGCCAAGAACTGACTCACTGGAAAAGACCCTGATGCTAGGAAAGACTGAAGGTGGGAGGAGAAGGGGATGACAGAGGATGAGATGATTGGATGGCATCACCGACTCAATAGACATGAGTTTGAGTAAGCTCCAGGAGTTGATGATGGACAGGAAAGCCCACTGTGCTGCAGTCCATGGGGCCAAAAAGAATCAAACATGACTGAACAACTGAACTGAACTGGATTGAGAGGCATACCATACCTTATTTTCCAGCTGGCTATCTTTTTGTTTATCTTTTACATATTTAAACATATAGCTACCAGATAACACTTTGTACTATTGCTCCTATCCTGTAGAAGGAATGGGCCTGCCCATCATATTCTCCAAATCATGATTATAGTTCTAGATGATAGAGGTGTAGAAAAAATGCTTTTAACTACTGTAAAAAAAAAAAATTTAATTTCTCTCAGATTTTTTCCAACAAAATTCCCACATAGCAACTTATTTATCTGAATTTTCTACTTCTCCTTTATTTAAATATGTCAAATTGTGTTTTATTAAGGAACATTGCTTATTTTATTAAAAAAAAATGTTTTTAATTCCTAATAAACTTCCTACCAATTTAGTCTCCTTAATACTTATCATTAGAGTTTTTATTTTAATTTTTCATTGCTCTTGTGATTTATAGCCTAGTAAATTTTGTGAAAAAAATTCTCTATTTCAGTGATCTACAGAGTTTCTTTATTTTTTATCATAATTTTTGTTTTCTGTTTTTTTGCACATTACCATAGTAGAATGGAAAAGACTAGAGTTCTCTTCAAGAAAACTAGAGATACCAAGGGAACATTTCATGCAAATATGGGCTCAACAAAGGACAGAAATGGTATGGACCTGACAGAAGCAGAACATATTAAGAAGAGGTGGCAAGAAAACAGAACTGTACAAAAAAGATTTTCATGATGCAGTTAATCACGATGGTGTGATCACTCACCTAGAGCCAGACATCTTGGAATGTGAAATCAAGTGGGCCTTAGGAAGCATCACTATGAACAAAGTTCATGGAAGTGGTAGAATTCCAGTTGAGCTATTTCAAATCCTAAAAGAAGATGCTGTGAAAGTGCTGCACTCAATATGCCAGCAAATTTGAAAAACTCAGCAGTGGTCAGAGCACTGGAAAAGCTCAGTTTTCATCCCAATCCCAAAGAAAGGCAATGCCAAAGAATGCTCAGTTTGAAAAGACCCTGATGCTGGGACAGATTGAGGGCAGGAGGAAAAGGGGACGATAGAGGATGAGATGGTTAGACGGCATCACCGACTCGATGGACATTAGTTTGGGTAGGCTCCGGAAGTTGGTTATGGACAGGGAGACCTGACATGCTGCAGCTCACAGGGTCACAAAGAGTCAGACATGACTGAGCGACTGAACTGAACTGAATAGTAACTTTTGTTTATTTTTTTATTTTAATGTTATACTGGACTATAGTTGATTTTCAGTGTTGTGTTAATATGAGGTGTACAACAACCCAATCCAGTTACACATATAGATACATGTATTCTTTTCAAAAGTTTTTCCCATTTAGGTTATTGCAGTTATTGAGCAGAGTTTCCTGTGATATATACTGTAAGTCCTGTTGGTTATTTTAAATATAGTAGTGTGTATATGTCAATCCCAAACTCCCAATTTATTCTTCACCCCCCCCCCATTTTTCCCCTTTAGTAAGCATACATTTGTTTTCTAAGTCTGTGAGTTGCTTCCTGTTTTGTAAATAAATTCATTTGTATCACTTTTTTAAGATTTCCCATATAAGTAATGCCATATGATATTTGGGTTTTTTCTGTTTGACTTACTTCACTTACTATGATAATCTCTTAGTATAATACTTCTCCAGGCTGAGTAATATTACATTGTCTATATGTACCACATCTTTATTTATTCATCTGTATATAGATATTTGCATTGCTTTCATGTCTTGGCTATTGTAAATTGCACTGCAATGACATTGAGCCTTTCAAACTATGTTTTTCTCTGGATATATGCCTAAGAGTGCAATCACTGAGCCTCCCTGCTGTTCTCCATAGTGGATGAACCAATTTACATTACACCAAGAGTGTAGGAGAGGTCTGCTTTCTGCATACCCTCTCCAGCATTTATTGTTTGTAGATTTTTTGATGATAGCCATTCTGACTGGTGGGAGGTGATATTTCATTGTAGTTTTGATCTTTTTTTCTTTAATAATTAGTAATGCTGAACATGTTTTCATGTGTCTCTTCATCATCTGTATGTCTTTTTTTGAGAAATGTCTATTACAGTTTTTTTTTTTTTTCTTTGAGCTACATGAGCTGTTTGTATATTTTGGACATTAATCTCTTGTTGGTTGCATCATTGGCAAATAATTTCTCCCATTCTGTGGACTGTCTTTTCTTTTGTTTATGATTTCCTTTGCTGTAAGCTTTTGAGTTAGTTAAATCCCATATATTTTTTTTTATTTCCATTACTCTAGGGGATGAATTGAAAATATTTCACTGTGATTTATGTCAAAGATTGTTCTGTCTGTGTTTTCTTCTAAGAGTTTTATAGTATCCAGTCTTACATTTAGATCTTTAATCCACTTTTGAGTTTTTGTGTGTGGTGCCTGCAAATATTCTAATTTTATTCTTTTACCTGTAACTGTCCAGTTTTTGTTTTTATTGAAGAGATTGTCTTTTCTCCATTGTATACCTTTAACACTTTTGTTATACATTAATTGACCATAGGTGTGTGGGTTTATTTCTGAACTTTCTATTCTGTTCCATTGATCTATATTTCTGTTTTTGTGACAGTACCATATTGTTTTGATTACTGTAGCTTTGCAATATAGTCTGAAGCCAGGGTAACTAATTCATCCAACTGTGCTTCTCTCCCTCATATATCTTCTAATTTCTCCACTTAACACTTTTGAAACTAATGGCTACTGTATGTAACATTGTTTTAACATATTAAACTAAATTTCAGTGAGTCCAGAGACACTATCTTGCATGTGTTTGTCATTTTTGTTTGTTGACTATATATTGTATCTATATTATGGCATGTATATTTACTTCTTAGTACAATGTCTAGCACATATCTATGAGATGTGGTGTTAGGCAGAGTAGATTTCAGTGTGGACAGATCATATTTGAAATGAGAGTGAAGCATCTAAAAGAACGTGCCAATAGCAGTTGAATCTTTAGGTCTAGTGATGAGAAAAGCATATTGTGCTAGAAATTGTGCTAGAAATTCACATTTTAAAAATGGAAACCAGAGGAAGAACCACTACAATTCTTTTAAAAATTTACCAAGTTTGTATGGGAAAATTCAGGAACATATTATATCCCAGATGCTATGAGCAGAAAGCACATATTTGAAAGAGGTAGTGACTGGGTCTAATGAAATATACAGAGAGACAGAGAAGTAACTGGATGAAACTTTGGACTAGGGAGGGTCTTCTGGTATTATATTTTTCATAAATGGGAATAACCAAGGAAATAATCATTAGAGATTGAAGACACAGAGGAAAAAACAAAGTGTAATCTCTGAAAATTTAAGTAAGAATGAGCCTCAGAGTACATGTAGAGACATTGGTATTTGACAGGTGATACATGTTTCTTCTTTGGTCACAGAAAGGAAGTATGGAAAGTGTGATACAAGCAAGTTGAGCATTTCAGGGAGTAAACTGTCAATATATTCAGAGCCATCAGGCCAACATTTTTAAAAATAAAAGCTGAATACAAAATGTGATATGTAGTACAATTTAAATTTAATAAAAATATTAAAAAGATAAAGAAAATAACAATATTTAGAGAAACACAGCATTTGCAACTCATTTTTAAAAGTAATTTTATATACTCATATATTTTCATAATAAGTATGGAATACTACTTAATTAAAAGAAAAAGTTTTTAAACTGACTTACTTTTCCTCTGTCACTTTTCTACAAATGATTTTAAGTTGCATACTTGTATGGAGGACATATTTTTCATTTTTGCTTTTACTCATTTCTGCAATGAGGCTAAAAAGATTTTACCAAGATCTTGCTTGTTAAGGGATGGGGAATTTAAAGCAAAAATAAATAAATAAATATCTAGGTTCAACATGATTGTGCAGGAAATTCTGGTGTTTCAATTGCACCTCAGCTGTCCCATCTTATGCAAGGAGGCTGGGCTCTTAGCACCCCAACATCAGTCTGTCATTGGCAACAGATATGAGTTCTTACTCTGGGCATTTTTGAGTATGATGGTTCCTGATATAGAAAAGGTATATCTTTGAGCATTTTAGCAATCATGGAGAAGTATATCTACAGTAAAGTGGACCTGGATGAGGCAACTGAATTTCTTCTATCATGGACAATGAGAAAATACCTGCCCTGGGTAGTCAGAGGAATTAGTGTAACCCTCATTCTGCTTGTAATCAGGATAAGAATTCCTTTCTTCATGGTGAAAAAAAGCAGTTGCGTTACATAACTTCTAAAGTTATTTTCAGCAACACGTTTTGTTAGAAAGACCATGAACTTTTGAATGAAAAATCTGTTCTAACAGTTGTCCACCAGTAATTAGCTTACTTCTGGTTTAATTTTTTTAATCTCTAAAATATGAATAAAATTTCCTAAATCAAATTATCTGAATTTATCTAATAAACCTCTTGGTATAGTCATATTAATAAATAATTATTTATTAAGATAACTTTGATTCTGTAGTTCATATAAAAATCTCACTATTTAAGGCTATTAGTATGTTTCAAATATGCTTGTGTTTCTACAATCATTTTCAGTTTTTTATCAAATTACCTCTCTTGCTTTCTTTTGGTGTTCAATTCTTGAATATGGAACTGAAGAAGACTACATAATTAAGTGTAGTGAAAGTAGTCTAAATTAAAAGAATGTGTTTAAGTGATGGTGCAGTAATACCACAGTTTAATTGGATTAAGAGAAAGGCTTTCAAAATGTATAATCTAGAAACTTCCTTGGTCATCCAATGGCCAAGACTCCAACATTCCCAGTGCAGGGGGCCAGGTTCAATCCCTGGTCAGGGAACTAGATCTCACATACCCCAACTAAGATCCTGATACACACACCACAACTAAGACTTGGTGCAGCCAAATAAATAAATAAATATTAGAAAGTCTATAATATCCATAATAATCACTGCTTTCTACTATTTTAGAAGAAAAAACTCTGCTTCACTCTATATTCTTCAAACATCACTTGAGCAGATCAACATATTGTATTGTGTTGACTTCTATTATAATATAATTTAATCAATATCAGCAAGATTCTTTGCCTAAAACCCCATGACACTGAATATACACTTTACCTATCATTGCTACTTCTAACAAAACTTTCCTAGTAAAATAGGCAATTTATGGGTCATAGTTTGCTGATTTGATTTTTTAATATTGCATAAACATAGCATTTATCTTGTTACCATGTTTTTGTTATTTCTGAAATTTTGTATGGGGATGAGTGCCTAACTTACCTTACAGTAGTCTTATCTCTATTCAGGAAAGCAGAAAGTTCTCTATGAAAATGAACTGCTAATAATTCACCATCCTCCATGCAAAGTGATAGTATCAAATGTAGATCTTAGCCTAGAAAATAGAAAAAAGATAAAAATGTCATCTAACTCCTGAGATTCATGACTTCCTTGGAAGAAGTATGAATCAAGTATCTTCTCTAAACCTAAAATTTAGTGTAGTGCTAACTCTATCATTAAATGTTTCATGCATTAATTTACACAGTTAATTAACTTATTTTATTATTTATAGTGATGCCATTCTAAATGTGAATTAAATTTATGTATCATCAATCTAACCATAAGTTTGGATTTAAAAACTCTCAGACTATAAGTTATGTTAAACATATGTAGTACTTGTTTGATATTATTTAGGAAGACATATAGGGTGAAATGGAGAAGGCAATGACACCCCACTCCAGTACTCTTGCCTGGAAAATTCCATGGACAGAGGAGCCTGCTAGGCTGCAGTCCATGGGGTCGCTAAGGGTTGGACACGACTAAGTGACTTCACTTTCACTTTTCACTTTCATGCAATGGAGAAGGAAATGGCAGCACACTCCAGTGTTCTTGCCTGGAGAATCCCAGGGACGGGGGAGCCTGGTGGGCTGCCATCTATGGGGTTGCACAGAGTTGGACATGACTGAAGCGACTTAGCAGCAGCAACAGCAGCAGCATAGGGTGAAAAGAATATAATAGCTTTTTAAAGGCAAATCTATCAACCCTTGCCAATAGTTCTATATATTATTCTATTTTCAATCTTTATTACAATCTACTATGTTTTAAAAATAGCTTCTGTGATGGTTCCAAAACTTATTAGTAGCCCTTGGGGCTTTTTGTGTGAGTTAGCAATAATATTGGGAAAAGTTTACCTCAACTCATAGCTGAATGTCAAGTATTCATTACCCAGTATAAATGTGTCCATAAAACACTGGAAGGATTATATAATTGATATTTGGCTATAACAGAAACACCACTTGGGTTTAGATTTATTTCATACCAATTAACATTCATCCTAGAGAATTATTTCCTTTTAACATGAGACCTATGGAATTTTAATTAATTTAGCCTTGTAATTGTTTCTACAATCTCATTATTTCAAGTTTTTGAGAAATACAGTGATTTCTAAGTAAATATTGACAGTTTCTCTGATTTATTTTTTATTTGGCAGACACTAATTAATTGCTGATTCTATGTGAAATCATATGATAAACAAAGAAATGAGACAGCTCCTCAGGGTTGTAAAATCCAGCAAAGTAACTGAAAGATATTCATCAGTTCAGTTCAGTAGCTCAGTCAAGTCCAACTCTTTATGACCCCATGGACTGCAGCACACCAGGCTTCCCTGTCCATCACCAACTCCCAAAGCTTGCTCAAACTCATGTCCATAGAGTCAGTGATGCCATCCAACCGTCTCATCCTTCATAATTCATTTCAAACCAAGGAAATCTCTGATTAGACTACATGAGACATGAGAGCTATATTTGCTAATGAAAGAGTAAGCAAGCACCCCCCTGGTGATCTTGGAAAGTTTCATGTAAAAGGTAACATAACATTAGAACTGATAAATAGCAGAAGGAGGTAAGGCACCAAATCTGAATTTAAATTCCTGACTGAAAACTCTGACTGAAGTTCATGAGGATAAAGGTGGGTGTGATGTTGAATAATATTAAAACCAACTTATATTAGCTCCTTTCCAACACCATGTAGCTTTATGATAGTAAACACATTACTTATTTTGTCTCTAGGTGTCAGTTCTTCCTTACAAAGTAATGATAATAGTAGCTGATATTTACTGCTTACTATATGCCAAACACTGTATTGAAGGTATTACAGGAGTATTCTGACATAATCCTTATGCAAAGCTAATAAGGTGAACTCTCATTTTAGCCAATTAAAGTTGGAGAGGTTCAGTAACTTGCCTAAAATAAATGGCTTGCCACTTGTAAATGGTTGCCAGTTTTAACTTGCCTAAAGTAAATAACTTGCCACTTGCAAATGGCTGAGCAGGAATTAAAACTAGATCTATTTGACTTCAGTTTCTATGATTCTAACTGCCAAACATTTGACCTACCTAACTCTTATGGAGAAGGTTAGCTTTAAAACATGTATGTGACTTTTGCGCACCTACCTAATCTAGAATGAGAGACAAGCTCAACGTGTAATTTAAAATCTGTTTCTGTGTGTACTTTAGTTTGATTCCATCACCTCTACCAGAAACCCTAACACACATGATCACCCCAGACATGCATTCACACACTTGCTGTATGACTGTGGTCATTTCACTTCCTTAACTCTCAGCTGCAAAAGTGAAGTAAAATGGAAATTATACTCTTGGAGTTATGTGGAAGGGGTGGTATATAAATAACAGCCACTCTATTCAAGAATCTCTGCAATGCAGGAGACCTGGGTTCAATCCCTGGGTCAGGAAGATCTCTTGGAGAAGGGGATGACAACTCACTCCAGTATTCTTGCCTGGAGGATTCCGTGGACAGAGGAGCATGGCAGGCTAGAGTCCATGGGGTCAGAAAGACCCCATGACTGAGCAACTGTCACTTTTTCACTCTTCTCATCCATTTCCAGATCCAATAGAAAAATAAAGGCATAAACCTGATGGATAAAATATGAATTTTATCACTGATAGAGCTGTTTTGAAAATTACTTTAGAACTGCAGACAAATGAGCACGCTAGTAATTCATCTCGTCGGCACAAGAAAAGGATAGATTTTCCCATCAGGAGCAGCCTCCTCACATGACAGAGAAGAGGTCAGAACATGTGGATCTGAGGATATGCTGGCTTCTAAGAATGCTATCACTAAGTCTGGAGAAGGCAATGGCACCCCACTCCAGTACTCTTGCCTGGAAAATCCCATGGACAAAGGAGCCTGGTAGGTTGCAATCCATGGGGTGGTGAAGAGTCGGATATGACTGAGCGACTTCACGTTCACTTTCACTTTCACACATTGGAGAAAGACATGGCAACCCACTCCAGTGTTCTTGCCTGGAGAATCCCAGGGACGGGTGAGCCTGGTGGGCTGCCGTCTCTGGGGTCGCACAGAGTCGGTCACGACTGAAGCGACTTAGCAGCAGCAGCAGCATCACTAAGTCAGACATGCTCAAAGCCTTATGCAAAGATTACCAAATATGAAGCTTATTCTTCTTCTCATGAGCAAGAATGATTGATGAGTAGGCAATGGGAAGGTAAAGGTCAGAAGTATTCGTTTGGGTCCATGTGTTTCATGGCTGCCTGTACAGTGTGTAGTATAGGGAACTCACCATCAAGTTTTGTTTTTGTCTTTTTTTTTAATCAATCTGATGCAATGCTCAGGCCCTAGCAATTCCTCCATATGAAAAATAAAAGGCATGAGGAGAGAATATACCTCTATCAATGCTATCTTATTTCCCGAATACATTGACATAAGATGTAAAGTCACATAATACCTTTCTGGTTTTCAATTTTATTAGCAAGGAAGCAAATATTAGAATATATCCCTTGATGGAAATAACAATGACCACCTTTAAATAGGAGGTACAGACTTAACATTCATGCAAAATTCAGTATCTCCCACTTCTACTCATTTTATTTATGACTGGGATAAGAGGGAGCTGGAGTGAAGTGGAACTCAACCTGGAATTATTCCAAGGACAAACTTTTAAATGGGACTATATTGGGAAATGTTCTTTATGTAATTCTAATAGAGCATTATTGTTGGCATTGCCAAGATATACCAATAACATTTGGGGGGCAGAACAGGAACAATAATTCAGCTTTTCCTATAGTATTTATTTTGAAAATATAGCCAGAAATAAACTGATTATAAATCAATTCTTCAAAGATATTTTCATCAAAATATAGTTTTTATATGAAATCCCTCATCAGTTTTCAACTCTCTCTCTGTGGATACTTAGTGAGAGGTAATGGTCATAAATCTCAGTACTTCTTTCCCATGAATCCCAGGTGTCTGTGTTTTCCCAGTTTAGTTAAAAAAAAAAAGATAATTTATATTTTGGACAGACATTGTGGATATTTTTTAAAGTAATGGATGTAAAGCCTGCTTTGTTATATGTGTGTGAGAAAAGTATATGAATAAGATAAATTTATATAAGGTAAGTTTCTAATAACCTCACTCACGTTGAACAATTATGGCTCATGATTTTCTAGCTTTAAGAAAAAGAAGACTACTGTTTACACATAAATAAAGAGGAACAAAGTATAATATATTAATAATACTTGCAAACATTCAAGGAAATTATTAAAAGCCTTATGAATTAATAAAATTATAAGGCTTTATTAGTCTGCATGTTATAAAAATGATTCTAATTTTTTATTTATTTATTTAAATATGTAGCTTATTTTAATATATTTTCATTCAAATTTTTAACAAAATATTTTTTGATGAAAGAAAAATTTAATGCAAAAATGGACTAAAGGAATATAATATTAATTGTATAATCTTGATGTAGCCAAATGTAGTTTTGGTTATTTATGTTATACATGGAACAATTCTAATCTTTTTGCAATTGTTTCTTCTATGATTTCAAGGAAATTTGTCATTGCTTTAACTTTAACTTTTTTTTCCAATTTTGTTACTTCTTTTTAAAAGCATTTTTTTTATTCAATTATCTTGGCTAGTACTTTCATAACAGTAGATAAGTCAGACATTTTTTTCTTTCATTGATTTTAATGAGAAGGTCTCCATGATGTAGAATTTTAGCTTTTTTGTGTGATAGATCATCTTTACATGAGATTTACTTATCCTTCTATTTAAAAGGTATCGTATTTAGTTAAAAACCATCAACATATGCTGGAATTTATCAAATGCTTTTTAGGGACATTGCACCACAATATACCTTCTTTCACTATAAATTTCCTAAAGTGATGTGTTTTTGTTATCACATTTCTAATACTGGCCACTATCAGAATTTTGGAGTTAAAGATTTTTGTTTTGTCTCTGTTGATTTGGAATATATACATCCTAAAGTGAAAGTCACTCAGTCATGTACAACTCTTTGTGATCAGAATAAAAGAGTGGGTACCCTTTACCTTCTCCAGAGGATCTTCCCAGCCCAGGGATTGAACCCAGGTCTCCCACACTGCAGGCGGATTACTTACCAGCTGAGCACAAGGGAAGCCCAAGAATACTGACTGAAGTGGGTAGTCTATCCCTTCTCCAGCGGATTTTCCCAAACCAGGAATGAAACCGGAGTCTCCTGCATTGCAGTTGGATTCTTTACCAACTGAGCTATCAGGGAAGCCCCATAAACATCCTAAGATAATTAGAATATTTGTTATATATTAATAAAAATCAAGTGAAGTAAAGTGAAAGTCTCTCAGCTGTGTCCAACTCTTTGTGACCCTAAGAGAACTCTCCGGGCCGAAATACTGGAGTGGGTAGCCTTTCCCTTCTCCAGGGGATCTTACCAAACCAGAGATCGAAGCCAGGTCTCCCACATTGCAGGCAGATTCTTTACCCGCTGAGCCACAGAGGAAGCCTAAGAATACTGACTGGAATGGGTAGCCTATCCCTTCTCCAGGGGATCTTCCCGATCCAGGAATTGAACCAGGGTCTCCTGCATTGCAAGTGGATTCTTTACCAACTGAGCTATAAGGGAAGCTTAGATACAAGTTTGCAGCACGGGGAAGGTAATTTGAATAGGAAAAGATTAATGTTAATTAAGAGAAAATAAGTCTCTCACATGAAGAACTTTAGCAACCTTCTACACATGGGAAGATGCAATCTTCTGGGCTTGCTGAAATCACTTATTTCATATGCGTCTAACTCTTTTGGGTCAATTTTGCTTTCTTTATTGTTCACATACTACTTCCTTGTTTACCATAAGAGATAGAAAATGTGGCGATTGCTGCCTCTCATGTCCCCCTAGCTCCTGAGGGCTTACCAGAGAGGAAGTAGCTGATGGCTTCCAAGTAGCTGGCTTTGTTTCACCTGGGCTTGGAAATTTCCACTTGGTAAAGGATTGTTTACTAGTAGAGCTATAGTAGAAAATATTTCATTTCACAGCCCCTCCTCATGGTCGGAAATTTAGCCTTATTGGGAGACATTTCATGACCATTGTTTCTTTTTGTCCCATGGCACTGGGAGGTTCATCCCAGATCAGGCAAAATTTCTTTATTGATATGTCACTTCAAGTGTTAATTTCTGGATTAGTCCTATTGATGGATAATAAAAGATTCTCTAGATCCTCTATCTTCTAACATAATAGGATTCAGGAGATATTTCCCTTGTTGTTTCTTCACAAAACTAGAATCACACTATTATAATTATTCTGCTTTATAAAAGTGACCTATATCTTCAAGCTGTTTCAGTTCAGTTCAGTTCTGTTGCTCAGTCATGTCCAACACTTTGTGACCCCATGAATTGCAGCACGCCAGGCCTCCTTGTCCATGTCCATTGAGATGGTGATGCCATCCAGCCATCTCACCTTCTGTTGTCCCCTTCTCCTCCTGCCCTCAAGATGTTTAGCTGTCATCAATTTGGCCAGGGGCCTGGTTATACATCATGTATAAGCAGATAACAATATTATAAAATAAACAGATTACAAAAAATACAGCTAATAATGTTGTTAAAATTATAAGTAGGGATTTAAACCTTGAAATTCCAAAACCAAACCACCTTCCTAAAAGATCACCAAGGCTAGGAAGTGGATCATCTAAGGCAGCAATCTTAATTTTCATGTGTCATTAAATGTGTTACATTAGAAAATGCATCTGGCATGTAAACACACCATTCAGTTTAAATTATAACACAGTTGATCCCTTGTGATGCTGTAAGGATATAAACGGCCATATGATTTTGTAATGCAACTTTTCTCCTCATAGAAACCTCAGGATTTAGTAGGCCAATAGCCTGGTTGCTATCTTTTAAGGCCTTTTGAGTGAAATCTGTTAAGACTTCAATATGAGAAATAGCATTTTCCAATCCTACTAAAAGCACAAAATAACTGCTAAGTGATCATACCAGTGAAATGCAGATCTCTTGGTCCATCAGGCTTGTATTGATGGTAAAGTTGCTGGAATCACATCTAAGTTTGTACATAAGTGGCCTTGACCTCAAGGGAAATCTAAAGTATGCCTTCCTAGCTTTCCTGGCAGAAGCCAGGGCATACATTGAACCCACAAAACTATTGAGTCCCATAGATACCAGCCAGTATATTTCTGGATGTCTGACCCAATCTGTTCCATACTAATCACTGTCTTTAAGAGAAATGGTATACTGGTAGTTTTCATAGGCACCTTAATTTTCTAGGGTTATTAGGTTGATTATCTTTGGTATGGTTAATAGTTAAATGGTTAATTATTTTCAGCATAGGGGAGCCTTTAGGCTTAGATGATCATAGCCTGGTGTTAGCCAGATAAATCCACCCCATAACTCAGGAAGCATCCCACCTAATAGTATAGAGTTTACTTCTTTTTTTTCTTTTTACTGAAATTTAGTCCATTGTTTTGACTGAGCTAGAATAACCTTAAGGGAAAATTCACATTTATGGCCAGGGTGAGATTAAGTATTTTTGAGTGGCCAGGTGAGTGGGTCCCATCTAGTGATATCCATACTAGTCCAGACAGAACTATAATTCCTTTCTTTTAAAATAAATGTTCTAAGAACCTTGGAGAGAAGAAATCCACCAAGGTAAACCAGAGGTACTGGATGCAGGCAATTGACCACAAACCCAACGATTTGATCGATTTCTAAAATTTGCATAAGATTGTACCCATGACAGAAAAATATCTGATTCAAGTGCAAGAATCCAAGGAACCAGAAGGAAAATGTTATGAACAATCATATGGGTCAGGTCCAGCATCTTGGGTCAGTGGTCTACTTCTGATGTAATCTCCTATTCATCCTGGCATTGGTGTATCCTAATTATCAGAGCATCGCTGTAAGGCAAGTTTGAGGTCAGCAGTTCTCTATAGAGACCAGTCTGGTGTAGGAGCCCTTTTTAGGTGGGAAAGATGAAACCAAGAGTCATTTCTCTTCAGTTTTGCTGTGCATGAGCTTGTTAAAAGAACCTGATAAGGGTCCTTCCATCTAGGTTGGAGGGAATCCTTTAAATGATGTCTTATATATACATAATCTCATGGTTGAAAGTCATGGGATATCTGATCTTCATCTGAGGATCAGTTCAGTTCAGTTCAGTCACTCAGTCATGTCTGACTCTGCGACCCCATGAATCACAGCACACCAGGCCTCTCTGTCCATCAAAAATTCCTGGAGTTTACTCAAACTCATGTCCATCAGGTCAGTGATGCCATCAAGTCATCTCATCCTCTGTCATCCCCTTCTCCTCCTGCCCACAATCCCTCCCAGCATCAAGGTCTTTTCCAATGAGTCAACTTTTCACATCAGGTGGCCAAAGTACTGGAGCTTTAGCTTCAGTATCAGTGCTTCCAATGCACACCCAGGACTGATCTCCTTTAGGAAGGACTGGTAGATCTCCTTGCAGTCCAAGGAATTCTCGAGAGTCTTCTCCAACACCACAGTTCAAAAGAATCAATTCTTCAGTGCTCAGCTTTCTTCTCAGTCCAACTCTCACATCCATACATGACCACTGGAAAAACGATAGCCTTGACTAGATGGAACTTTGTTGGCAAAGTAATGTGTCTGCTTTTTAATATGCTATCTAAGTTGGTCATAACTTTCCTTCCAAGGTGTAAGGGTCTTTCAATTTCATGGCTGCAATCACCATCTGCAGTGATTTTGGATCCCCCAAAATAAACTCTGACACAGTGTCCACTGTTTTCCCATCTATTTCCCATGAAGTGATGGGACTGGATGTCATGATCTTAGTTTTCTGAATGCTGAGCTTTAAGCCAACTTTTTCACTCTCCTCTTTCAACTTTCATCAAGAGGCTTTTTAGTTCCTCTTAACTTTCTGCCATAAGGGTGGTGTCAACTGCATATCTGAGGTTATTGGTATTTCTCCTGGCAATCTTGATTCCAGCTTGTGTTTCTTCCAGTCCAGCATTTCTCATGATGTACTCTGCATATAAATTAAATAAGCAGGGTGACAATATACAGCCTTGACTTACTCCTTTCCCTAGTTGGAACCAGTCTGCTCTTCCATGTTTGATTCTGACTGTTGCTTCTTGACCGGCAAACAGATTTATCAGGAGGCAGGTCAGTTGGTCTGGTAGTCACATTTCTTGAAGAAATTTCTACAGTTTGTTGTGATCCACACAGTCAAAGTCATTGGCATAGTCAATAAAGCAGAAGTAGATGATTTTACTGGAATCTTCTCAATTTATCGATGATCCAAAAGATGTTGGCAATTTGATCTCTGGCTCCCCTGCCTTTTAAAAATTGAACTTGAACATCTAGAAGTTCAAAGTTCACATATTGTTGAAGCCTGGCTTGGCGAATTTTCAGCATTACTTTGTTAGCATGTGAGATGAGTGCAATTGTGTGGTAGTTTGAACATTTTTTGGCATTGCTTCTCTTTGGGATTGGAATGAAAACTGATCTTTTCCAGTCCTGTGACCACTGCTGAGTTTTCCAAATTTGCTGGCATATTGAGTGCAGCACTTTCACAGCATCATCTTTCAGCATTTGAAATAGCTCAACTGGAATCCCATCACCTCCACTAGCTTTGTTTGTAGTGATGCTTCCTAAGGCCCACTTGACTTCACATTCCAGGATGTCTGGCTCTAGGTTAGTGATCACACCATTATGGTTATCTGGGTCATGAAGATCTTTTTTGTACAGTTCTTCTGTGTATTCTTGCCACCTCTTCTTAATATCTTCTGCTTCTGTTAGGTCTGTACCATTTTCGTCCTTTATTGTGCCCATCTTTGCATGAAATGTTCCCTTGGTATCTCTAATTCTCTTGAAGAGATCTCTAGTCTTTCCCACTCTATTGTTTTCCTACATTTCTTTGCACTGATCACTGAGGAAGGCTTTCTTATCCCTCCTTGCTATTCTTTGGAACTCTGAATTCAAATGGGTATACCTTTCCTTTTCTCTTTGGCTTTCACCTCTCTTTTCACAGCTATTTTTAAGGCCTCCTCAGACAGCCATTTTGCTTTTTTCATTTCTTTTTCTTGGGCATGCTTTTGATCACAGCCTCATGTACAGTGTTACAAACCTCCACCCACATTTCTTCAGGCACTCTGTCTATCAGATATAATCCCTTGAATCTATTTGTCACTTTCAGTGTATAATCAAAAGGGATTTGAGCTAGGTCATACTTGAATGGTCTAGTGGTTTTCCCTTTCTTCAACTTAATTCTGAATTTGGCAATAAGGAGTTCATGATCTGAGCCACAGTTAGGTCTGGGACTTGTTTTTGCTGACTGTATAGAGCGTCTCCATCTATGACTGCAAAGAATATAACCAATCGATTTCACTATTGACCACCTGGTGATGTCTATGTGTAGATTCTTCTCTTCTGTTGTTGGAAGAGGTTGTTTGCTTTGACCAGTGCATTCTGTTGGCAAAACTCTGTTAGCCTTTGAACTGCTTTATTTCATACTCCAAGGCCAAATTTACCTGTTATTCCAGGTATCTCTTGACTTGCTACTTTTGCATTCCAGTCCTCTATAATGAAGAGGACATTTTTGGGGGGTTTTGTTCTCAAAGGTCTTGTAGTTTTTCATAGAACCATTCAACCCCTGGCTCAGGAAGATCTGCTGGAGAAGGGATAGGATACCCACTCCAATATTCTTGGGCTTCCCTTGTGGCTCAGCTGGTAAAGAATCTGCCTGCAGTGTGGGAGACCTGAGTTCAATCCCTGGGTTGGGTAGACCCCTAGAGAAGGGAATGGTTACCCACTCCAGTTTTCTGGCCTGGAGAATTCCACTGCCCAATCCATGGGGTCACAAAGAGTTGGACATGACTGAACGACTTTACTACGGTATTAAATGAGATTCATCTGAAGTTTTCCTTTATTATTTACCATAAGAGTAAATGTGGCAGATAGCCATCTCTCACATCCCACCAGCTCCTGAGGGCTAACTGGGAAGGAAGTAGCTAACGGCTTCCAAATTACTGGCCTTGAGTCAACTGGGTTCAGAAATTTGCATTTGGAAAAGGCTTATCTACTAGTAGAGTTGACGAGGTCCCTCTAGTCAAAGCTGTGGTTTTTCCAGTAGTCTTATATGGATGTGAGAGTTGGACCATAAAGAAAGCTGAGCACCAAAGAATTGTTGCTTTTGAACTGTGGTGTTGGAGAAGACTCTGGTCTGCAAGGAAATCCAACCAGTCCATCCTAAAGGAAATCAGTCCTGAATATTCATTGGAAGGACTGATGCTGAAGCTGAAACTCCAATACTTTGGCCGCCTGATGGAAGAATTGACTCACTAGAAAAGATCCTGATGCTGGGAAAGATTGAAGGTAGCAGGAGAAGGGGACGACAGAGGATGAGATGAATGGATAGCATCACCGACTCAATAGGCATGAGTTTGAGTAAACTCTGGGAGTTGGTGATGGACAGGGAGGCCTGACGTGCTGCAGTCCATGGTGTCGCCAAGAGTTGGACATGACTCAGAGACTCAACTGAACTGAACTAGTAGAACATAAAGCAGAAAATATTTCATTTCACAATAAATAATTGTTTACTTTTCTAATGTAAAGTGAAAACTTCTGGCATATTTTTATACTTCTCCTACTAAATATCATATAGTGATGATGAGAAACCACAGATTTTAGCTCTAGATGACAATTGCTCTTTAAATAAAATATTTCTTTTACTTCAGTGTATTTCCATTGATTGTGTTTTATATTCATGAGACCAGTAATTAATATATTATGCTAAATATTTTCATTCATAACATATTATGTTTTAGTTTGATATCAAATTTCCTTTTATAAACTGTCATTTTTCTTATTTGTTGTTGTTTATTCTGGTTGTTTTTGTCTATTTCTGTACTGGTACACACTTTAATTCCTGAGTTTTTCCATTGCTTTGTGCAGTAAGCCTGGTGCATCATATAATTATTTTTCTGATCTTTGTTAGATATCCCTTGAATACTTTTTCCATGTGTACTTTGAAATCATCTCATTAAATTGCTACTCTCCCCCCAGTAAAACCTAAAGCTTTTATTTGTATCACATTAAATTCATTAGTTAACATAGAATCAATATATTGTTTAACAGTATTATTTGACTGTTCATCTGTTATTCTGTTTTATTTGGGAATATTTAAGTAGCATTAGTACTATGGATCATTTTTGAAAAATATATCCCCAGGTACTTTATTTTTGTTGTTCATTATTTGCTATTTTTATAGGAAGTTTCACTTTTGTTCTAAACTTCTGTATTCCTTTTTGTGTGTATCAGCAGTAGTTAGTTCTTTCCTGAATGACACCATTGCCTTTCTCTTGAATTTATTTTAAGCCATTGTTGTTATTATTTCTTTTTTTTTTTTTCTTTTTACCACCAGTCATTCAGTCAAATGAAGATCCTTGGCACTGGAGTGAGAATAATGTGTGCTGTCTCTGGTGTCTGGCCACTTCTCATAGTCTTTAGTAATTTGTTTAATTACCCCATTTTTCTTTCTGCATCTGTTTCATCACCAGTCATCAAATTTCTAGTCTAAGTTAGATCTGTTCATGGGTTTTTTGGACACTCTTTCCAGTAAATTCATGTGGGATTTTTCTTTCACGCAGTAAATCACACGTCCTGCCTTCAAATCAGTCTATCCTGTAGGGTAGTTTACAGATACTTCTTAAAACATCTGTTTATTTTATCTCATCCTTCTAGAATCAATTTCTACTCATTAGTATATTTCTTCCATAAAATCATTTGGGATAACAAATGAACAGATTAATCTTTCAATTCAAACCATAGTCTCCACTTATCGTGCCTGTTTATTTTTTAATTCTTTTAAAGAGAATAGATTAGAGAGCTTTATTAGACTCAAACATAGAGTGTAGAATTTATATAAGAGATGAAAGTATACTGTAACTTCACATTAATTCAGTGCTTAGTATTCATGCCAGATTCTGAAAATATGGACATTACATCCCCAGAAGTTGGAACAGATTGTTCCATAAGCCTCTAGATCCACTATTTTTTTAAGATAGTTTTTGTGATATCCTTTTCGCATAGCTTTTGTGACAAATGGATGTCATCAATTTATGTCATCAGTGACATAATGAGACAATCATAATTTTTTCCAGATACAATTTGAAGTGAAACTGGAATTTAAGCAACATCATGACACTATAAAAAATTTTCATAATTTTAACAAACTTTCTGAAGAAAAAGTAGTTAAGGTTATATTTCATTGAAATGAGTATTTTACATGAATTTCTCTACAAGTCCATAAAATAGGGAGAACTACATCTCCATTTTATTTGGGGGGAAATTAAAACAAAGATAGGTTAAACTACTAATACAAATCACACAGCTAACTGTTGAAAGAGCCAACATTTAAAGTTACACTTTCTAACGTATTGATAATGTGATAATTAGGCAGGCCAACCAGAGCCTCTTTTTGCCACAAACTAATATTTTCTGTTTTTGAAAGATAGAATATCTTAGCAAGGGAATGTACAGGGGCTCAGAATCAGATAGAATAAGTATACTGACATTTCTATCTGGTGCTGTTAAAGTTGTGATTTCTGTTGTGTGCAAGAGACTGTCACAGTCCTGCAAGATTCTCAGAAAACCTTCCTGTATTCTTTCGGTATTTCTGACAGGGTTTCAAATGCTACCTTCTTATACTTTGGGATTTAAGAAATGAACTAATCTGATAAGCATTTATAATAATTTGTCTAATTATTTAGCTAACCACTGTCTTACAATAAGTTCTATTCAGCTCTTCAATATAAGCTGTGGTTTCTTGAACAAAACATTAATTTTGTTATATGTAACATAATATGTTTAGATTTAAATTTATGTGTTTTAATAAGATTTAAGTAATGTGTTTAGATATTTCTGGTCAACAACTTTGTTGGTGATTTTTGTTTGTTTGTTTGTTTGTTTCCTATCAGAGAACTTGCTATTCTCTGATGGACAGAGAATATTGGACAGAGAATATTATTGGTGATGGACAGGGTGGTTTGGCTTGCTGCAGTCCATGGGGTCACAAAGAGTCAGACATGACTGAGAGACTGAACTGAACTAAACTGAACTGAAACATAATTTTACAGATTTAGTCTTTTTTAATAATTGTATTTAAGCTTTTTAGTTGGTATTTTAAACTATAAAAATATAGCAGGTCAGAGAAACTTGCTATTTAAAAGAATTGGTTTTCTATGTCTAAGACCAAGATACTATTCAATTTTGACAACACTGAGATCTGCATCCTGGAAGCAAGGTGATTATGCCGATAAGAAATCAGCCTTGTCTTAGTAATAAAATGAGTTGGCTCTTATTCTCATCTTTTTATCCTCCAGTTGAGACCCAAATCATCCTTATTAGGAGAGTTTTATGGTCTAATTTTTTAAATAGAGTAAAATCTGACATAAATCAATGGAAAATCGAACATTTTAATGTTTAATGTTTAATGTTCGCCTAAACTTTAAGGGACTTATTCTAGATTCATTTAACCAAACAGTTTTCTTGAAATACTGATGAATGACAAGTAATTACTTACTCAGTGTAATGCTTGTCAATCAACTGAAAAAACAGTCACTAAATCTCACATCACAGTTTTCAGCAAAGTCCCAAGCAACCCACAAGGGATAAAGTTAAATGTTTCAAAGACCACTATTCAGTATATCTGTTAAGTATATTTTTTCTGACTTTGTTCATTGATTTCTTTGACTTACTTTACATACAATGTCAAATTAGGTTTCCTAAAATAGAGTGAATGATCCTACTTATTGCCACTGTATTTCAGGAAATTTGCCTACTGACATGTTAATTCTGCTTGCTAAACTGGAAAGAATTCCAATCATGGCATTCAAAGACCTAGGCTTTGCTTTGTTACCTCTTTCTGAGTGAATCATCTATCCTAAGATTAAAAAGAGTTTTAAAATACCAACTAAAAAGCTTAAATACAGTAATTAACAAAGATTAAATCAATAATATTATGTTTCATTTCAGTTCAGTTCAGTCGTTCAGTCGTATCTGACTCTTCATGACCCCATGGACTGCAACACTCCAAGCCTCCCTGTGCATCACCAACTCCCAGAGTCTACCCAAACAGATGTCCATTGAGTCGGTGATACCATCCAACCATCTCATCCTCTGTCGTCCCCTTCTCCTACTGCCCTCAATCTTTCCCAGCATCAGAGTCTATTCAAATCAGTCAACTCTTCACATCAGTGGCCAAAGTTTTAGTTTAAGCTTCAACATCAGTCTTTCCAATGAACACCCAGGACTGATCTCCTTTAGGATAGACTGGTTGAATCTCTTTGCAGTCCAAGGGACTCTCAAGAGTCTTCTCAACACCAGAGTTCAAAAGCATCAATTCTTCGGCTCTCAGCTTTCTTTGTAATCCAATTCTCACTTCCACACATGACCACTGGAAAAACCATAGCCTTGACTAGATGGACCTTTGTTGACAAAGTGACGTCTCTGCTTTTTAATATGCTATCTGGGTTGGTCATAACTTTCCTTCCAAGGAGTAAGCGTCCTTTAATTTCATGGATGCAATCACCATCTGCAGTGATTTTGGAGCCCCAAAATAAAGTCTACACGGTGCCCACTGTTTCCCCATCTATTTGCCTTGAAGTGATGGGATTGGATGCAATGATCTTAGTTTTCTGAATGCTGAGATTTAAGTCAGCTTTTTCACTCTCCTCTTTCACTTTCATCAAGAGGCTCTTTAGTTCATCTTCACTTTCTGCCATAAGGGTGGTGTCATCTGCATATCTGAGGTTATTGATATTTCTCCCGGCAATTTTGATTCCAGATTGTGCTTCTTCAAGCCCAGCTTTTCTCAGGATGTACTCTGCATATAAATTAAATAAGTATGGTGACAATATACAGCCTTGATGTACTCCTTTTCCTATTTGGAACCAGTGTGTTGTTCCATGTCCAGTTCTAACTCTTGCTTCCTGACCTGCATACAGGTTTCTCAAGAGGCAGGTCAGGTGGTCTGCTATTCCCATCTCCTTCAGAATTTTCCACAATGTATTGTGATTTACAGTCAAAGGCTTTGGAATAGTCAATAAAGCAGAAATAGATGTTTCTCTGGAACTCCGTTGCTTTTTCGATGATCTACTGGATGTTGGCAATTTGATCTCTGGTTTCTCTGCCTTTTCTAAAACCATATTGAACATCTGGAAGTTCATGGTTCACATATTGCTGAAGCTTGCCTTGGAGAATTTTGAGCATTACTTTACTAGTGTGTGAGATGAGTGCAATTGTGCAATAGTTTGAGCATTCCTTGGGATTACCTTTCTTTGGGATTGGAATGAAAACTGACCTTTTCCAGTCCTGTGGTCACTGCTAAGCTTTTCAAATTTGCTGGCATATTGAGTGCAGCACTTTCACAGCATGATCTTTTAGGATTTGAAATAGCTCAACTGGAATTCCATCATCTCCACTAACTTTGTTTGTAGTGATGCTTCTTAAGGACCACTTGACTTAACATTCCAGGATGTCTGGCTCTAGGTTAGTGATCACAGCATCGTGATTAACTGGGTCATGAAGATCCTTTTTTGTACCGTCCTTCTGTGTATTCTTGCCACCACTTCTTAATATCTTCTGCTTCTGTTTGGTCCATACCATTTCTGTCCTTTGCTGCACCCATCTTTGCATGAAATGTTCTCTTGGTATCTCTAATTTTCTTGAAGAGATCTCT